>NW_022631046.1:2765248-3073750 GCF_010015895.1 Lontra canadensis | reverse complement strand
ATTTATTTATATATATAATTTATATATAATAAAATATATATATTATATATATTTATATATTTTATATAATATATATTATATATAATATTATATATTTATATTTATATTATATATATAAAATATATATATATATATATATATATATATATATATAAAATCTTAAATTCATTCTTCCTGGAAATTAGACTATAAGAAACACTTCCTTATTTATTGTCACAGTCTGTCACAGACTGTCATCTAATCATCTTCATATCTTCATATATTTCTCTGAAAAAGGAAAATACACTTAATCCTTGAAACAACCTGAAATCTATAATGTATTTTAATGCTTGAAGATTCAGTTCAACTTTGATTTCTGACTGGCAGCCTTATTGTGTTATTCTTTTCTTACTCCCTGTTGGATTGTCAGTTCATGGTTTTTACTTTTGTGATAATTTTAAATAAAGTGTGCTATTATCTGTGAAATATTTTGCATTAAAGCTCTAGGAAATATTTCATTTTGTTGTATCCTTCCAAAGCCAATTACCTAGTTCAGGTAGAAAGTAACATCTATCTCCTACCATGCCTGGGTCGGTGCCTGTCGGTCATTTTATTTGCCCGCCCAGTTTGGAGTTGTAGACTGAATTTGACTTTTTCTACAGCTTCTATTTTTTCAGGACTGCTACATCTACCATTTGCATAAAGTTTCATTTTGGTAACATCATCGTTCATTCTCCTTATCTATATATCAATGGGAGTTAGATTAGTTTATTGTTATATTGCATCCAGACAGAAATAAAAAGTGAGAAGGAAAGACAGAGCAAAGGAAGGAAGGAGAGAAGGAAGGAAGGAAAGTAAATGTATAAATATGTATTCTGAAATACCAAAGTAGGTATCTATTATATTCCACAGAACAATACCTTATGCCAAGCAAGTTTGTGCCCCTGCCCCTACCCACTCATTTAGGGTGTCTCCTTATAAATTTTCTGTTTGGATTATCACACCCTTAATTCCATTAGAAAACTGTGCCCAAAGTACCCCATGTCCAGACCTGGTCAGTAGTGGATTCTGGTTGATAGAAATGCTTACCTCAAATTTATCTAAGTTTCTACCCAGTGTCTGTGAATCTTTTGGTCAGCCATGCCATCTGGTTGGCGTATTTTCAATGCAGATTGGGACGTGGGTACACCTGTGCCCATTTCTCCTCATTAGGGCACTCTGCTGTTCTACAACTGCCCTTTCTTGACCACCCCACGAACTCCTTTTGTTGACCTGATAATGCAGAAAAGTTCCAGGTCTAGTGTCTATAGCATGTCATAGGCTTTGTGGGTGACCCCTGGTTCCAAGAGCAAGCTTGATGAGGATTTTCTTTTCTGCTGACTGGAGCATTTTATTTATTTATTTATTTTTCATTTCCAGAATGCTGATGACTTGATTTAGTATCTCTCATTCTCACTGGACTCAGGGGAGGTCAGGGGTCTGATTATCTATGTTTCACTACCAATAACCAAAAACACTTGGACTTCTACCTGTCAATGGTTTGACTGAAATGTTCCTCAAATCTGTAACATTCCAGGGCAATGGGGGTGATGAGAGAAATCCTTTACCCTGTGTGTCAGCCACTGGCACCAAGGTTTATCTCCCCAACTCCTCTACAAGTTCCACGTCCTATGTCAGGCAGTCTTCCTGTGTGTCTGTGTGTCTGCCTCTGGCTTCTGAGACATTCACTTCACAATGTCAATGGACTTTCCCCACAGATTTTCTATGTTGCTCTGTGGTAACATCATGCTCTACTACACAGGTCTTAAGCATGTCAGACACTCTTGTAGCAAGTGTGACAGCCTTTCCATCCGTTAGCCCTTTGCCCGCTCTCTGCTGATCGTGTTGTGGAGAAGGCAGAGATGTAGTCATCACTGGAGATGACATTCTAGGAATGAAGTGATTACAGCCTAAAATATTTAAGAGAAGAAGGTGATCAGAATATGCATTGCTCAATATTTACACTACAAAATTCCCAAATGACAAATTTAACAAAATAAGAAAAAGAATAATCATTCACATTTTCCAGCATAATCTGTGTAAGACTTGTATTTGTCATTGCCATCAATGGAGTACAATTATTCTTTTTGAGAGTCATTGGAATCCATTATTTCTGGCAGCACAATAGATGAAGTAGTAAAAAGAAATTATGTATCTAGCACAGAACATATGGGAACCTCTGAGGCATGGAGATCTATATTGTTATAATACAAATTGGTTCCAAAGAGTCATATCCCTAATAAGAGAATCATTACCTTTTTCTCAGAGCAGAGATATGAACTTAGCCAAAAATGAACATTTATTAACAAAAATGGTAAAGAGATAGTTGTTTGTGGATCTTAATATGAAGAGATGGTGTCTAGACAGTATGAAAACTCTCCAGGTGTGCTGCTTAGATAAAAAAGGAAATAGGTAATTACCTCTCCTTTACCCTTTATTCTCCAATTATTCTAAATCCTCATTGATATAGTACCATACTATATAGGGACCCATAAAACTTATATTTTAAAATCAAGTTGCATATATCAATAGGGACCTCCCAAAGTGAGGCATAGGCTGAAGTTTTATCTACTATTGATATCATAAGATATATCTTTACCCATACTTTTTTTTTCTTTTTTCTTTTTCTTTTTTTTTTTTTTGATGGTAGTCTGTTGTGCTAGACATCTAATTACGTTTGACATTGATTAATGTGGGAAACAAAAGCAAAAGAAAAAAAATTTCTTTACTACCTATAGCCCATTGACAAGACCTTGAAAGAATTAGAATTAAAAATTAAATTTCCTTACTACTTACAGCCCATTGACAAGTCCTTGGAACAGGCAGAGTGACCTTCCTCTGGGAGCTCAGCTGCCTCAATGTTGACACTTTGCTCAGAGCAAAAGGCAATCTTAGCTTAACATTATCCTGACCCCTCAGGATCCTGTGAGTCTACTTTAAACATATAGAAATTCCTTTGGAAACTTCCTCTATCTCTACCTCCCAAGATACAGGTTAGCAATCATCCTCCAAGCATGTGGACCACCGTTTTGTATCTGAAGAGTCTCCTGCCTGAGGTTTTACTACACAGTAATAACCTTTTCCTAACAATAGCTAGACCCCTCAGGGTCCTAGAAACTTTGTTTCCAAAAAAAATTTGGAGGCTTGTGCTGTCCCCAACCCCGTCCCAACTTGACAGTATCAAATCAGTCACCGGTCACAACTCCAGTGTAGTTCTTTCTACCCATGGGTCCTGTCACCATGCTTTAATAAAATCACCCTGTTTGCACCAAAGACATCTCATTAATTATTTCTTGACTCTGAACCCCAACATTTCCATATCAACATGGTCCTAGGTATTCTAAAGAATCCTGATTCTTGAGAAGGATCACATTGAATCTTACTATAAATCTTTGTTGGGCATTAATTTCATTTGTCTTATCATTGCTCTTATTACTGGCAGAAAGAAAACTTGGAATTTTATTAGGAACTTCTGACCTTATTCACCTCTGCATGCCTAGGGCAATGGCTAACATGCACTGGAAAGTTAACAAAGGTTCATACATGGAATTGTGAGTAAATTAAAAGAAAACAATTAAATATAAATAATGAACTAGTTTTATCTTTATTATAATATAGTGTTTATGCTGCTTGATTATTTGCTATAACCTGTAGAAATTCTTAATTTTTTTTACAACAGTGTTTTATTTAAAATCAGAAAAAAAAATAGATGCTTTCAATGCAAGGAAGTAGTTAACTATCTGGAATTTTAGGATTTCTGTTTTTCTAATGTTTTGAGACTTCCTGCTCAGGGCACTCTCTCTTTTGTTTGTTTGTTTGTGTTTATTCTACCATTAGAAAAGAGATTCTTTATGGCACCTGGGTGGCACAGTCATTTAAACGTCTGACTCTTGGTTTTGGCTGGGATCATGATCTCAAGGTTCTGGGATCAAGCCCAACTCAGACTCTTTTCTCAGCAGGGAGTCTGCTTGTCTCCCTCTCTCTGCCCCTCCCTTGCTCCTGCATGTGCTCATGTGCTCTCTCTCTGAAATAAATAAATAAATAAATAAATCTTTAACACAAAAAGAGAGATTTTAAAACATATTACTCAGGCATTATCAGTTAAAAAGAGAGAGAGAGAGGTAGAAATTATGGAAAAGGGTATAGAGTTTGTACAGGAGGCTTGTCCATACTTGGAATATGAGTAGGAACCAAGAAGGGTTTGGGCCTTCAGCAGTACGTATTATGGTCTTTCCCATGTATGGGTTCTTTCAAAGGAAACATCTGGCCCAGTGCTGGCTGGCTGTGCTGTGAAGAACCTGAGGCAATGGATTGTGTTGCATTAAATCTGATGACCAAAAGTTGCTTCTATTTTTATATTATTAACTTAAGCTACATTGTAGTAGTGTATGTTGATTTACAAAATTTTGATGATCGTATTCCGGTACTCTGAATGTATCCATGGATAATTAGTGATAAGATAAGACGCCCTGAGCTTTCCTAATGGAAGGCAGAGAAGGTGTCCAGAATCACTCTACTGAGAAGATCACACAATAAGGAATCACCTCCAAACGAGGATGTGGAAATTGAGAGGAAGTTGAGAGTAGGGTGAGGGGATGGGTTTAGGCTAGCCAAGAATATGATAGATAAATGCCACAGAAGGCAACTCAGTCTAATCAAACAGTGAATTTAGTTTTAGGAGACTTGAGTTACAGACCACATTCAGCTTTGGTAAACTGCTTCACCTTTTAGTCATCTGTGAAAAAAAGAGGATGTAGAGGTTGAATTAAATGCTATAAAAGGTAAATTCCACTTCTAAAGTACAATCTTTTCTATGCCACCTTCCCAACTTTTGCCTGATATTTTCCAAATTCATTCTTGTTTATCACATGAAACCTTAAGATTAAATTTATATAGAACAAAGTTACTGCAATGCAACTTTAATTAAAGGTGAGATTTTGCTTGCATCTGATACTTGAGCAAAGAATGAATGATTTCTGAGTCCAAGATGCAAGCTGCTGTTCCATTTAAATGGGAAAATTTTAAAAAATTCCATTAAGGGATGTTTATTTTTTTATGTTATTTCAAAAAGGAAGTAAAGGAATTTTAGAGGTGTAAAAATAGTTCAAGATACTGACAAGCCCTGTATTCTTTGAAAGCTACTATGAACTATCTGGATATTACTATATTTATAGTATAATTAGTAAATTGTATTCAATATGTTGATGTAGAGTAATTCTTTTTCAGTCCTAGTATAATGCCTGGTATATAGAGACACTCAGTATGTTTGTGGAATAAATGAATAAATATATTGGAAAAGGTAGACAATAAATGATTAAAATTTTGATTCAGTCATATATTCTGGAGATAGGGCCAGACAATTTTGAAAACATTTGGGGGATAGATTGATATTCAGGTTTCATCTGGATCTTTTCCAGCATGAAAACGTCAGAATGATTACCATGATATTGGTGCTATTTATTACAACCATTAAGCAAAATATTCATTTAAGAAATATTTAATAAGAATATTATAGGTGATGGATGGGAAATGAACACAGTACTGTTCTTTGGCACTATAAATAGCATAGACCATGTTCAGGATTTTGTCCCTAGAAATTATTGTGAGGCTAAGAAACAGATCAAGCTAATCATTGGCAAACCCTGCAATTTCTTACTGAAAAGTTTGTCCTTATGGACAGACCAAGCCAAGAAGCGTGAGAGCAGATGGTGAAATGCCAAGTATAAATAAATTCACATCTCTCTCTAGTATCCTAAGGCTTAGGATTTGGATATGGACCAACACATACTACTGTGGACACACTGAGGAGCAAAAATTATTCAGCAATCATCACAGTAAGGAGTGGAATCCTGGAGAGAAATAGCAACACTTCAGCCATGTCCATTACAAATCCTTCATGGTTTCTAGAAGGCCATTTGGAAGGCAGGGAACCTACCAATGCACTTACTTAAAGTTAGCTCCAACTTCTGTAGAAGCCTCAGGAAGAGCCCTTCAGAGCACTCCCCTTTTCTTTCTGTGCTTTCAGAATCTCCTACTCATCTATCTCCACAGGTTATTTTGGATATTAAGTTAAATAAGATTATGTTGAAAAATGTAAAATGCCCTTTATTATCACAAGTTCTCAATTAAACTCCAAGTTTTCTTTGAGAAAATGTCCCTAAAACCACCAAAATTTTTCGAAATGAAGTTGGTTAGGGTGGTGCTATTTGCAGAAACATGTTCCTTTCCTTCAAAAAAGGAGTGGTATATATAGATAAAGATTCCAAATATTTTCTAGTATTATAAAGCTTAAAATGTAATATTCCACAGGCAATTTAATAATCTTTTAAACTGATTGCATTTGGGAACTGATAACGATATTATGTGGAAATAACTCAGACTCCTAATTCATTGGATTCTACAACAGAGAAATATATAAGAATCAATCAATTTAAGAGTGAACATGGTAAAATAAGCCTACAAGAATCAATGGAGTAAATAATGATTATATAATGATGTTCACCTCATGGAAATGAGGCTCATCAGTGCAAATTAAATAGCTTAAAAATAATTTTCCAAACTGAACCAATAATACAATACCTAAATTGAGAGTTACTGTGTAAATGGGAGAATAAATAACTTATCCAGGTAGTTTTATTTAAGGATACAGATACCCTAGAGTTAGAGATTTCCCATTAACTAATGAATTTAATGATTTTTAACCACTTAGTCAACAAATGATCCATGTTTACTATTTGTTGTGTCCTGTGCTACAGGCATTGATATAGTAACATAAGCGTTGAGTTTAAATGTGCTTTCAAACATTTGCACATATGTGAATATGTACCTAAAGCAAAAATACTGTTTTTTAATATTAGAAAATATAAAAGAAACATTATCAGTAAAATTAAATTAAGACATTTTCTTTCATTTTGTGTAATCTATTGCAATTTTTCTCAATTCATTATTTACAATTTAAATTAGATACTAATTCTAAAGGCTTACTTTGGGGTACTATCACAATATTATTTTTCCTTTACTAAATACAAAGCCAAATCATCTGAGAACGAAAATTTTTTAAAGTTTTATGAATTATTTTAGTGGGGATTGTGCTGAACTGCGCTGGTACCTACTTGATCCATTGTGCAATGGCACACTCATGTAACAACTCTTTGTTAAACATCTATCATGTACAAGGCGCTGTGCTGAGCATACTCAAAGATAAGATACTGCTCTCAAGGAACTTTTCAAAGTAGTTGAGAGATGATTAGTTTAATAAAGTAGCATGAAATATATAAAATTGTGCATTGGAATTTTGATGTATATAAGCAGGGAAATTAATCATCAGTGGTAGAAACAATCTACTGTTTCATTATTTAAACAGTATTGGGATCCATCAGTATATACATTTGTGTATGTATATCAAATACAAAAATAATTTTTACTTAAGAGTTGTTGGCAGGAATACTTATGACTTTACTGTGGAAATGATGAGTGTTTCTATCTGTGGCATATATCCTCAGCATGTTTTTATTGACATTAAACTTCTTTATTTGATTTGATTTTTTTCCACAAGATTTGAAGTACTTACCTTAGGAGAAGCTAAGGGACTATTACTGAATGGTCTCAACCCACTTAAAAAATACAAAATAAATGTTGCTGAGTTTCCTACTAATTAGTCATTTTTCCAAAATATTTTTATTTCTGGGAAGATAGATTTCTATAAAAACAAACTATTTGAAATATCCTTGGCCAAAACAATCTTGAGCTCGATTGAATGGCTAAAGTATATGTCATATGATACAGTCAAAATGTGTTCTAGGTTCCTTTAAATTCGTGAGACTGGGAAAAGTTATATATATAACAATTTTTTCCCAGCTTACAAAGCAAATGGAATTAGGGAAATATTTTAATTGATGGTGTACTTACTTTTTCAATATGCTTTCCTAGAACAAAAATGAGGATTCTCTACTCTCTTTGGTTTATTTATTTATTTATTTTTCTTTCTTCTTTGGATTATTTAGACATTTAACCATAAATATTTTGTGTGTGTATGTAATAAATGGATATATCACATATGTATCATATATACATAAAACCACATACAGATTTTGTGTATATTTGTTGCTTGATGTGTATGTGTGTTTGTGGAAGACAGTAAGTTATTAATAAATTATTACAGTTCTAACTCAAATGTTAAAATGCTTTATCACTAGTGTATTAAAGTACACACGTTCTTTATTTAATCATCTGATCAGCCAAATTAAATGCCAGAATTAAGTTAGATTCAATACTAAGATGAACGACAGACAAGCTGGGTCTTCCCTTATTCTCTTGTTTATAATAGTAAATGAGGACATTACACTGTAATGGTTTTGCAGAGGCTAAAGCATTAACTGAGTGTTTGGGGGGAAGCTTCATTGATATTTATCAAACTCATTTAAAAAAATTTTATTAAAATATTTTTATATTTTAATATAAAATATAAATGGCATATTTTAAATGTACCAAAAATTCATTTAATCTTGATAGACTTGCCAGGATTACCTCAGATCTTTTGCTTCAAAGAAATAGAATTTAACAATAGAGCTTGAAGCCCTCTTGGCATCTTTACTTGATTGCCTTCCCCTCTTTTCCTCCCCAGAGATAATTACTTTGCCAAAGTTATGTGTGTCATTTCCACACAGGCTTTAATATTTTAGCTATGTACATATGCACAAATAATGTACTTTGAAATATTCATCAGTCCTCTCATATTGCATATCTCCTTCTGTAATATGCTTTTCATTCAACATTTTTATATAAATTCACATTAATACATGCAGACTATATTCATTCATCTTAATTGCTGAATTGAAATATACATATACTGTATTTTCTTTATCTACTTGCCTAGTGACAACATTCAAAAAACCACACCACTGTAAAAAGTGGTTCAGTGAACATTCCTTTGCATTGAATATGCATTAGATGCATATTCAAGCTTTTTACTAAAACATATATTTAGAAGTGGCATGGCTGGATCATGTGACATGGGCATCATCAGCTATTCCAGATATTGCCAAGTTGCTTTCCAATATCATATCTCACTCAGCATTGGCTACACACTTGATATTCATGAAACTTTTGATTACTGGAAATCTGGTAGATTTGGAATGAAATGGCACTGTTTTAACTTGCATTTCCTCAATAGTAATGTGACTGAGCAAATGTTCTTCTGTTGATTGCCAGACAGGTTTCCTTCTCTGTAAATGATCTGTTCATATATTTTCAATTATTTATTTTTTCTGTTATGTATTTCTATCTACAATTGAAATGCTAATCTACTATAACATATATACATATACATAAACATATACATATACATATACATGATCATACATACATATCTTTATTTTTAAACTTTGATGATGGTTTTAGACATTAAAGTATATATATGTACATATGTATATTTTTAAGCTTATATATTTTTAATTGTTATCAAATGTGTCCTCTTTTCTAAGTTTTCTGAATTTCCATGATTCTGAAATATTTTTTCTTATCCCACTAGCATAAAAATATTTTCTTCTAAATTTGCATTTTTTTTTACCTTTAATCTTTAATCTCTCCAGAACAAATACATTTATATAACTAGGTATGTAAATGAATGTGTGTGTGTGTGTGTGTGTGTGTGTGTGTGTGAATAGCAAGATACAGTGATCATTTTTGTGTTGTTGTTTTTTTTTCTTCCAACTGGATGGCCAGTTGTCCAAGAATAGTTTGAACAATAATTCTTACACTCCCTTACTGATTTGAAGTGCTCATTTTATTACATGTCAGTTTCCATATGTGCATGGGTCTGATTTGGGAAACTCTAATACTATTCTTTCTATCTACATTTCTTTTTCTATTCCACAGAAAACACCACATTATAATTATTTTGGTAATTAAATATTGATTTTCCTTTCCTCCTTTTTCATGAAAAGATATTTTGATTCTCCTAAGATCTTTTCCTTGTTATGAATTTTCCTTATAAATCTGAGCATCATCTTGAGGTTTTTATTGGCATTGACTTGTTGAGAATGGATTAAAAACAATTGACTCTTCACAATACTGGGTCTTCAAGTCCATTAATACTGCATTTTTTCTTCTATATCCTTCAATAAAGTGTAACTGATTTTTATTCAGAAGGCTTGCATATATATTGTTACAGTTATTCTTAGGTACATCTGATTAATGAGACAGGTTTGTTTTTTTAGTTATTTCTAATAAGTCATGGCTGGTTTTAATGAAAAATATTGTTTTGCTATATTTTTCTCTTATTCTGTTCCATTTTATATTTTTTTATTTATTTTATTTTATTTTATTTTTTTCATTTTGTTTCCTCTTTTCCAAATCTTTTTTTTTTAAGATTTTTATTTATTTATTTGCCAGAGAGAGAGAGAGAGTGAGCACAGGCAAGCAGAGTGGCAGCAGAGGCAGAGGGAGAAACAAGCTCCCCGCCGAGCAAGGAGCCCGATGTGGGACTCGATCCCAGGACGCTGGGATCATGACCTGAGCCGAAGGCAGCCACTTAACCAACTGAGCCACCCAGGCGTCCCTCCTCTTTTCCAAATCTTATATATTTTACAAAATACTACCCACTATAGTCTACAATTCAATATAGAATAGCAGCTCTGGTGAATGACATTTTCCTGTTCATAATTATGAAAAGCAAATATCAATTTTTAACTTTTTTAGGTTCTTTAGCTCTGTGCCATGCATTAGAAACTCTTTTCAGACAGAGATCTTGAACAACCATAGAGCTCCGTTTATTTATTTTCCTTTTCTCAAGGACCACTATCTTGCACTCTCTTGTTTAATGCTTCAAAACTATTGTTTCAGATATTTTGTTTGTCTTCTAGCTTCTAGGGTGGATGGGCAAATTTCTTCCTGTTACTACAACATGGCTTGAAGCAGATATCCAGTTTTTAATTCTTAAAGTAGTTTATTTATATTTCTTACTTCTTGGGTTGGCTTCATCTTTTACTTCAATGATTTGGGATGTCTTTGTCACATTCCTCATCCTAAAGGAAGATGTTTAATGTTAGAAATGGATGATGTTTGCTCTTTACCGTCTGGCAAGATGGCAGGTGAAAAGGCTGAGAAGCTGGATGCTAAGGAAAAGAAACCTGAAACCAAGAAGGCTGATCCTGGTGCCAAAGTTAAGAAGGGTAACATCAAGGCTAGAATGTGAAAGAAAAGGAAGCCCCACTACAGTTGAAACCCTGTCCTAGGTAGAGAAATGGGCAGCTGTTTCTGGGAGGCTCTGTATTCCAGAAAGGCTACATACAAGAGGGAGTATTCAGTAGCTAAATCCAGCTTTGAGAAGAAAAGGACAAGGTTCTTGCTACTGTCACAAAACCAGTTGGTGGTGACAAGAATGGTGGTACCCAAGTGGTTAAACCTCGCAAAATGCCTCGGTATTACCTGACTGAAGATGCGCCTTGAAAGCTGCTGAGCCACAGTAAAAAACCTTTCAAGAAGCATGAGAGAAAACTGTGAGCAAGTGTCACTCCTAGGATCATTTTGATCACCCTCACTGGCCACCACAGAGGCAAGAAGGGGTTTCCCTGAAGCAACTGGGAAGTGGTTTGTTACTTTAGACTGGACCTCTGGCCCCCAGTTAAGGTCCTCTGTGTAGAACACACCAGAAATTCGTCATTGCCACCTCCACCAAAATTGATAGCAGCAGTGTGAAAATCCCAAAACATCTCACTGATGCTTGTTTCAAGAAGAAGCAGCTGCATAAACCTGGACACCAGAAAGGCGGGATCTTTGACTCAGAGAAAGAGAAATACAAGATTACAGAGCAGTGCAAGGTTGATCAGAAAGCTGTGAATTGGCAAATTCAGACAACAGAGCAAATTCAGACGTCAGAGCTTCAGGGCTATCTGCATTCTGTGTTTTCTCTCAGAAACTGGTGTTCTAAATGTTTTACGAAGAATCTAATTAAATAACTGATCCATCAAAAAAAAAAAAAAGAAAATGGATGATGTTTGCTGGAGGTTTATGGTAGATGCCCTTTATGAAGTTAAGGTGTACCATTTTATTATGGTTTGCTAAAAGTTATTTAAAATGACTTTTAAATTTGATCAAAAGGTTTTTTTGGCAATTAATATTTTCTCTTTTAATATGATAATTAGCCAAATAACGTTAACTTCTTCTCTTTTTTTGAGAGAGAGAGAGACTTCTGCAGGAGCAGTGGGGTTGGGGCAGATGAAAGGGAGAGAGAGAATCTTAAGCAGGCTCCACACTCAGCACAGAGCCCAATCCAGTGCTTGATCTCACGACTCTGAGATCACGACCTGAGTCAAAACCAAGACTGGGATGCTTAAGTGACTGAGCCATCAAGGCGCCCCAATTTTCTAATTCTGAACAGTATACATCCCTAACCCTTGTATACTTGAAATAAAGTCCAATAAGGAGTTATCTCCCTTAATCACTCCTGAGTATACTCTAGTATTTTGATGAGGATATTTGTATTTACCTTTTTTTTTTTTCCAAAGATTTTATCTATTCATTTGACACTCAGAGATCACAAGTGGGCAGAGAGGCAGGCAGAGAGAGAGGGGAAGGGAAGCAGGCTCCCCGCCGAGCAGAGAGCGCCTTGTGGGGCTCGATCCCAGGACCCTGGGATCATGACCTGAGCTGAAGGCAGAGGCCTTAACCCACTGAGACACTCAGGTGCCCCAGGATATTTGTATTTGCTTTTATGTGTGTGACTTAGTATACATTTATTATAGTTTTGTTCAAATTTAATAGTTTTTCAAATAATCAACTTTTGTTTTTGTTTTCTGTTGGATCTGTATTTCATAGTTGCTGAGGTATGTCCTGTCTTTATTATTATTTTTTTTTTAGTACTGTATCTATTGATTTATTCTGCTTTTTATTTGGGGTATAGCTATTATAAAGCTTACTGCTTCTTCTGAGAAATGTGAATGTTCAAAATCATACATTTCCTATATATCAGCTACATTGCACAAATTTAACTTGTGGTGCTACAGTGACTATCATTCAGTGACTCTTTCCTACTGGGCTTAATGATTTTTTACTTTACTCACCAATAAATTAAATACTCATTTTAAATTTTGAAATACAAGTTCTTTAATGTTATTTTTCTAACCAATTCTTTAAAACTTGTTGAAATGTGATTTATTGCAATTTTCTTAACAACAGAAATTTATTTTCTCACATTTCTGGCATCTAGATGTGCATTACTGCAATTTTTATAAGCATTATAATAGTGTACTTAGAACAAACGTGGATTTTCAGAGGTTGTCACAGTGCCCAAAAGATGTCTATTCAAATGAGTTCATACAATCCTGTAATTTAGTTTGCTCAAATATTTTCTATATTTACTTATACACATTATACACATACATATGTTATGTGTGCATATATAGAGATAAATAATTACAAGTAATGTAGTGATCTAGTATGCAGTTTATACATACAGATATATTTCTGTTGATCTAGTAAATAATAATAAGTATTTATGTACATGTATTCATACACATATGCACATACTCACATATATATGTATACATGTATGTTAAATCCTTTTAAATACTCATATAAGTATTTTTGATATTTCTGACTTTGCTTCGAGAGAATTTTTTCTTTTGACAAATTGGATGTTCTTTGTTAGAAAAAGAGGAAAACAAGGATTTCTGGAGGATTTTGTTTATTATTTATCTACTTATTATTGTTATAACTAACTGAGAGTCTGGGGTTGCCATTGATTGATGAGGAAGATTGAAGATCAACCGGTTTTAGTGGCAGAGTCATTCAGATTTTGATATTCTATATAGATTTGCATATTTTAAATTTGAGATAGGAACTAAAAATCTGAGTGGAAATGCCAAGTAAGCAATTGAATATTTATATCTGGATCTTGATGGAAAAATGAACAGAGTTATTTTGCGTTTTCAGAGTGAGATTGACTCAAGAAAGATAAGGCCTTTCTCACTATTTTGTTTAAAATTATAATCTCCCTTCCCAGAAAAACTTGCCGTGCTTCACTGATTTACTTTTAATGTATTATTTACCTTTCAATTTTGCTTAGCAATCTTTCCTACTACAATAAAAGCTCTGATATTTATCTTTTTTTTTTTTAACTGTTGTAAACAAGTCCTGGAGTAGTTCCTGGCAGATATTAGGTGTCCAATAAATACATGTTAACTGAATAAACTGATTATATTTTATTTCTATTTCTGACCTCTTATAGTGTCTCTCACTTCATTTCATTTAAATCATACTTTAAAAAAAAAGACATGCCCCAATTCCCAAAATTAAAGCTCATCTGTGAAATACAGCATTACTTTATGAATTTAATTTTCCATATTGCTCTATCTTCCTGTTCTTTTGTGTTCTATTTCATTAATTGGTGGCTTTATCTTTATTATTTACTTTGATTTCTTCTAAAATTTTGATTTGAATTGTGGGCCTAGCAATTTTCAGTTTTTCTGGTGCTAAAATATTTTCTTCAGAAGCTATGCACTTGCCTCCAACTAGTGTTGAGCTGAATCTCACAAGATTTGAAGTAGAATTAATTGCTTTCATATTTTTCAATTTTGAGAATTTCATTATTTCCGATTCTTTCTCTCCTTCTACCATGAGCGAATTTTTAAAGATTTATTTATTTATTTTGAGATTTATTTATTTACTTATTTTGAGAGAGAGAGAGGGCAAGCAGGGAGAGGGGCATACAGAGAGGGAGAGAATCTCAAGAAGGCTCCCCAGTAAGCATGGAGCCAGATGTGGGGCTTGATCTCATGACCTAAGATCATGACTTAAGCTGAAATCAAGAGCTGGATGCTTATCCAACTGAGCCACCTGGGTGCCCCTTCGATGAAGTATTTTTGAAGTTGATTTTTGTAGCTTTCAAACACAGTGTGACTATATTTAAAATTATATATATATATATTTTTTTTGAGGTTTGAATGCATGATTTCATAGAATGCAATAGATAATAGTTGCATTTATATGGTTTTAGTATGCATTTATGCTTTATCTAACAAATCACAGAGGCATAATTCTATTCAATCCTTAGTACAACACTATGTGATAGGTAAGGCAGGTAAAATTATGTCATTGTTTTGAGAACTAGGATTCAGAAATTTAGGGAGGTAGAAAGCAACATAACTAGAACTTGAACTCAGTTACTGTCACCTTGAATTGGGATTCATTTTTGTTCTTCCCAATATAAAAACAGTGGTTCAAGTGTTGCTCTTTTCTCTCACACTTACAGAGAAAATAGTATTGGTTGATATAAGTGCTAATGCAGCATTGTGATGCACAGACATACAAGCAGATTCATATTCACAATCTTCTTTTCAATTTTAATAAATGCTCCCCCCTGCCACTGTCTCGTGGCCTTTTAATGTTCCTAGGCAAGAAGGCATGAATTTACATTATTAGAATCCTATGCCATATTGCACTTATTATGAATTATACTTATTAAAATTAACTGAAGCATGAGAAGACTTTTTATTTATACAACTATAATTATTTCCAACTTTTTACAACTGTTAAAATATCTAAGTATCCTTCAACGAATGTGGACATTTAAAAATGATAGACTTTTAGGTTTGTTAAGCAGAAACTCTTAGAGCAAGAACTTATTTTCAAACACTTCCAAGTAAGTTCTGTATTATTATCTGAATATATCACAATAGCACTTTATTTGTTCTGTAAAGTACTGAATATAGTAAAGCCAAATCACCTAAGTAAGATAGAATAGTTTTGACTTGGGAAGTTTTTGCCCTATGGATATTGTGGGATTTTAGAAATAAGATGAGTATGTTATAATGAAATGCACATTGATTTTATGGTCCAGGAATTGAATTTAGCATGTGATTTTACTAATCACCAGATGACCTTAAGTTTAACCTCTCCAATCTTCATTTACTTGTAGATGGTATTTCTAAGTCTAAATAAAATGAAAATCTATAAGTAAGTATTAAAATGAGAGTAATGCATTCAGCCAACAGAATTGTTGATATCTTTTGCTTCACATAGACATCATAATCTTGGCATTATCTTATGTCAATCAAAGTATAGTGTAGGAGATGACAATGATGCAGCATCTGGAGTACCATCACATTTGTGAGGCCAACTGGTACATTCAGCAGAGGTCACCTGAGGACTAGTAGTCATTACAGTTTCATCTTTTTGCCTTTATACTTGGTTCCAAGATAAAATGCAATTTAACAGAGAAGACTGAGCTGTTATAAGTCACTTCTGCCACTGTGCGAAGGCAGAAGAAGAGACAATCATTTCTGAGGAGAAAATAAAGAGAACTTTTGTTCTTAATGCTGCCAAGTTGGAAATTTGTATAGAAAGTAGCATTGTTGTCACCAAAGACCTCTTTTGGTCTTAGGGTGTAAGAAACTTTCTAAGACAAAACAATTTAACAAAAATGGTTATAGAAAATAATGACTTTTTAAATTGAAATTTTTAAAAAGTTTTTCTCTAAGTTTAATTTTATTTTTTTCACTGTTCCAAGATTCATTGTTTATGTACCACACCCTGTGCTCCATGCAATATGTGCCCTCCATAATACCCACCACCAGGCTCACCCATCCCCCCACCCCCCACCACTCCAAAACCCTCAGTTTGTTTCTCAGAATCCATAGTCTCTCATGCTTCATCTCACCCTCTGATTTACCCCATTCACTTTTCCTTCTCCTAATGTCCTCCATGTTATTCCTTATGCTCCATAAGTAAGTGAAATCATATGATAATTGACTTTCTCTGCTTGACTTATTTCACTCAACATAATCTCCTCCAGTCCCATCCATGTTAATACAAAAGTTGGGTATTCATCCTCTCTGAAGGAGGCATAATACTCCATTGTATATATGGACCATATCTTCTTTATCTATTCGTCCATTGAAGGGCATCTTGGTTCTTTCCACAGTTTGGCAATTGTGGCCATTCCTGCTATGAACGCTGGGGTACAGATGGCCTTTTTTTTCACCACATCCGTATCTTTGGCGTAAATACCCAGTAGTGCAATTGCAGGGTCATAGGGCAGCTCTATTTTTAATTTTTTGAGGAATCGCCACACTATTTTCCAAAGTGGTTGCAGCAACTTGCATTCCCACCAACAGTGTAAGAGGGTTCCCCTTTCTTCACATCCTCTCCAACACTTGTGGTTTACTATCTAGTTGATTTTGCCCATTCTAACTGGTGTAAGGAGATATCTCATTGTGGTTTTGATTTGAATATCCCTGATGGCTAATGATGATGAACACCAAAACTACATCACAAAGAAGAATGCAAAAAAACCCTGTATGTTTTATGGCAACAGCACTGTGATGCAGGAAAGTTCCTCCCAGAGTTAGCTTTCAATGTTAAAACTGATGACAGACTCTGGGACAATCAAAGATTACTGGCTTAGCACCAGATTTTAAAGAAGCAGCAACAGAATGTAAATGCTTGTATGTGTTTGTGTGTTTGCATGATGTGGGAATGGGGGGCACTTTATTGAAATACTGGAGAGATGATGGGCTTCTTACATGGTAAGAAATGAATCTTAAATATTGCTAGGACTAAATTAAAAAGTCAGTGGGAATCCTAAAACTTTCCTTCAGTCTCCATATGCATATTTTGATAATAATATTACTAATTTAATAATATTAATAGCAATAGAATTACTGATTTAATAAAAAGATAGCAAACATGGGGTGCCTAGGTAGCTCATTTAGTTAAGGGTCTGCCTTTTGCTCAGACCATGATCCCAGGACCCTAAGATCAAGCCCCAGTGTGGCTCCCTGCTCAGCAGGGGAGTCACCTTCTTCTTCCCCCTCTGTCCCTAAACCCCGCTCATGCTCTCTCTCTTGCTCACTCTCTCAAATAAATCAATAAAATCTTTTTTAAAAAAAGAAAGCAAACACCAGTTGTGCAAACTCAGATCATAAAGCAGATCCTTGCTAATGTCTTAGAAATATTCTATGTACCCCTCTTCTTTCACTTCCCTGTATTAACCATTGTTCTGAGTTCCGTGGTGAATATTTTTTTAGTTTTCTTTATTATATTTTCAATATGTATTGTAAATATACTGGTATTCAACTCTATGGATATTCATCTGTTCACTTACTGGTATAAAACTGTATGAATATTTACACCTTTCCCTTAACATTAAGTTCTTGAGTGTTACCAAGCTGATACGTGCAACTGTAGTTTGTGTCCTTTGCTAAACATTATTCCATTGCATGAATACACCAACGATTTATTTATTCATTCTAAGCTTGGAGAACATTTGTGTTGCCTTCAGTTCTGAGCTATTTCTAAGAAAATTCTTTTTATCATCTTTTTCTGTGAGACATGATATGTGCTAGAGTTTCTCTATTGTATATTCCTAGGCATGGAATTACTGACATAGTATATATATATATATATATATAATTATATATATATTATATTTATATATATATTTTTATATTTATATATATTATATAAATATATATTTATATATTTAACTTTATATATATATATAAAACTTTATATATTTAACTTTATACCAAATGTTATCTGAAGTAATCTTGTTTACTCACACACACCACCACCACCACCACTACCACAATCACCACACAAATAACATATGAAGGTTGTAGTTTACAACTCCACAAAACTATCCCTGTATTGTAAAGTCTAAAGTCAAACCAACAGTCTGAATGCATAGGAAGGAGATAGTGACTAGGGGACAAGAAGAAGAAATTGAGAAAGGCAAAACTCCTTTGCCTTTCTTTTTTGCTTGCTGTTATTTTCTGATTGCATTCTAATAATTACTTGTTAAAAAAAGAAAAAATAAATATTAGAACAAGGCTCATTAATCACAAAGAAGAAGATAAAATTAATTATTTAGAAATGAATTAACTTGTAAATTGATGTACAGAGGAGGCAGAAAACATGTGAATCAATACACAAAAAGTAAAAATGGGTGGTCAATTTACAAAAATTGATTATAAATCAAAAAACTCATAAACTGAAAATTACACATGCAAGAAATAAGTTCACTGAATCACACATTGTTGATTAATACTGCAAAGGACATTAGAGCATAACTGTTTATATATAATTCACAGGAAATGCCCTCTTCAAAAGACATAATCTTTGCTCTACTCTTTATTCTTATTGGGAAATTAAAAACAAATATGTTTGATAATACAGGTCAGATTGGTTTTGAATTTTTTTTCACTACTTTGGATTATAACCATGTAAAATAAATAGTTGTTAGAAGACAATGTGGCACATCCTTGTGGAATATTCATTAACATCCATTACCTTTTTATCTTCATAGCATCCCATATTTCACAGCTTTGCAGTAAGAAGGGAATTCAATAGAATGTTATGGTTTTGTTTTTGTTGTTGCTATTTGGTTTTCTCATTACTGTATGCCTATTATCATATAATGGACATTTAATAATACTTATCTACTGAATTAATTGCTTCTCATACCCTAAAGCTATTCAGTGTACACAATCTTTCTAGCTTAGTAATTGGTCAGAAATGCACACATACCCAAACTCAGATAAACCAGGAAAAAAATAAAAACCCAAAGGACCAAGAGAATTCAGTTCCAGAACTCTGACAACCTACCAAGAAGAGGACATTTGACACCTCTCCTAATTCAGATTAAGAGGACAATAAGTTCCATGAGCTTCTGGTTTCTGGCCTTGGGAACATAAGAGGTTAACATTTCTAGGAATGTAATCAATGTTGAGAAAGTATAGCCAATACTTGAAACCAGAGAACCTTGGTAATGATCTCCTCCTTTAAACTATTGGTTAAAGCCTTTCTAAAGGAAAATATACCCCTGGGTCATGACTGATTGATTGAATTGGGTGTACAACAAAAACACCACAATGATTTAGCTACTAAGAAGTCTTCCTCATCTCAGCAAAGGATACCACTAACCCATAATCTGGGTCAATCTTGATTTTCCCTTCCCCCCATTTTTCCAATTCTAGTCAAATATCAATTTCTCTTTCAAAGGAAATTTCACATCTTTGTGGGGGGTTTTGGTTTTTAATTTAAAAAAATTTTAATCTTCATAGTCACTTCTCTGGTTAAAACCACCATTACTTCTTATCCAGATTATGGCAATAGACACATACATCTTGTTTCCGTCCTTTCGTGCCATCAATCCGTTCCCTACACTTTAGGAAAAAAAGAACTATTTGAAGCCTAGCCTTCTTCTACACCTCAACATGCTTCAAACTCTTCTCTCAGTGCCTAGCTCATTAGATTTATGGCTAAAACTTTGATATAAACATACAAGTCTTGTAGCATCTTCTTCTCACCTTCCCAAAGTCTTTTTACCTTTATCTTTGGCATTCATTCTGCTGTAGCTAGTGCCTCTTTTCTGTGCAAAAACACAATTTACTTTTTTTTCTTTTTTTTTAAAATTTAATTCTATTTTTTCAGTGTTCCAAGATTCATTGTTTATACACCATACCCAGTGCTCCATTCAATGCGTGCCCTCCTTAACACCTACCACCAGGCTCACCTAACCCCCCCACATCCCCCGCCCCAAACCCTCAGTTTGTTTCTCAGAGTCCACAGTCTCTTATGGTTCGTCTCCCGCTCTGATTTCCTTCTTTCACTTTTCCTTTCCATCTCCTAATGTCCTTCATGTTATTCCTTATGCTCCACAAGTAAGTGAAACCATATGATAATTGACTTCTCCCAGGGTTTTCACTTGCTATCGCCTTTGCCTGAGAAGCTTCTCTCTCCCATGGCTAGCTTCCTCTCATCTTAGAATAGATGTCTCAAAATAGATGTCAATTTCTCAGGCCTCTTTTGACAGTGTCTCTAAAGGAAACCTAAGTCCCCAGCCTAGGCTCTCCAGATCTCATTCCTTTTACAGCACTTCTTGTAATAGATGATTATCCCATTTTATATTCTGGGTACTCTCTTACAATCTGTTAACTCCAATAGAATTTAAAGATGATCAGATCTTTTTCATTGCTCTCTCCATAGCAGTTGGCCCATAGAAAGCATTCAACTCAAATGTGCTGAAAAAAGAATTTTTACATGACATTATTCAAGCCTGTAATATGTACGTTTATGATGGGAGAGAGTTGTTGGTAACTGATGGGATGGTGTTGCCAGGACCTCTTCTCTGAGAGGTTCACACAATTATTTAATTATGTAGGACTCTGTGGGCTATATATATTTGTCTTTCAAAGATACTTCCCTCTTGATCCTGCTTGATTATATAAGGGATTCTAATGTGGCTTAACAGTTTCTTTATTGAGAATTCACAGTGAGAAACAGAAGTGGAGGTAGGACATGAGTTACATTGATGCTAAAACTTTAGAGTTAAGGATGATGACATTTGACATCTGTGACTAATGTTATGGCCACTGCCTTTATTTTTGCAGTCTTGCTGTTTGTATTTTTCTTTAAGTTTTTGAGCTGTTTCTACTGTCTTCTAGTAAAAATTTCATTTTTTGAATAAGTTTTATTGGAATGGATTTGTGTTATTTTCAAATTTTAAAAAAGTCCTATCATATAAAAGTAGCAATTGGAAAATCTTTATACAATATACAAGTGTGTTTTTTGTCTTTTTAAAATTCTTTTTTATAAAATTTTTAAAAAAGATTATGTATTTGAGAATAGAGAGATTGCACACAAACACGAGGGGGGGGCAGGGACAGGGCCAGGAGGAGAGGAAGAAGCAGCCTCCCCATTGAGCAGGGAGCCTGATCTGGGGCTTGATCCCAGGAGTTTGGGATCATGACCTGAGCCAAAGGCAAACGCTTAACTGACTGAGCCACCCAGGCGCCCCTTTTTAAAATTCTTTTTAATTTTTTTGTTGTTATTTAAGTGTGGCTGATATACAATGTAGTATAGCTTCAGGTGTACAACATAGTGATTCAACAATTCTATACTATCTAATGCTCACCACAATTAGTGTAGTTACCATACACTGTTATTACAGTATTATTGACTGTATTTCCTATGCTGTACTTTTCATCCCTGTGACTTATTTTATAACTGGAAGTTTATTCCTCTCAATTCCTTTCATTTATTTCTCCTATCCCCCTCACCCTGATAACCATTAGTTTGTTCTCAGTATTTATGAGTGTTTCTGAATTTGTTTATTTACTTGTTTATTTACTTTGCTTTTAGACTTGAAATGTAAGTAAAATCATATATTTCTCCTTGTATGTCTGATTTAGTTAACTTTATACATTCTAGGTTGATTCATGTCATTGAACATGACAGAATCTCCTTATTATGGTTGAGTCATATTCTATTAGTTCTTTATCCATTCATCTATCAATGGACACTTAGGTTGCTTCAATGTCTAGGCTATTATAAACAATGCTGCAATAAACATAGAGTGCACATTTGTTTTTGAATTAGTGTTTTCATTTTCTTTGGGCAAATACTCACTAGTGGAATTACTGGATCATAAGGTTTTTCTATTTTTTAGTTTTTTAAGGAACTGCCTATACTGCCGAGCTATACCAATTTACACTCCCACCAGTCATGGTAGATGTAGATAGTAGATGTATTTATACTCTATTTGAAAGTATTGTAGTTTAAGCACAATGCTCCATTTTCTCTTCTTCACCAATACTTGTTATTTTGTTATTTCTTGTCTTTTTGATTCTAGCCATTCTGACAGATGAGGTGACAGATATGAGAAACAGAGAGATCTCACTGTAGTTTTGATTTACATGTTCCTGATGATAAGTGACTTTGAGTATCTTTTCTTATGTCTGTTGGTCATTGCATATCTTCTATAGAAAAATGCCAGTTCAGGTCCTCTGCCCAATTTTTAGCTGGATGTGTGTGTGTGTGTTGAGTTGTATAAGATATTTAAATATTTTGGATATTAATTTTTTATCAGATATATTATTTATAATATATTCTCCCATTCAGTAGGTTGCCTTTTTATTTTGTTGGTGGTTTCCTTCCCTGTCCAAAAACCTTTCTTTCTTTCTTTTTATATATATATAGACCCAGTAGTTTATTTTTGCTTTTGTTTCCCTTGCCTGAGGAGACATATCCAGAAAAAAAATGTTAAGCACCATGTCCAGAACATTATTGCCTATTTTTTCTTTTGGGAGTTTTATTGTTTCAGGTCACACATTCAGATCTTAAATCCATTTTGAGTTTATTTTTTATGTATGGTGTAAGAAAGTGGTCCAGCTTAATCCTTTTGCATGTACCTTTCCAGTTCTCCCAACACCATTTAATGAAGAGGCTTTCTTTTCCCCATTCTATATTCTTGCCTCTAAAACATAAATATGTCTTGGAATGCCTGGGTGGCTTAGTCGATTAAGCACCTGACTCTTGATCTCAGATCAGGTCTTGATCTCAGGGTCATGAATTTAAGCCCCATGTTAGATTCCATACTTAAAACATATTTATGTTTTTGTTATGTTCTTAAATGAAGAACATATAAAGTTATATTCTTTTTTTTTTTTAAAGAATTTATTTATTTATTTGACAGAGAGATCACAAGTAGGCAGAGAGGGGGAAGCAGGCTCCCCACCGAGCAGAGAGCTCAATGTGGGGTTTGATCCCAAGACCCTGAGATCATGACCTGAGCTGAAGGGAGAGGCTTAACTCATTGAGCCACCCAGTACCCCTAAAGTTATGTTCTTATATGAAGAACATCCCAAGACAAAATAATGGCTAACCCAAAGAGTTGAAGTTTTCTTAATATTTATAAATATTTAATATAGTTTTGAATATATCAAATTATTTGGAACTAAAAGTATCAAAGGAGAGAAGCTAGGTGGATTAGTAGATGTATTTATACTCTATTTGAAAGTATTGTAGTTTAAGTCTTTTAGTTTGATGATTGTTAATTTTTTGAACTTTTATTACCCATTTAGAAATGCTGCCAATGCTATTTCATTGGGAGTTCTTGCTAAGGGTTCTGGTAATCTAAAAATATGGACAAACTGAACAAAATTAGATTAACTTGCACAAATACAGGTTAATATATCTAGGGCATTATAATGTGAAACAGATTACATGAGAGGGAATTGTTTGGAAAACAGCATTGCCAAAAAATTTCCCCTCACGGATGATATGCAGTATACACAGACACGTTATAATATTGTGCCAACTATAGACATTACTTGGAGGAATTGTAAGATAGATCATGGAGAGCACATCATGGAGAGCAAAGATACGTACTGCATTTATTAAAAAAGGGCACATAATGGTAAATAATAATAATAATATCACCTATTTGAATTTATATAGCATCATTCCTCTGAGCACATAATATAACTATATAGTTAACTGTATTTCATTAATCTTCAGTATAAGAAAAAGGTAATTAAATTTATTAATGAATAGTGAAAAAATTATAAAGTGAAAATTCAAGTGTGGTTTCTTTATGTGCTGACAAAGATCTCCTCATTATATTATATTGCTTCCAATAACAAGGCAAAATGAAAACAAAAAGAGCATTAGTAACAACAAAATCGCAGAGTCTCCTTTTATTACTATATTATATAAAACCAAGACTGTAGTTTAATAATAAAAGGGTCTTAAAAATGTTCATCAACCCTTTCTTATTTCTATAGAATGTTTACAAATACTTATTTAAAAAGATATAATACAAATCAAATATTGGGATGGCTTCCATTAAAAAGATAAATAGTGAAAAGAAGAAAAAATTTTATTAAATTTACTCAAATCATAAGAGGACTCTTACAATAAAGAGATATTTAGTAGTTGAAATCTAAGATATGTGTAGAGGAATGAACCAAGAGCCTAATCTGTAAATGATGGTCAGGAAGAGTTAATGTATTTAGAGAACTGGGAATATCCTTTCTGTTTGAAAAGTAGCAGTTTGATAGACACACAATAAAATCTGTGTGTTAAATGTGTTGGGTTTTTTTTTTTTTTTTAAGATTTTATTTATTTATTTATTTAAGAGAGAGAGAGATCACAAGTAGGCAGAGAGGCAGGCAGAGAGAGAGGGGGAAGCAGGCTCCCTGCTCAACAGAGTGCGGGGCTCAATCCCAGGACTGTGGGATCATGACCTGAGTCTAAGGCAGAGGCTTAATCCACTGAGCCACCCAGGTGCCCCTTAAACATGGTTCTTAACAATGTATTGCTTTGAAACTACAATGAGAAGCATTTCTGAGTTATAGATGTAGATATAGATATATTAAGTCTGTGTCTTCCTCATCACATGGTATCAGACGTGGCTGTTTCCATGTCTGTTACTCTTTAGTTTATGCTATGATACAGGACTGTGACTTCTATCTTTTTTTTTTTTTTCTCACCTCTAAGAGAAGACATCTTGGTGTAAAATAGAGTCCAGTAACTTCTGATATCATGAATGAATATTATTCTATTCCTTCTTAACTAATTTTATGTTGCCACATATCTTCATTCTTTAGCAATACTTCTTCAACTGAATCTACGTTTAAAGGGGTATTTCCCCACCAAAATTGTACCTTTGATTTTATTTCTTTCATTTTTTGGACTTTTTTTTTTTTTCCAATTTGTTTCTTCATTTGTAACTTATTTTGTTGTAGGAGTAAAGTGAAGTTGTCATTTCTTTCTCATGACTGATAGTGTGAAAAGATGATGTTAAACTTCCAAATCATGTTTCTGATTCTTTCCTGTTAAGTCTTATCACAGTAAAATAAAACAAAAGATAAAGGAAGTGACAAATGAGGGAGAATGTTCAGGCTGCAGTTTTTTTAATCACATGGGCACCATGGTCCCTTTTCTTGCTTTTGACTTTCTGCTTCCTTATATTTGTAGTTTATAACTTCCTGTTCACTTCAAGTTTTAGCATTAATCTTTAATTAAGAGGGAAAAATTCCCTGAAATACTAAAGAGGATAAAAATAGAATAGTCATTTAAAAGAATGGAATACCACTCTGGTGGTGGAACATTTATTTGAATAAAAAGGGTTATGAGTATATATTAGGTAGAATCATTTTTAGGACCTGAGTTTTAGGAATTGGCTTTATGTAATATGACCATGATCCCTTATCACCCAAAGAGGGATGCTATTGAGAGTAAATGTGTTGTTACTTTAAACTTGGGCAGTTTCTACTGGAAACTGAAATATATGGTACTCTTGCCTTAGGGGATAGCCTTGACCTTATAAGCTTAGAGGAGTCTGAGATCAATTTTAAAGGCAGTCACTTGTTCTTAGTACACAGCGTAAATGCCTGTAGAGCACTAAGTACTTAAATATTTGTTGAAAAGAATTAATGAATGTTGTCATCTGATCCAGAAATTTTATACATACCCAAAAGTAATGAAAGCAGGGATTGAACCAGATATTTGTATCCCATGATCACAACATTATTCATGATAGTCAAAATATTAAAGATTGAATGTTTGGATTCTTCCCAAAATTTAGTGCTGAAGTTCTAAATCCTAGTGTGGCTATATTTGGAGTAGAGACTCTAAGGAAGTAATTAAGATCAAATGAAATCATAAATGTGAGGGCCTAATCTGGTAGGATCAGTATCTTTATGAAAAGAGACACCAGAGAGCTATGCACACTCTCAGTTTCCTTCTGTATGACTAAGGAAAGGCCATGTAAGGGCACAAGAAGAATGTAGCCACCTACAACCCTGGAAGATAGCTCTCCCAGGCAACCAAATCAGCCAGATCTTTGATGTTGGACTTAAATCTTCTAGAGCTGTGAGAAAACAAATTTCTATTGTTTAAGTCACCTAATTTATGGTATGTTGTTATGGCAGCCCAAGCAGACGAACCCAGATTTTGGTACTGTGAAGTGGAATGCTGCTATAACAGATACCTACAACAAGTGGAAGTGACTTTGCGCTGAGTAGAGAGCAGAGGAGTTTAGAGGTCGGTGCTAGAAAAAGCTGAGATGACCTTGAAGGGACTGTTTATAGATTTATAAACAATGAAGGCAGCTCTGTTTAGGACTCTGGAAGAGAAGAGGAGAACTACAGAGGAAGCCTGTCATTGTAGAGAATAGATACATCATCATGAATAGAATATTGTCATTCTCTTTAATATGTCACTAAAAGCCATTCTGTTGAAGTCTCAGATGGAAATGAGGAATAAGTTATTGCAAAGTGGAAGAAAGGGTATCCTTGGTATAAAGTAGCAACAAACCGGGTGGAATTGTATTCTAGTGTAGTGTGGAAAGTAAAATTTGCAAGCAGTGAAATCGGATATTTGGCTGGTGTTGAAGGACCAACTCCTTACCACTTACGGTAAAATGCAAGAGGAGACAGATAAATTGAAGGGATTGTTAGGCAATCAGAACCAGAACTTGAAGATTTGGACATTTCTCAGCCTATCCATGCTGTAAAAAATGAGAAGGCTTATTCTGAAGAGGACACTAAGGGTGTGGTTGAACAACCATTTTGTGGAGACATTATTAGTATGAGTATAAACTGAGAAGGTAATCACTTCTGTCAGTAGAAGCCAGGAATGGAGTTGGAATGATACCAACAGAAACACGGCTCACTGGGGATAAAGGAAACAGAAAATGGGACAGCATGTAGGAAGGCTGCTAACAAGAATAGGGATAAGTGACCCGAAGGTGGATCAGAGATCATCACTCCCACCCCAAACCCAGGATCAAGGTTGCTCAGTTTCAGAGGGTGGGGCCCTGGAAGAGAGCTGAAGAGGCAGAACCAGGTGAGGGGCGCAGAGATACGCTGCAGCTGCCCCTGTGGGCCTGGGGGCTGAGCAGGGAACCGATGTTATGGAGCCATAACATCAAATGAGTTTTCATCAAAGGGATCTTAATGGACACTCAAGGCATTAAGTGATCTTTTGAAAGATTCTAATCTGATTAAGGAGATGAGTGAAGACTTGATTGCTTGCATGAGGGCTATACAGAATTGAGGGAAAGTGTTCTTTCTGACTCTGCAATGTACTCAGTCCCCAGATGGCTGATGGCTGAGTAAACAGAGGACCTTCATGGAAAAAAGATTTTCTAAAAAAAAAAAAACAACAAAAAAAATCAAACAAAATTTAACTTGCTAGGTTTTGGACTTACATGATTGCATGGGACCTGTTTCCCCTTTCTTCCTTGTTATGTCATCAAAGATTTCCATGTCCTTCTTCTCTAGTCTTGTTGTAGTTGATATAAATCATGGATCCATGCTTAATTATTTTGGCTTGGGGAGAGGCACTGATGACTAACCGAATAGGTTTGGAAGGAATGGGAAGAAACCCATAAAATTATCTATCATGTTTCACTGTTTATTTCTGAGAAGCCATCATACTTAAATGTGTTATTAATACCTGTGACTTTACATATAAGGAAATAAAGTCTCTACAGGGTTATATAATTGAAAAAGTTACCAAGCAGGTGGCAATTTATTACGTTCTGTCAATAACTTCTTAACCCCATCTACTTGGGTCATTATCCACTGCTCCCAACTCATTCCAAATAACTATAATCTTTACAGACGAGCACAGGAGTCTCTAAACCATGTTCATTACCAGCACTGTAGATCCCCTGTACAGCCACAGAGTTGTTTTCGACACACACCAACTATATTACTTTGTGGCATAAAACCACTTGATGGTTTACCAGTGTTTTTAGGACGGAGACCAATGCATGACATGAAATTCCCTTTGATTACCTTTTAAGGTTCATGTTATATAACTTACTTTTCCTTTCCCTGGTCTTTTTTTAGTTTCTTAAACATGTTATACTTGCTCATAACACAGAGTATTTACCTGTGAGTTTCATACTCCCAGGCTTTTTCCTCCTTTTCCTCCTTTTTCTTTGCTCAGTTAATTTCTTCTTATCCTTCAGATGTCATGTCAAGAGTTGCTTTCTCATGTGTCTAATCTCAGCCTCTCCCCAGGCTAGGTCAGATTCCATTATATAGCCACAGAGATTTATTTGCTTTGTTTTGTGTTTTTCCTTCCATTATGTCATTATTTAATGAATCTCTTTCATATATACTAGCTAATACACTATAGGACGAAGAAGTTTGACTAATTATATACTCCTAGTCTATAAGATGTTGCTTAACATATAATAGTACTCAAAAATCTATTGTTGAATGAATAAGTGAGCCCGCAAGAGAAAGTACATTTCAATGCTAATTAGTATGCTAGGTTTGATGCAGAATACTACCCCAGAATAATAAAATATGAGAATAAATGGCAATCTAAAACAATAGTATTTTTATCAATTCAGTATTAAAATTTGTAATAAAGATATCATATCTTATTCTCTCATAGTCTTATCATTTTAATCTATTATCATACATCATTGCAATACAATCCAGAAAAACAAGGTCACTTCCAAGTTACATAAGAATGACTATATAATAGCATAAATTTCTAGAGGTATTTGAATACAATTTCTTGGACAACAGAATCGTTACATTATCTAAAATATTTTAACTATTAACTGATTGATGTATATTTCTGGTGTACCTAGAAAGAATTATAATTGAAACAACCTTCTTTTCTACATCAAATCATAGTACTTTCTTGAGATGCAGATTAGAATGTTTACAAATGGTTCTGATGTTCAAAGTAGCTGCCTCAGTATGACAGGAAAATAGAAAGGTTGAGAGGGGGTTTAAGTTGTATTACCTTTTTGTGTTTATAAAATATTTTATGTACAGCTTCCTCATTTATATTTCCAATGCTTCATTAGCATAGCCATAATGAAGTGTTAGGTTTGTCTTTGATATCAGGGAAACCCTGCGGGACAAAAAAAAGAGTAATATTGGGTTTAAAAAAGAATTTTTTTTCCCCAAGAGTCCAGAACATTGCAACACCATTCACTTGTTTTGTATCAAAACAGATTGTTTTGATGTAAACTGAACTGTGTGTGAAAAATATATATAGTGATTCCTGGTAAGATAAGAGCTGTGTAATTTTCAAATCTTGTAATGAACTATGTCACCTATTTGAAAAATGTGTCATTTCTATAATGAGTTTATGTCAGGACTAGGTGTCAGATGGTAGCTCTGGGTAGTGAAATTCTGTTTGTCCACCTACTTTGCATCCTATTTTTGATCTTTAAAAATAGACAGAAGTGTTATGTGTGTGTTATGATTCCCGGGCTCTGCTCTGTCTGACACCTTTCCTTATATGCACTTGTCAAAAATAGAAGGATATCAGAAAAGAAAACTTTTCATCCGCAGCATACTATACTGCAAAGACTATACAAATACTTTGAGGATAATGGGGAAAAAATTAAAAATTAAAGATCTGGAATTTTCACTCAAAGCCCTTATTTCCTAGACATTAACATTTTCTTCTGCTTTGCCTAGAGATAACAGATGGCTGGGTGGTGATTTGGGATGCTAATTAGGCTGCTGTGTTTTTCAGCTAACCTTAGGTAGACATAGTCCTTTGAGGGCTGATTACCACTATGCCATTTAAAAATTCTTGCAGATAACCATTAAACACCCTTCCATAATGAACTTTTTATAAACAATAAAACTATGATTGACTCTAGTTTAAAAACAAAAACAAAAACAAAAACCCTGTACCGGCAAGACACTAAATGCACTGTAGCATTGTAAGAGTGATTTTTCAGGTTTTAACTGAGCTCCAGAACTAGTAGGCATGTGGCAAATGAAAACTTGTAGTATTTTTATGTGATTCATTGAACTCTCTGTAACAGAGTGACACAAAGGGAACTCCAGTGAAAGTAGACAGATTCTCCAGGGGCAGAGTTAAGAATGGGAAAATTGAGTCTCCCTCTGTCATCTTGAATAAAACACTGAACGCGGAAGGGAAAAAACATGTATATTATCTCTGGTAGGATATGTAGGGAAAGAACAATGATTAGATTCATGAATACGTAATGATATCCTATACAAAGGGAGATTTTTATCCAATTGGAGTATGCAAGTTTTTAAAATACCACAAAAATTGTAAGTGATATCTACATCAATATTTGTTTCACTTTAAGAATACCTCATGTATATAGTGTTAAAATTATTCAGTATCTTGACTGTGGTGTTGATACAAAAACCCTACACATGTGGTGAAATTATACAAACTTAAAAAAACACACAATGACACGCGCCAAAATGACTACAGATAGAACAAAAAAATCTAAATAAGACAGAGTATTATAACAATATCAGCATCTTGGTTGTGATATTACCCTATTGTATTACAAAATGATACTTCTGGGTGAAATTGAGCAATGCATATGAGGGATCGTTCCTATTATTTCTTACAGCTGCAGGTGAATCTAAAATTGTTATATTTACAACTTAAAAAACTTCATACTACTCTTAAACAATTTTGTTCCTGGTGAATATTACTAAGAGAAAATTTTGACATCACACATATTTATTCTGCATCAATTTGGGGTTTATCTCAAGGAATTTTGTTAAACGTGTTCTGTTTCCAAAAAGACTCTAGGCAAGTGAATATGATAAGACATTTATATCGAATATCTGATTATTTCAAGTAAGGCAGGACTATTATTCATTATATTTAGGAAAGAAATTAAAAATGTTAATTTGCCTTTAGTAAGCAAAGAATTCACCATGTTGCTAACTGGGCTTGTTTTGTGGGAAAAAAAGTAGATTGTGTGTGTGTGTTTTAGTCTCATTTCTCTTGCTTTCTTTTCCTTTACTTCCCAACTTCTACAACTCCATTTCAATCCATTTCCCATAGCACCGCTAAGGCAGATATTTTAAAAAATACAAACTCTTTCACTCCTCCATGCCAAATTCATCAGTACGTCTTGTGACAAGAAGCAGATTACCCATGAAGCTAAAGAAATTTAAGCTTCAGTGTCCGTCACATGCACAGAGGTCTCCCAAGGCCTTGTACTTCTTTTGGAGTTTGTAATTTTCTGTTCTTTTCTTAAAGAGAGAAAAATATGATTATACTTCAAGAACCGTGAAGATGGAAGCCAGTGCTTCCTGTCATTTTAAATTTCTGGGCTTTTTCTCCCATCTTTTTTCTTTCTTTCCATTGCTAATTGTGTCCTCCCAGCTCCTCATCCTTTTTTTTGCCTGGATTACACTAATGGCCAAATGATCTTGTCCTTCTAGGCCAAATCAGTCAAACCTCCCTCAAAGTTCTAGTTCTAAACCTTTAGTCTTATTTGCACCAACAGCTATTTTCTACCCTCCTTTCTTAAAATGGGAGAAGTCCCTTCTTATCGAAGGTAGTGACCTGGATTTTCCCCCTTTCTACTCTCCTCCAGTCAATTTACTCTTTTTTCACCCTTGTGTTCAAATGTTCCTTGAATTTTAATTTTTTTACATGGATACTTAAACTTACCCATATTTGTATCTTCTCAAACACTGCAGCAACAATACAACTGTGAAGGATATAAAATACAAATATACAAAATAAAAGATACAGAAAATAAAAACAAAAGCCTTGGGATTCTCATTTCTATCCAGCTCCTGCCCTTTATGTTATGAACTTTTCCAAGCCAAGCTATGAACAATTTCTTTTCCTCAGTTCTCCCCTCCCCTATTGTCTGAAACTTACTCCAAAGATTGTTAATAAGTTTTCTGCTAAATCCAGTGTTGCTGTTGTTTTTAAATCAACTTTAGTTTATGTTTCACCTGTGGCATTTGGCATGGCTGCTTCTTCCTTAAAATACACTTCCAGAGGCTCCATGGTATTTACCAGAATTCTGGTGTCCTCCTACTGGCTCGGGTGTCCTGTTGGGTTCCTATGTTCTATTGGGTTCCATTTTTATCCCTGAAATGTTCCCATAAAATGCTTACTTTTTTAAAAACCAGACTTTATGTTTTAGAGCAGTTTTAGGTTTAGTTCGATATTGAGAGGAAGATACAGAGCTTTCTCATATAATCCCTTTCCCTAGACTGGCAGAGCCTCCCTTGTCATCAACATTCTCCATCCAGGGGTGCATTTATTACAACTAATAAGACCCTATCTGTTAACCATCCCATCATTATTACGTTATCCATAAATTACATTAGAGTTAACTCTTGGTGTTGTACATTCTATTTGGACAAATTTATAATAACCTATATCTGCCATTATAGCATCATACTGAATATTTTCACTGCCTTAAAAATACTCCATGCTTTGCCTGTTCATCCTTCCCTCCCCTTTAACCCCCTGAAAACCACTGATCTTTTTTACTGTTCCATAATCTGTCTTTTCTAGAATGGCATATAGTTGGAATCACACAGTGGGTAGCCTTTTCAGATTGGCTTCCTTCACTTAGTAAGATACATTTAAGTTTTCCCATCATTTCATCACTTGACAGCCCATCTCTTTCTAGCATTGAAAAATGTTTCATTGTCCAGATATATAAGAGTTTCTTTATCCATTCACTTACCGAAGGACATCTTGGTTGCTTATAACTTTTGGAAGTTGTGAGTAAATACTATACACATTTGTGTGCAGGTCTTTCTGTGGACATATTTTCAACTCCTTTGAGTAAATACCAAAGACATGCTTGCTGGATCATATGATCAGAGTATATTTATTTGTGTAAGAAACCTCCAAACTGTCTTTCAGCGCTGCTATACCATTTTACATTCTCACCAGAATGAATGAGTTCTTCTTGATCCATATCCTCACCAGCATTTGATCTTCTAGAGTTCTGAATTTTGGCCATTCTAATAGGTGAATAGTCATAGCTTATTTTTGTTTTATTTTGTATTTCTCTGATAACATGTGGTGCAAGACATACCTTTATATGTGTATTTGTCACACCAGTCTCTTCTTTGATGAGGAGTCTGTAAGGTCTTTGCTCTGTGTTTTTAGTAGGGCTGTTTATGTTCTTATGGATGAGTTTTAAGAGTTTTTTGTATAGTTTGGGAAGCAGACGTGTCTTTTGTAGTATTCTTCTTCCAGATGTGACTCCTCTTATTCTCTTGACATTGTCTTTTACAGAACAGAAGTCTTTTTTTTTTTTTTTTTTTTTTTTTTTATGAAGTCTGACTTACCAACTATTTCTTCCCTGGATGGTGCTGGTGTTATATCTAAAAAGTCATCACATTATTCAAAGTCTCTTTCCTGTTGCCTTCTAGTTTTATAGGTTTGCATTTTACACTAGGTCAATGATGCAATAGGAATTCATTTTTTATGGATGTCCTGTTGTTCTCGTACCATCTGTTGAAAAGATGATCTTTGTTTCATTGTATTGCTCCTTTGTATTGTATCATTGTACTGCCTTCGCTCCTTTGTCAAGACCAGTTGACTCTGGTTGTGCCAGTCTATACCTGGGGTCTCTATTTTATCCCACTGATCCATTTGTCTATTCTTTCACCAGCCTGTGCAAAAGTGGTATATTCATTAACCTTAATAAAATAATCATACAAATAAATTGTTAAATATAATCTGTAACCATTGGTTATTTAGGAAAAATACAGTCCACTCAGCGTATGGCAGCTAGATCTGAAATGGGAAGGATTTCTTTGAGGATGTATATTTGAGCTGAAATCAGAAGCAGAATCAGAAGCAAGTATTAATTTACCAAAGGAAGATAAAGTATTGCAGGTAGCGGTAGCAGCAGAATAAAGATCCTGAGGCAGAATATAGGGCTTTTCAAATTTTGGCCATCGATCACAAATTGCAGAGTCTTTGGTAAAAGCCCTTTAATTTACTTTTGGAGGATTATGGCTCCTCCACTGAATGTGCTGGTAGTCTTGCTGATCAAGTGTTCTTCCTTCCCCTTGCTGGAGAATGTGCATGTAACCCAAGTTAAGCCAGTCATATGTTTTCTCCTTGGAACATGACTTTCGAACAGGATTTAAAAAAAAATAAAATTGAAATAGAATTGGAACTCATTCATTTCTGTAGGGGCACATTAATATGTCTCTCTGGATTTCAGAAAATCCTGTTTTTTTTTTTTTTATCTTTTCTTTTTCTGTGCTTATTTCGCTGACACAGCTTTGTGTAATCTCCCATATAATTCCTGATAATAGGAATGGTGAATGTGTAGGATGGCCCTTGGGTTTTTGGAAATATAAGAGATGGCTTTCCGGAATGAATTTCTTTACTAGATAATTAGAAATGCCATTTATAATGTCATAGAATAATTGGTGAGAATTAGATTTAGGCATATTTTGGGTTAGACTTTGAATTTACTATATTATCAACAATTTTGAGCCATACTAGTGAAGATGTCCAGTAGGTATTAACTCTTTGTGTCTGAGGCCAGGGGAATAGTTTTGGGGGTCATCTACAGCCCAGACTTTTTTGAACTCCAGATACATATAACCAACTTCCTATTTGGCATCTCCATTTGGAGTCCTCCAATGCACCTGTACTCCATGTGCAAAAAACCTGAAGTCTGCCACACACCCTTCAAAAACCACACACTCTTCCTCTTCCATTATTGCTCATCTCCTTGAGGATCATCACTATTCACCTAGTTGCCACAGCCAATAACCCAGGGATTATAATTATTTGTTCTTTCTTCTATAGTTCCTATTTCAAAAACAATCAACAAGATCTCTTTACACTGAAAATTGTTCTCAAACTAAGTTTGGTTTATTATATCCTTATGCCATACCATAATTCTTTGCATTTATTATGCAATTGTGAACAATAAACTTTGCATTTTATCTGGAAATTGAGTATATTCCAAAGAGTGATGTGTGTGATCCTTTTAATGTCAGGCATTATTCTCTCTGGTTTTACTATTGTTATTAGGTTGCTATATTTAAATTTAATGAAGCATTTATTCTCAATCAAGACCAATGAGATGATACAATTCTATAAGTCTGTGATATGAAATCAGAGTAATAAACTTTATTTGGTGTGAGATGAGAAATGATCAAATATCCCTCCATTCATTAAGATTCTTTTATTCTCCCTGTATGATATTTATAAGTGAAGTAAATAATAAAAGGTGTTAGATTTTTTTCTCCCTAATATTTGCTGTGAACTTAAGTGGTAAAGTGTAAAGGCGAATCTTCCTGGAGAAGGACAACCTGTTCTATTTTAAGATTCTAGGATGCAACAATATAAAACAGAATTCACTTCTGACATTCCATGGAAAAGTCAATCTTTATTATAAGTCTACTCCTCCTAAACATGTAAGTCTCTTTAAAGAACAAGGTAAGGGAAAAAATAGGACAAATTAACATATGTTGCTTAATAAATATTAAGTTTTGAAATAGTTATCTCAAATGTCAACAGAGGAAATTCAGAAATTTTGTACCCAAATGAAGAAGATTAGTGTATGGACTTATAATATGTGTATAAAATCCAGATGATATTTCTTCTATTATTCCTAAATTAAGTAGAAAAATAAAAACAAACAAAAAAATTCTTTTCTTATGCAGCTGTTTTTTCAATTTTCTCAGAAAAAAAAAAGCAAAACAACCCACATTTTGAAAATCATTCATCTACTTTGCCTTCCACTTTGCCTGGCTTATTGTACCTTTACAGGGCCTTTCACATATGAAGTATTTCTTAGATTTGATCCACAGACCACTGAACTGACTAAGTAAAAAGAAGATCAGATTTCTGATCCCTGCCCCAAACAGGATAACAGGAAATATGGGTACGGGGTCTAAGAATGCAAATTCAAACTACACTGTTAGTGATACTTTAAATTTTAGAACTGGTGCCATTGAAAACTCCCTCAAAGGTGGTTTTACTTTGGTCATCCAGAAAGTAATACAGAGAGTAAGCATCAAGCAAGAAAAGGAGATATCAAGGTTACATTGCTAAGAAGTGAAATGATAATTATAAAAGCAACATTTTTGTGCTTGAAATCCAGTGGTCTTCCAAATGACTACAAATTTCATAGTGAATATGATCTTTCCGAAGCAAGGAAGAAGACCTAATAGAGCAAATGTCATTGTCAATTTTAGAATTCTTGCCCCCCCCTTTTTTATACTTTCTAACATGTACCTAACATTTTTGTGGCCATCAATAAGTATTTTTAAATTATTGATTATCATAAAAATTCTGTATTAATTTCAGTCTTCTTTATTCTTCTCTATGTGCAAATATAGAGTACATTTAATAGACAGATTTAGGAGGATAAAGTCAGCTTTTGAAATACTGTAGTAAATTGATTTTGACCAACCAAATATTTCATTTAAGAGGCTAAGTTATATATAATGCAGCATTTTTGTATCTTCAAGTATAGGTAAATTCCCTAATATATATTTTATATTTTTAGTATTAAAAGATAAATTGAGAAGTAGATGTTTATGAAGAGAATTTGGTCAGCCTAATTTCCCCATTCTGACAAAAGAAAGAGTTTATTATCTTTCTGTAAAAAGTACTGAATTATTTGGTGATTACCTACCCTCCCATTTTAGTAATTAAACTACTTTAAGAAAATGATACATAAAGTGTTTACTTATTAGTGCATGCCTGTTGCTCATATTCTGAATACACTAAATTTCAGTAAACTGTGACCAAAGAGCCAAATCCAGTCTGCCGCCTGTTTTTGCAAATCAAATTTTATTGGAAAGCAGCCAAATACATTTACTTATGTATTGTCTATGACTAATTTCATGATATAACTTCAGAATTTGGTAGTTGTCACAGAGACAGTATGGCCTACAAAGCTTAAAATATTTACTCTCTGGCTCTTCACAGAAAATTTTTGTTGATCCTTGTTGAGTAGACGTAGCATACTGGACAAGTAGAGTGGATCAATTTTTATTTCTTCCTATTATGACAAATTTATATTCAGTAATAATTGTGAAATGAACTGAAAATAATGGCTAGAAAATAAATGCTGGCAGTGAAAATTTTCTTTTTCTCTACTTTATTTTTATATTCCTGCCATTGAAAAATAATCAAATAAAAAATGTTTTTGAAATAATGAAAGAACATAATACAAAAAAGAGAAAAGAGTATTGTTTTACTTGATTTACATTCAGTTAATTTATTTTTAAATGGAAAGACATGGACTTAAAATGATCCATCATGTTCATCAATAACTACTGTAATTCTTAAGTGAATTTTATTAAAATTGTCAGGAAGGTCTGTAAAAGATATATTTTAGACAAATAGCAAAATGTAACACCAATGCAATGCTTTCTTTTCTTAGTTTTAACAAACACAAGGAGTACAGAGAAGAAGAAATTTAAATTTTAAAGAAATTGCTAATATATCCTCAGCAAAGCAAAGCATTGCACTCATGGTTTCCTCTCATTGCTTTAAATTTTAAACACAAATAAAAACTCCAAGTGGAATCAGAATAAAAATGAACACAAATTTTGTTCCTTTTTCTTTGCAATCACTGTGCGAACATCGTTTATTTCTAATCTATTATTGAAACACAGTAATATGAAGTACCACAGGAGCCAGAGACACAAACTGTGCCCGAAGCAATACTGAATGATTTTGAACTGCTGTGAATTTATTCTTGAACAAATGTGGGTATTCTTCCAGGTAGCACACAAAGTTTATTAAGGTATAAGTAATGTATTTATGTTCTAGTTTCAAGGTTACTATATTTTGAAACTCAACAGTAACTTCAGCAACTATGTAGCAATTATTTTATAAATGATTCCTCTTTAAGTCTCTATACACTGTACTTCCTTATTCCCTACCCTGCTGTAGACATCTCCTATTGCCAGTCCTTGTTACACACTCTTTATGCTTCACTAAATCTTTGCAATGTCATTATTTCTCTATAATTTGCCTTTCTAGTTCTTTAATATTTATGTTTTTCTTTACCTACAAAATGAATATATTTTTCATAAATCCTAAATGTCCTTACTTTTCACTCCACTTATAAAAATTCCTTTTTCAAATGCCAAAGCCCCATGTGTCACTTGATTTATTTGGGCTTATACAAGCTTCACAGACAGAACTAGCAGCTTTCTTCCATGCTCCTCCAACACTTTATTCATACTGCAAATATACTACTTGTCATACTGTTAAGACCATTCCTTTCCCCCTTTCTTCTCTGTCTCTCATGTTTGCCTTATGAAGCCACATAATGAGTTATGATCATGTGATCATCACCACAGCTAATGCAGTACTCAGATTATACAGTAGGCATTTGGAAAAATTTCTGGAGATAAATGGAGGCAATCTATATGCAGATTACAAGGCGATCTTATAGTGGAATTACACCTGTGTAATTTGGAGTATTAAGTCTTTAATTTTAGCAATAAAAGTTGCTACATATTTGAAAAGATAATATGCTTTTTGAATTCTGTTTCAAGGAATTAAAAATGCACACACACACACACACACACACACACACAGAAACAAAATGGAATTCCGTAGTTTCTTTTTTTAGTTTAATACCCCCAAATTTTCTTTTTACCAACTGGGAAACTAATGGAAGGTTTTTGTCATAGACATTTGATTTTAGTCTGTTTACTGTTAAGCTAGAGTATTATTGTTGTTGTTATTATTGAATAAGTTAATATCATTTTTTATGTATGTAATTGGCTGCATTCATTTGAAAAATAATTTTATTCAGGCAACTTTGCCCAGTGCCTACTTAAGCATTCAATGAACAGATGGGAAAAAAGTAACTACTTTGCTACAACAATTATATATCATTAAAATAGAATTATGTTCATTCTGACAAAAATAAAGGAGGCATGCCATTCACCTATTGTTTCAGAAGCTAGTAATTTAGTTCATTTTTTTCTAAGAGGTAAACTTAATTTTTTAAAATTCTCTGTTCGTAGCTCCTTTGACATCCTTTGTTTACCCTTGAGAACAAGGTGAAATAGCTTCTTTTAGGTGGTAGAGATGGAAAGAAAACAGAGAAGAGCTATTCTCATTGAAATCTTAAGCTGTGGTCTAATCATGAAAACCTCTTCATAAGAATGTCTTATCATTTGGCCTACATATATTTTTTTTTCTGTGACATGTACATCTTTCTTAATGTAGACAATGTAGAAATAAAGGAATAAAGAAACAAAGATGTGCCTTTGTATTATGCTAGAATATTGGGGTACTACATCATTTTGGTGCTCCAAAAATATTCTTTTCTTGAATTTCACGTAGTATTTTTCAATAGCCTCTATTGAGGGAAGAGTGCTATCTTGTTTTCAATTTAAGAATATGGTGGAAGTTCCAGTAGACAGGAAATCTGTCTTACTCTAAAGCTTACATTGAAAGGCAAAAGACTCAGAATAGCCAACACAATACTGAAAAAGAACAAAGTTGTAGAGCTGACACTACCTGACTTCAAGACTTACTATAAAGAAACAGCAATAAGGACAGTGTGGCATTGCTAAAATAACAGACAAGTAGATCAGTCTGACGAAATATTGAGCCCAGAAATAGACCGGCACAAATACAATCAGCTGATTTTGGCCAAGAAGCAAAATAAATTCATTGGGGGAAATGACAGTTTTTCCAATGAATGGAGGTAGAACAACTGGATATCCATATGCAAATTAATTAATCTAGACCAGATCTTGGACTTTTTGAAAAATTAATTCAAAATGGATCATAAAATTAAAAGTAAAATATAAAACTATAAAACATAGGATAACATAAGAAAAAACCTAGATGACTTGGGTGTGATGATAGTTTTTCAGATAAAAATATCAAAGACATGATCCATTAAAAAAATATTGATAAGCTGGATCCATTAAAATTAAAAACTTCTGCTCTGCAAAAGACAATGTCAGGGAATGAAAAGACAAGCCAAAGACTGGAGCAAAATATTTGCAAAGACACATCTGTTACCCAAAATATTCAAGGAACTCTTAAAACTTAATGGTAAGATAATAAACAACACAATTAAAATGTGGGCCAGAGATCTTAGCAGACACCTCATCAAAGAAGATAATACAGATGGAAAATTACCATATGAAAGGATGATCCAAATCATATGTCACCAAGGAAATGAAGAATAAAACAATAAGATACCATTACACAACTATTGGAATGGCCAAAATGTGGAACACTGACAACATGAAATTCTGGGAGGATGTATAGCAACAGGAACTCTTGTTCACTGCTAGTGAGACACAAAATGCTACAGCCACTTTGGAAGACAGTTTGGTGCTTTGTTAATACACTAAAACTGACTTTCAAAATGAAACATGCTCTTAATAAAAGTGATCATGTTTCTTTTTATTTACCCAAAGAAGTTGAAAACACACATTCTTCATTTTTGTTATAATGTTTTTTGATCTTTATTATTTCTTTCTGTTTTTTCTTAGGATTTCTATCTCTTTGTTTACATTGATCATCTGTTCTTGCATGTTGTTTATTTTATCCATTAGAATCCTTGTTATATCAAACACAATTGTTTTAAAATCTTGGCCTGATAATTCCAGCATCCTATCCCTGTCTGGTCCCGATGTTTGCTATACCACTTCATAGTGTGTTTTTGCCTTTTGATATGCTTTGAAATGTTTTCTTTTTTTAATTAGTATTTTTTATTTTTTTTATAAACATATAATGTATTATTAGCCCTTGGGTACAGGTCTGTGACTCGCCAGGTCTACACACTTCACAGCACTCACCATAGCGCATACCTCCCCAATGTCCATAACCCCACCCCCCCTCCCAAATCCCCTCCCCCCATCAACCCTCAGTTTGTTTTGTGAGATTAAGATTCTCTTATGGTTTGTCTCCCTCCCAATCCAATCTTACTACATTTATTCTTTCCCTACCCCCCCCAAACCTCCCACGTTGCATCTCCACTTCCTCATATCAGGGTGATCATATGATAGTTGTCTTTCTCTGATTGACTTATTTCGCTAAGCATGATACCCTCTAGTTCCATCCATGTCGTCGCAAATGGCAAGATTTCATTTCTTTTGATGGCTGCATAGTATTCCATTGTGTATATATACCACGTCTTCTTTATCCATTCATCTGTTGATGGACATCTAGGTTCTTTCCATAGTTTGGCTATTGTGGACATTGCTGCTATAAACATTTGGGTGCACGTGCCCCTTCGGATCACTACATTTGTATCTTTAGGGTAAATACCCAGCAGTGCAATTGCTGGGTCATAGGGTAGTTCTATTTTCAACATTTTGAGGAACCTCCATGCTGTTTTCCAGAGTGGTTGCACCAGCTTGCATTCCCACCAACAGTGTAGGAGGGTTCCCCTTTCTCCACATCCTCACCAGCATCTGTCATCTCCTGACTTGTTAATTTTAGCCATTCTGACTGGTGTGAGGTGATATCTCATTGTGGTTTTGATTTGTATTTCTCTGATGCCGAGTGATATGGAGCACTTTTTCATGTGTCTGTTGGCCATCTGGATGTCTTCTTTGCAGAAATGTCTGCTCATGTCCTTTGCCCATTTCTTGATTGGATTATTTGTTCTTTGGGTGTTGAGTTTGCTAAGTTCTTTATAGATTTTGGACACTAGCCCTTTATCTGATATGTCGTTTGCAAATATCTTCTCCCATTCTGTCAGTTGTCTTTTGGTTTTGTTAACTGTTTCCTTTGCTGTGCAAAAGCTTTTGATCTTGATGAATTCCCAATAATTCATTTTTGCCTTTGCTTCCCTTGCCTTTGGCGATGTTCCTAGGAAGACGTTGCTGCAGTTGAGGTCAAAGAGGTTGCTGCCTCTGTTCTCCTCAAGGATTTTGATGGATTCCTTTCTCACATTGAGGTCCTTCATCCATTTCGAGTCTATTTTCATGTGCGGTGTAAGGAAATGGTCCAGTTTCATTTTTCTGCATGTGGCTGTCCAGTTTTCCCAACACGATTTGTTGAAGAGGCTATCTTTTTTCCATTGGATATTCTTTACTGCTTTGTCGAAGATTAGTTGATCACAGAGTTGAGGGTCTATTTCTTGGTTCTCTATTCTGTTTCTTTTATCTATGTGTCTGTTTTGGTGCCAGTACCATACGGTCTTGATGATGACAGCTTTGTAATAGAGCTTGAAGTCTGGAATTGTGATGCCACAAACTTTGGCGTTCTTTTTCATGAAATGTTTTCTTAATTGGTTGACAGGATGTGCTGGGTAAAGGAAACAGCTATAAATAGGCCTTTAGTAACATGGCGGTGAGATGTTGGGGGAAGGGAAGCTTTTAATAGTCCTATGATCAGATCTCAGTCTTAAATGAGTCTATGCCTCTGGACACATTTAAAGGTTTTTTTTCTTGCCCCCACCCCCAACTTCCTTGTGTAGAACAGGATGGCTAAAATAGGCTGGAGGGGGGTATTTTTCTTTCTGAGGGCAGTTAGGCTCTGGTAACACTTTAGCAGGTTACCCTCTGGTTAATTAGTTTCTCCTGAGGGAAGATCTTAAGAGTAGAGTGCTCCAGAATAACTAAAAAATGGTCCCTCTCCCCTTCCACTGCTGGAAGCTCAAGGGTATTTTTCTCTGATATTTACTGTGCGAATCTGCCAGAGCTCCAGGGGTAAATCTCACAATATTATGAGGGCCATTCTGATGATTGGCTCCCCCTGGAATTTTTAACTCTCAGACTTGTTGGCACAGAGCCTCCAGCGACTCATCAATTAAAGTTTAGCTTTTCCTATCCCCCCGCTGGAACCTGTTCCTACTGCGGTCTCTGTTCAGATAGGCACTGACTTCCTATATTTGCCTGTCTGTCTCTTCAGTCTTGTGGACAGTTGTTACGCTGTGTCCTCCCCTCTTTAACGGATCCAAGATGAGTTGATTTTTCCATCTGTTCAGCTTTTTGCTTTTTGTTAGTAAGAAATGGCAACTTTCAAGCTTCTTACATGGGATCCTAAAATGGAAATTTAATTCCTTCTTAAGGTGGTGGTATGTATAATTTAGGAAAAGGGAATATGGATACAATGCATATCGGTTGAAAAGTAATCACGACAGCAGCTACTGTTGAGTTAGCACTATTTTAAGCTTCCAGGGAAATGGTAGGTACTTTCATGCAGTTTCCTATTATTGGAAATATTAATATATGAGCTCTGAGAGTTCGCATTTGAGGCTAAAGGGCACAAACTTACTTTTAATACATCTTTGCAGCATTGCAATATAAAATAATAAAATCATAATTTTAGCTTCACTAATAAGGGAGTAACCATCTTATAAGAATTGCACACAGTTTTCCTGAAAGTGTCAGACTTGTTCCAGATCATTTCATTTAAAGTAGAGTGTTCAACAGGAAAACCTTGATATCTAGCTCATGGCAATGCATTTATCATACTATATTCTTATTAAAAATATTTTCCTAGCAAGACAAATTTATCACTTAGATGATAAATATCAAAATCAATCTTTGCCCTCAAACATAATACACTTCTGCATAATGTACTATGTAACTGGAAAATACCACTATGGAAAAAATATGATAGCAAGAGAATAACAAAAACAAACCCCCAATATATGCTCTTGATCTGTTTTGTTAAATCCTGTTTAACAATCTTTATAAATATTATATGCTGTGATAATAATTTTTAAACAAAATCCAAAACCGTGCTCAAAATATGTTGGGATGAAAAAAGAAGAAGAAAGTAAGAAGAGATAGGAATAGCTGATAATTCTCCTCTCAAAAAAAAAAAAAAATCAATGATCAAAAAAAATAAGGATGATGTGACTTATCTTCTTTACAACTATTCTAATCAAGCAACAAGGTAAGTTTATATGCTTTGCAGATGGATCGATAGCTCACTTTCAGAAAGATATCTATTACTAGGGCACAGGTCTATACACTGATTCTTATTTGCCTACAGTCTTCAAGTATTTGGGAAATAGCTATCTTAGAATTAAATTTTTATAGGCAAACAAACATACATTCAATTTTTATTATCCCATATTTTACCTAAAATAAATATAAATAATATAAATATAATAAATATTCAAAATAAAATAAATTGCTAAAATAATTATAAAGAACACGTCTTTGAAATAGTTTTTAAAACAAAATCACTTCTATAGCATGTATACATTTGTACGCATGTGTGCATTTATTTGTATTTTTGTCTATCTTTGTGCATTTTATAATTTTCAGGCCTTAAATCTCATTTTCACAATGGAATTTGCAAAATGGGCAAACCATGTCTTTGTGCCTGAAAGCTTGATGCTGATCTTCTAGCTTCATGTCTTTTTCATTCCTCACCCTAATCACAATCAAATTCTTCAGTTGGTTCCATGATTGGCTTGAGAACAATTTGGATTGAAATCACACGAGTGACACAGATGGTGTCTAATATTGCATCTCAGTTTTTGGCTTGACTCTGTAAGCTGCTTACTCAGTGGTGGAGGAGAAGGAGAGAGCTGCTGACAGATGACACTATTAGGACAATCATAGCCAAGATAGACTGGCACCATTAGAGTGTTCAACAATCTGTTTTATATCTCCATGTTTCTAAGTCCATATTATTAAACAAATGTGTCCTTTTTTACAAGGAACATAACACCTGAAACAGAGGACACTTTTTACTTTTTAAATGTCCCATTAAGCAGAACGATTTTTTTTTTAAAGGATATCTGTGTTGAGTATTAGGCTATATGTCATAGCAGTTAACTCTATGTAGTAATAATATAAACTTGTAGTAACTTTTTTAGATATATAGTATACATTTATTTTACATTTTTGAAGGCAAAACTGTTATATTCATTGTAACTTCAAGCAAGTTAAGAATGTGCACATAATATTAATTCAGTAGTTGACTATGATTTTTAATAGTTAAGGATATCAATTTACCATGGGTATCATTTTGGAAAAAATATAGGCATTTTAAAAGGGTAGGTATTCCTTTCAAGTAAATTATAAGTAGAGTGTATTTATTTTCTAAGATGAGTGTATATGCAATGCAGAGGGTTCTTTCTTAAATCAAAGTACAAAGAAGAAAATGCAAATCAAATATAATTCAATCACACAGAGATGATTGTTAACTTACTGATACAGTTTTTTGTCCCATTTCTATGCCCATTTCTCGATATTTATGACATACCATATATGCTGTTTGTTTAGGAATATTATCTGTCTATTTTTATTTGTAAGATAAGTTGGAAGATGAGAGAAATTGGTTGTGAAAATGTAGCAGTTTATACATAATATAATGATTGTTGCAACCAAAGTTATGGGGTCTGGAAATAAAAGAGTAAAAAATCAACATTTGCATTTGTCACTTCTGAGCATTTTCTCATGTTCATCTAATTTGATTTTTAATAGCAGCCCTCCAAGAGAGGCATCTTATTTCTCATTTTTCATTTGAGAAAACTATTTTCTGTGAAGATGGAGAATTTATCCAAGTTGATGTAACCTGTGAATAATGATATAGAACATGATGCTGGCCTTTCCAGATCCAAATCATGTCTTCTTCTCTACAGTTTTGCCTAAGAAGAATATTAGTAAAACCATGTGTATTCTGAAGAATATATCAGCAAAGTGAGCTCATGGGTTAAATGTTTTAGGGAGTAAATTAAAGAAAAAAAAACGAACCATTCCAATGTTTGGAATGACCGAAAATAATAAGCTTCCTTCATTCTTGTGGGCACAGCCCAGATCTGATTACTTTATATTCCACAAAAATGATTCTAGTAATCTTCCTACAGCTAAATTATTATAATGTTTGGTAATATTTTCCTGTCTTAGCCAATGAGCTAGCCGTATAAGTTGCTTTAATGAGCCAAAATGGAAATGATGAAAACTTACATTGGCTGGTTTGCCCCAGAAAATTTAATCTACTTAAATTCTGAGTTTGGGTATTTTTGTTGGATGTAGAAAATTATATGGGAACTTGGTGACACCTAATGTCCCTTATCATAAGATCCAGCAGTTTTGCTCCTTGTATTTAACAAAAGAAGTGGAGCACTAATGTCCACACAAAAACCTGAGCACCTATGTTTATATTTATTCACAATTGCCCAAACTTGGACGCGATCAAGATATCCTTCAGTAAGTGAATGGATAAATAAACAGGTATATCCAGACAGTGGAATAGTGTTCAGTGAATAAGAGAAATAAGTTATGAAGCCACAAAAATACATGGAAGAACTTTAAATGCCAAGCGAAAGAAGCCAATCTGAAAAGGTTACCCATGGTATGATTCCGATTATATGATGTCCCGGGAAAAGCAAAAGTGTGGGGATAGTTTAAAGATCAGTTTTGGCAGAGGCATAGGAGAAGGAATGGAGAGATGAGTAGGTGGAGCACAGGGGATTTTTAGGGCAGTGAAACTATTCTGTATATATATTTGCATATGCTATACATATCATAACACATTTCTCAAAACTCCTAGAATGTACTACACCAAGAGAGAACCCCAATGTCAACTATAGACTTTCGTTAATAGACTGGCTCATCAATAGTAACAAATATAACACAAGATGTTAATAATATGGAAAGCCGTATTGAGGAGGTTGGTGGTAGGAGGGTATATGGACATTCTTTGTAGTTTTGAATAATTTCTTTGTAAACCTAAGAATGATATAAAAATAAAGTCTGTAATAAGAAAAATTAGGAGAAACTTAAAAATTTAGTGAGTTTGGTCATAAATTCAGTGATATACACATTCTACAAAGTCTCTCAATTCTCTGCATCATGTTTTAACTACCATTGAACACCCCTGCTTTTCTTAATAGCGAAATTGGAGATATCAATATTCACTACCTCCATTCTTCTTTTGTTTTTCCTTTTTACTCATTCCATTTTTAACACTCAATCAAGGCTGTTCTTAGCAAAATCTTGGATGGCCTGTACATTGCAAAATCCACTGATCAGTTTTCAGACCTCTTGTGAAATATTTGACATAGACAATCACTTCCAATTCCTTACTTCCATCCAGACAATTCTCTTTTTTGTCCTTCTAGGATGATATTCTCAATCCTGTTTGCTGATGTTTCATTTCTTTGATTTCTCAATTTTTTTAAAGATTTTATTTATTCATTTGTCAGAGAGAGAGAGAGCACTAACAGGAAGAGTGGCAGGCAGAGACAGAGAGAGAGAGAAACAGGCTTCCCACTGAGCAAGGAGCCCGATGAGGGACTTGATCCAGGATCCTGAGATCATGACCTGAGCCAAAGGCAGCTGCTTAACCAACTGAGCCACCCGGGTGCCCCTGATTTCTCAGTGTTGAGAGTACCCTGGAGCTCTGCCTTTGGATTGTTTTTCTTCTCTCTCCTCATTCATTCATTCATTCATTCATTGACCCATTCATTCTCTGAGGTTTAAATTCCACTTACAAGCTGATGAGTCACAAAGTATAATGCCCTGCCTGGATCTCACTTTTGAAATACAGATTATTTATCCAAATTTTTAGGCAATATTTTTAGATTTATCACATCACAAATCACATTCTTCTTACACCAAACCTGCTCCTCTTCATGTCCTTTTCATCTCAGTAAATGACTCATATTCTTTCAGTTGCCTACACCTAAGCCATAGATCCATAAGTCCATCTTTTTTCCCCCTCATAACCCACTTTCAATGTATCAGCAAATATCATTGGCTCCACTTTCAAAACATATGCAAAATATGAATACTTCTCACTTTCTCTATTTGTAATCATTCTTCTCTTCCTAATCCCCATCATCTTTTCCTGACCAGAAACATCCCCGAAACTGGTTTACCTGCTTCTGCAACGGCCTCATCACCGGCTATCTCACTTGGAGTAAAAGCAGACATTGGACTATGACACTGTAAACCAGAGCAAACTGATGGAAACATTATGTGAGCCATAAATGTAATTTTACATGTTCCAGTAACTGCAATTAAAAAAAAAAAGAAAAAGGTGAAGTAAATTTTAATACTTTTATTCTTTTTACATTTTAATATCATTACAACATGTAATTGGTATAAAAGTTATTATGATATTGATACTTTTTTTCATTCTAAGTCTTCAAAATCTGGTGTGTATTTTGCATTTACATAACATCTCACATTGAACCAGCTACGTAGAGCTCAGTAGTGTATAATCCATTGGTCAGCACAGCCTTATGGAGTCTATCACAGCAGCCCTCACCACCAACTCATGATCTCTCTGCTCTCAGCATCTCCTATACTTCTCCTTAACTCACTTTGGCTTTTTTTGTCTTTTTCCTGTGGTTTGAACATATCAGCCTCAACCTTCTTGAAGACCACTGCATTGCCATTCCTTCTCTTTAGGAATATCCTCTTGATAGTTACAGAGCTCACTACTTTATCTCTGAATTATTGTTTGCTCAAGTAACAGCAATTCCACTACTTTCCTAGTTCCCCTTATGCCATTTCAATTTCCCTATCTAGATAATTCTACTTATCACCTTATGAAATTTTTAACATTTCATCATTTTTCTGATGTTAGTGTGTATATGTGTGTATAATATATGCATGTGTGTTCAGTTTGTATCTATACCGTCAAATATAAGTTGCACAAAAGCAAAGATTTTTGTCTGAATGCATTGCCCTATTGCCTGCACCTTGTGCAGAGGTGGCTTCTGTTGGATACTCAATAATTAACTATTTGTTTGACAAATAGTTGTAAAACTGGGAAGGTCTAGAGCTTATTATAAATTAGAAAGAATAATATGGTGTGAGACTATATTTAATGAAAGCAAGCACTTCTGGAAATCTTTTGCTAAATGTATATATTTACCTATTCCTGGGAAAAAAAAATCCACCTCAAAATGTAGTGGCTTAAAGTAGGGATCAACAAACCTTTTATGTAAATGATGATGTAATTATTTTGTAGTCCATAAATTCTCTACTGCAACTAGTTGACTCTACTGTTATAGCATGAAAACAACTATAGATAAAACATAAAGAAGTGGGTGCAGCTGTGTTCTAATAAAACTTCATTTACAAACTAGGGGGCCAATATATGAGCCCTAGTTTTCCAAGCCTTAAAACAGCAACCATTAATACCACTTTTGAGTCTGTGGGTCAGGTGGGTGGCTCTGCCATTGTAGGCCAGGCTTGGCTGATCCTACTAAGTTAGGCTTTCTAATGTGTCTGAGATCAGGTGGCAGGTTGCCCGAGCTGACTATCTAATCTGGCTTCACTCACATGCCTGGTGTCTAACTGGCTGTTTGCTGAGGCAATGTGAATAACTGAGCCAAGTGTCTTCCATCTTCCAACAGGCTAGGCTGCAAATGTTCATGTGGAGGCTTGGCAATGTCCCAGGGAAGAAAACGGAAACAAGTAAGGCTTCTTGAGAATACATTCTGTTGGCCAATGAAAACCACAAGGCCATCCCAGACACAGTGAAAGCCTATCAGATTTACTCTTATTGGAAATGCTGCAGAGTCAAAAGGCAAAGAAATATGTATACAGAGAAGTGAAAAATGGCATCCATTTTTGCAAGCTATCTACCATTATATGATTTTCACTATTTCTATTTCTAGGATATAGTCTATTATTAAAAATACTCTATCAGTGTCAAATAAATAAGTACAAGCCCAAGATCATTTCCTACTTAAAACAATCCCCATTATCCTAGCTTAGAACATTGTCTGAATTTGGTGATTAATCTTTGCCAATATCTGTAGGTATCTGTATACTGCTTTAATCATATGTGTCCTATTTTGCCTATGACCTAAATTACCAGAGCCATCTGGACATGTACGATGACTTTTAATTTGTAGTTTCAGCTAATGAGTCTTAGGATTTCTGTTTTATTATTTACATTATGATGTTTGAAACACATCTCTATTGAAGTTATGTTAATTATCTTAATTTGCTAGACAATACTGAAACTTTATCTCCTGAAAACAAAACAAGACAAAATTCTAGATTTTAATCTCTAGTGTTAAATATCTCCATGATTCCTTTTTATTTTGGTAGTGCCCTAGAGGTAGTGATTTAGTCAAATATTTTATTACCTGCTTATCTCTGTTTGCTTCATCAAGCTGTTTAGAAAATGAAAGCAGATGGAGCTGGTCAGAAATGTAATTCATAAAGACAGTTACTTACTCATTAAAGTTTGTAATAGATCTAAGCAGGCAGTGCAGAAAGGATTTTATTTATTTATTTGTTTATTTACTTGTGATGGTAGCAATTGATTTTTTTCCCCATGTACTGTCTTATCCACATAAGGAAGAAAATATTTTCTAAAATTATTTTCAGAGAAATTTACTCTTCAGATATATGTATAAAACTAATAAAAAGTAGGATACATTCTAATAAATTTATATTTTAATCATAGGGAAAATTGCTAAATATTTTTAAATGAAATATATTAAACTAATTAAAAGAAAGGTTTTTATCCTATATCAACTAAAGCCACATCTATATTAGAAGAGATGGAATTATAAATTAATTATACAGATAATTTCAACTTAGGGCAATTTTTTCTCAATTATCTAAATCTTTTGATTAACTTATTTTGAAGACTGTCACATTTATCCTTATTATTTTGGAGTTAAATTTATATTTCTTGACACTTGATGAATTGATATGACTATTGTGATGCACTTTGGTATATTGTCTGAGTATCTTCAATTTGAATGATTAATGGTGAATATTATTGCTATTTATGGAAACATCAAATTAATTTACTCTGTAAACATTTCTGGCTAAAGTAAGCTATTGTAAGGAAGGATATTGATTAGAACTGAATGTTCCATGAAACTGCTCACATTACATAAATTTTTCAAAACTCTTGAAAACATAACCCCCCTCCCATTATTCTTTACTCAGAATAGCAGCTTTAGCTTCAAAAAGCCTCAAGTTCTCCTAAGCTCACACATATATAGACATGCATGTGCGTGCGCACACACAGGCACACACACACACACACACACACACATACACACTACTCATAACACAAAGACCGTAAAACCTGGCATATATTATATTAACTTCTCATAAATTAATTTCACAGTTTTAAGTCTGAAAGAAGTGTTCCTGAGGCTGCAGTTTTAATTCTGGTATTTCTATTTTCTCACCCTACGCAAGATAAAAATATGTCTTTATTGAAAGGATTAATTGGCATATTTAAAGTTGATGCATAATATTATAGTAAAATGAAAAGGAATTTAATCATAAAATATTAATTCTTCCATAACAATATTTATTCTCATGTTTGCTTTCTTTCTTATTCTTGCACACACTTAAAGAAAAATAACTTTAATTCCTCTTACCTAGTGATTATTTTGATGTTAAAAATCCCTCTTGGCTTTGGATCTATGAACTCCACTCAACACCCTTTTATCTTCTTTTGCTTGGGATAACTAGCTACTCTCTGACTTAACAAAGGCAAAACAAAGCGAAACAAATTTTAAAACCTCAGGTTAAAAGAAAGAAACAAAAAGAGAAACTTTCCTTCCAAGATCTCTCTTTTTTTTTCTTTTATTTTTTTTCTGTCAATATATCCTGGTAGCAGTAAGTCAGATGAGATTATGGTTGCTTGTTATTTCTCCTTACCAATTATTAGAATCCCAAGATAGTTTTTTCCACAGAAAGTCCACATTTTATTTCACAATGAAGAAAACTTTCAATTCTCATTAGATATACTTCTATTTTACTCTGTTAAGTGTTACTGATAAACTATAAAAACTGTAGGTTTTCAGGAATTTCTGCATTAGGACCTCTTCAATTAATTCATTTAAAGTGTTCAAAACTCTTTCAATAAATGTAATTCATGTTTTAAAATATAATTTTTATATTATAAAAAATGAAACAAAGTGGCATGCTAAAATCAAATGATCATTCTACAGTTAATTAGCCTTTCTATGTTACAGAAGTATGCATGATATCATATTATTACTTATGAGTAATAATAAAAGCAATCTTTTACATAATTTGAACCTTCAGAAACTAAAAATTTCTAAAACGCATTATTCTTGTCCTGTCTCGCCATGATTTCTATTTGTTTGTTTGTATCTTTTAATGTGCATGAAAATGAAAGCCAATGACTGTGCATTGTAGTCCTTTAATGTATGTAGTCCTTTAAATTACAGATGTATTGTTCAAACATTTAAGTCAAGATACAGGAAAATATACTTTTTTATACTAGTTAGGCAAGGGTAGTCACCAAAGAGACCAAGACATGACCAAAGTGAACAGGAGAAAGAGTTACAAAGATCATAGCAGAAGTTTTGACTTAGTTACTACCTTCTTGGAATAGCCTACTAATAGCAAACAGACATCCTATTGTCATTTATAACTTGCTCAGCAGGAAGCCATGAAGCTTGGTGTGTGTTCAGTGAGTGTTAGAAGACTGCTGTGCCCTGAAGTAGGCTGTATCCTCCTACTAGAATAGGTAGACAGAAGAGTACATGATATGGGGGAGAGATGAGAGATGAGAGATGACACGAATACTAGTGAATGTTGCTATGTATGATTCATGGATGCTGTTGTTATTTTAAATATGTGGATTATTTTACATGTATACATTATTTTATATACATGTACATTATAATACATTTGTGTGATAGAGATATATTGCATGTTGTTATTTCATACTGTTATGTTAGTTTATAATGAATTAGGAAGGTTATTTAGGACTAGAATATTTCACTTAAAAAGATAAGCAATAGCATTTAAGGGTTGTGATAGTATAAACTATAAGCATTATTCTTTCCAGTAAGGTGAAATCAAAATAAAGCCTGAAAAAATCTAGAACGAGAAGAGGGTAGTAGAAGAAAGGAAGAGTGCAAAGGGATTTGTGATTAACTGTCCTAACTGAAAAGGGCCAAAAAACTACTTTTGTAACATTATTTGACCTACAGAAAACACAGAAAAATTAATCAAGACATTTGATGAACAAATAAGACAGAAGAGGAGGACCCAAGAGCATCAGGGAAGTCTGCCTGCCAGAGTGAGTCTGTGATGCCCCTGGTGCCCTGCATCCCAACGGCACGGCACGGAGCATTTAGATAGCTATTGCTTTCCTGCTTGCTTTATTTTGTCCTCAATTTGATAATTTCTCCCTTTTAAAAATCACCTGTTGTGGGCCTTTGGCCATTCACATCCAGCAGTTGTTTTGTTAGCCCCCTACTTTTATATGTAATTGACCTGTCTTCCTTCCCTACCATTGAATGTTGTCTGTTCCTTTTTTCATTTCTCTTTGAAAATGCAATACATTGTTGCCTTGCGAAAAATGTTTTTCCCAAGCACATGAAACTAACTTAATTTAGAAGAGCTTGTAATTCAGGTTTATAATTTCGTATTATGGAACATATTAGGAGGTGCTATCTATACTATTTGAAACTCTAAATCAATCAGTAAGGACTGCTTAAAAAAGACATACTTCTTACATATTGAATTTTATTTTTTGTGTGTAGGTGTAACACATTGTTTATAAATAGAGTAATGCTGGATAAATTATCCCTGCAATTTATTATTTTTCTCCCAAGCTGTTAATTTTCATAGTAACAACAATATAGGAAAACTTAAATAAATGTTTAATGAAGAAAATATACCATCTATATCAGTGTTTTGGCCTGAATAATTAGTCACCGTCTTGACTGTCGTTATATAAAAATAATGTTAATTTAATTGAACGCTACATTTTACCTTTTTAAAATATTGTATGCATTGTGAAGTTTTTCGTTTCTACTTTATATGATTTTGCCGTGGATAATTTATAAAATACGATTTAAAGTACAATAAACACAACAAAAGTGATAGTCAAAAAATAGGGACATGATTCAACATAAAATTAAGTTCATCAGTCAATGAATAGGTCCAATGAGTAAATACAAAAACATACATAGCACATAGTAGGCACTGCATAGTAGGCACTGTTGACTAGTAATAATAGTTATCAAGATGATGATGATTAATGTTCAAATTAATCACCCTTAATGGTGCAAAATGCAAGTTGTAATTGAAGCTGGTCCTATTAGGTGGAGGGTATAATCTAGATATCTAAATAAATTACATAATTTGTAAAGTGGAGTAATATGAAGAGGTTTGAGAATTTCACATGGTCCTGAACTATATTTTTCAGTTGTTTTATTTTCTAAGTGCCACAAATCACTTTTACAATTTATGTATATACATCTACATATAGCCATGTGTTTTTGGCTTCATATATCTTTAGTCAGAGATTTTTTTTCTCATTTATTTGGTAAAGTTGTATTACAAAAATGAGAGTATGGATCTATTTTATCTTCTTTTTTTAGTATATTTATTTATTAGATTTATTTTATTGTAAAATAAAATGTGAAGCCATACAAATCATATAAAACAAATGTATAACCCGAGAAATTATCATAAAGCAAGATGTCCATCAACTAGTTACCCCATACCCCACCAACCTCCCCTCCAGCAACCCTTGGCTATGATTAAGAGTCTCTTATGGTTTGTCTCCTTCTCTCATTTTTTCTTGTTTTATTTTTTCCTCTCTTCCCCTAATCCTCTGTTTTGTTTCTTAAATTCCAGGTATGAGTGAGATCATATGATAATTGTCTTTCTCTGATAGACTTATTTCACTTAGCCTAGTACCCTCTAGTTCCATTCCTGTTGTTGAAATGGCAAGTTTTCTTTCTTTCTTTCTTTCTTTTTTTTTTGATGGCTAAGTAGTAGTCCATTGTATGTATATATATATACACATATATATGTATATATACCACTTTTTTTTAATCCATTCATCTGTCAATGGACAGCTGGGCTTTAGTTTGGCTATTGTGGACATTGCTGCTATAAACATTGGGGGCAGATGTCCCTTTGGATCACTACATTTGTATCTAGAGTAAATCCCTAGTAGTACAATTGATGGATTGTAGGGTGTAGCTCTGTTTTCAACTTTTTGAGTAACCTTCGTATTGTTTTCCAGAGGGGCTGCACCAGCTTGCATTCCCATCAACATATTCTTTTTCAACGATATGACAATAATATAAATTTCATTATTAAGATAATAGACCAGACACTTTTAAAATTCATACAGCTTCTTAGTTTAGTATGTTAATAATGGACAAGGAAATGTTACTAATCATCATTTTATTATGCATACTTAGAACTCTAATACTCTTAAGTCATTTCAGGTAGAGAATTCTCTACTGTTTCTTCTTTCAAGTAAAACATATCCAATTTAATTCTCTTTCATAAGCTAGCATCTTGTTGATTTTTCTTTAATAAGGAAACCAAGAGTTATCTATACTTGCTTCATATTTAAAGCTTTAATGTGGTTTCTATTGACCAATCTTTATCATTTATTATTGAGTAAATTGGTATTATCTATCTTTTTCTAATTAGCTTTAACACTAATAGCCAGGGAAAAAGATTTGTGTGGATTTTTGAAGTCAAATTTATAGAGTGGCTTGATAAACATATAATTAAAACTACACAATGCCTTGGAGTTAAGATTGTATTCTGGTTTGTAGAGTCCAAAATCATGCAATTCCATGAAGCAATTACTTCTGATGGAATAAAATGTCTGACTGATAATGACCACTATAATGATGTGATAAATTTTAAATGATGCTAAGAATATTTGTGTTTACTTTGTTGTGGCAACATCTTTCTAATTTACTTTCCAAATTTAAATGTGCTACTTAAAGCCTGGAGCATAAAATGAAAACCAGACTGCTAAAATTTCTGGAATATTCTGATTATAGCAAAGAAAATTTAAAAGACTACTTTAGATTCAGGTTTTACCCTTTTAAATCTCAAATATATTTCCAAATTAATTGTGACAAATATCAACATTAAGTATACATTCACAAATGACTAGATGATAGCTAGTACCAAATGATAACTTAAATATCTTCAGGTCTTCAAATATGCCTCACACTTAGTACCTGTGCCTTATTCTTGTTTACCAGTGTTCTCTCCCAGGTAAACTTATCCTTCAAGGCCCACGTAATTACCAGTGTTTCTATTAGGCTTTCTGTGATTTTCTTCTCTGGAATGAATTGCTTCTATGTCTCTGCTTCTGTAAAACCTTGTGCTTAACCTCTATTATAACACATTCTACATGGTATTATAATTATTTCCTTAGGTATTTGCCTCTCCATAAGATTTCATATTTCTTGAAGAGAAGGTCTAATTCTGACAGATTTTGTATCCCCAGCTCCAAGCACACAACCTGATACATCTTGATTATCGAATACATATTTGCTGAATGAGTGAATACACAATTAGTCAAGAGAATCGAACAATCCCAGATTTGAGGCCAGAACGAATGAGCATGCTGTGACCTCAAAAGGTTGTTAAGCGAGGCACTGACAAGCCTCATGGGATTGTTTTGCTGGATGGTGGCTCTTAATCTGGCTGTTTGTGAATGTTGTTTATGTGAACTGACTGGCCTGGCCTGTAGTTGAAATTAACACTCCTTCTCTGGCTCCTTACATGAATCAAGGTTATGTGCTGCTTAACGAGCATTCTGAAATATCAGGCCTGACACTTTCTCCAAGTTAATGAAGATAACTCAATGTATGGGATCATGTATTTTATGGTTCTAAATTCATTGATTTAAAACCCAGAATAAAACTGTAACTTCTACAACACATAACCATCTTTGTGAGACCCATTGGAATAAACTTATCAGAGGAGGCTGTCAAATGCATAAGTTACTTTCGGAGAGTAAGACTTTCTCTAAGTTGTTCTAACTCCTGTAGGTCTCTAGAAGAGCACTTACTAAATTAATATTATAAACCTTCTAGTCTAATGTACCTCTCAATGAATTTGCCATATTCTGACACTCTGCCTTCTTTATCCACCATATATAGGTCCAAAGTATTCCTTCTGTGAAGGCTTCATTTTATCTGGATAGAGCTGTATTTAGTCAAGAATATCCTTGAAAAGCCACTTGGATTTAGAACTCCTAAGGTTTTATATTTTTTGCAGCTTCTGAGTCTTCACATAGCCCCAGGTCAGTCACATAACTTCTCTATACCTAGATTTATTCTATGTTGGATGAATAGTGTAGTGTAAAAATGTCTTTAGATTCACAAATTAAAAGTTTTGTTTTTTTTTTTTTTTCAGAGCAAAACCCTCTTAGGTTCCCTACATGCAAGGGGAAAGAGTAGCCCCACTAATATTCCTGAAGTCAGCTTTCTGTGCTTGCCAGCAACCTCAAGTCAGGCCTCTTTAGGAGGTGGGCCTCTGGTAGCTTTGCTTGTTCTGTCCCAGGTCATGATTTCTGCCTCTGTCTCTGGCATGAACATACAGTGGATACTCAATAAAGATTTTCTGAATGAAGTAATTAATTCATCACTCATTCATTGGTTCATTCAAAAGACACTTGTCAGGGACAAAATCAGCCCACTGGGACTAGAATCTTACATTCTGTCAATTCTGAGGGTTATTTTTTACCCCCAGTGTTTCAAAAGGAAAATTAGTAATTTGGTTTTTCTGCTAATATTGAACACTATTGACAAATATCACAGAAGAAAAGACTTGATGATTTCCAAAAAAGATAAGCAAAATAATGATAGCAAAATAATAGTAGTGTATGTCTTGGTCATTCATTATCTACAACACCCCATGCCGAATACATGTATTGGTAATATTTTTTTGCACTAGGTGCAATGAGATATTTGCAGATAATGAAACCAGGAACACAAGTAACAAAGTTTATACAGTATGTGATAGTGTTTAGACTGGTAAACAGATAGTCTAAATATAGATCCTAAGATCTTAATACTTTTGGGAGAGTACTAGTATTTATGTTTCCAGAAATTTTGTTAATATTTATGTGTGTGTGTGTATGTGTGTGTGTGTGTGTAAGTATCATAGTCACTCCAACTACTAAAATAGTTGTTAGACAATAAATAGAATATACTTCAACCTGGGTGCTTAATAGACCAGAGCTCTTCTGTTAGACAATCTCTTCAAACTCTACCCTTTAGAAAGAAAACTGTAATTATGATTAATTGGAGACAAAATTTTTCAAGATTGGAAAAGAAGGATTTAATAAAGCGTTACTGGGTTAAAGTTGAGTAAAGAAATGAGACTTTATTAAAGGTCAAATTAACTGAAGCATTTTTGGGAAATGGAATAGAATGTTTTTATGTCTTAGTAAAATTTTATATTGCAGATCTCTAAATTTATATCAGATGAAACAAAAAGAGAAATTGTGTTCTCCTTCCAGTTAATTAATACAGAGATGGAGTTAAAACAAATGATTGCTACAGTCCTAATAATTAATAATGTGCATCAGTATAGGTAGTTCATTCTAAGTTAAAATTCCTCAGATCTAATAGTTTATAACAACAGTAATAATAATAATAATAATAATAATAATAATACAGATTTATTTCTGATTCATGCTGTGTGTCCACTGATGGTCAGCCATGGATTCTGCTCTACCTCATTCTGACTCAGGAATGCAAGCTGGGGGAGGCTCTACCTCACTGCTTCTGTGATTGCTAAGACAGGCGGCAAAGGATGAATAAACCATAAATTTTGGCTTTTAGAGTCTTTTTTGGGAAGTACCATAATATCATTTCCAATTACTTCTTTTTTTCTGTCCAAAGCAAGAAATACTGCCATTGCAAATTTTAAGAGACATAGATAAGAAAAATCTTACTATATACTTACACAACAGAAAGCTGGGAATGTTTGGGGAACTGCACAGATGACTCCCATGGTGCCACTTCCAAAGAGCACGAAGGAACAAAGAAATCAAGTAAAGAATTTTCTCAAGGCCGGCTGAGGAGAGATGTTCCCTCAGCTAAGCATCTAGACTGCCACTAGGGCTGCATTTTATAGTTACTAGAGGATTTGGGACATCAGTTTCTAATGCTTCCTTCCCACTCAGAAGTAAACTTTTATAATAAAAAGTTAGTATACTTCAATTTCACAAAATTATCCAAATAACCATCTGCCATTTCTCCCATGGTTCAAAAATGTTTTCGCAATACACTGTCCCCCTACCTCAGGAGTGCAGTCCTTCTCACACATGCAGATTTTCACTGTAGAGAAGTAGATGATTTAAGGTAACCTTCGATTCACATATGATTTTCAGGCACTAATAATCATTATCACCTGTATTTTATAACGGATGAATATACATTAGTGTTTTTCTTTATTGAGATAAAATTGACATATAATTTTAGTGTCAAGTGTACAACATAATGATTCAACATTTGTGTATATTGCAAAGTGATCACCATAAGTCTAGTTAATATCCATTACTATACATAATGACAAATTGTTTTTCTTAAGAGGAGAAATTTTAGGGGCACCTTCATGGTGAACTTGGTTAAGTGCCCAGCCCTTGGTTTTGACTCAGGTTGTGATCTCAAGCTCAGTGTGGGCTCTGCTTGGATTCTCTCTCCCTCCCCACAACCATTCCCACAAATAAATAAATCTTTAAAAAAGGAGAAATTTTAAGATTTATTCTCTTAACAACTTTCTTTTTTAAAGATTTATTTATTTTAGAACAAGAGTGAGTGAGCCTGGGGCAGAGAAGGCCAGAGGGGAAGGGAAAGAGAGAATCTCAAGCACGTTTCCTGCTGAGAACAGAGCCTGATGCAGGCCTCGATCTCATGACCTTAAGGTCATGACGTGAGCTGAAATTGAGGGTCGAATGCTCAACCAACTGAGCCACCCAGGCACTCCTTTCTTCGCAACTTTCAAATACATAATACAGTATTATTAACTATAGTCACCAGGCTGTGCATTTCATTCCCATGACTCATTTATTTTATAATTGCAAATTTGTACCTTTTGACCCACTTCACCCGTTTTGCTCCCCACCACAGCTGGTAACCATCAATCTGCTCTCCGAATCTATGATCCCATTGTTGTTATTGTTTGTTTCAGATTCCACATATGATTAATATCATAGAGTATTTGTCTTTCTCTTTCTGACTTACTGCACTTAGCATAAGGCCCTCAAGGTCCATTTATTTTGTTGCAAATGGCTAAATAGTAGTCTATTATGTATATATATATATATATTACACTTTCTTTGCCCAGTCATCCATGATGGATACCTAGATCTTTTGCATATTTTGGCTATTATAAATAATTCTGTAATAAACATAGGGATGCAGATTTTTTTTCTAACAGTATTTTCATTTACTTAGGTAAACAACCAGTGGTAAAATTGTTAGATCATATGGTATTTCTATTTTTAATTTTTGAGGAGCCGCGATACTATTTTCTTTAGTGACTACACCAATTTGCATTCTCTCTAGCAGTACACAAGGTTGCTTTTTTCACATCCTCACCAATATTTGTTATTTCTTGTCTTTTTGATAATAGCCACTTTAACAGTTGTGAAGTGATAGCTCAGTGAGGTTTTGATTTGCATTTTCCTGATGATTAGTGATGTTGAGTATTTTTTCATGTACCTGTTAGCCATCTGCTTGTCTTCTTTGGAAAAACGTCTATTCAGATCCACCTTTTTTTTTTTTTTTGGAGGGAGAGAGGTGGGGGAGGAGCAGAGGCAAAGGGAGAGAGAATTTTTTTTTTTTTTTAAGATTTTATTTATTTGACAGAGAGCACAATTAAGGGAAGAGGAGGAATGGAAGAGGGAGGAGGAGAAGCAGGCTCCCGTTTGAGCAGGGAGACCAATGCAGAGCTCAATCCCAGGACTCCATGATCTCATGAGCCAAAGACAGACACTTAACCAACTAAGCCACCTAGGTTCCCCGAGAGAGAGAGAGAATCTTAAGCAGGCTTGACACCCAGCATGGAGCCAACAAGGGGCTTGATCTCATAGCCCTGAGATCATGACCTGAGATGAAATCAAGAGTTGGTTGCTTGACGGATCCACCCAGATGCCCCAGATCTGCCCATTTTTAATTTGGATTATTTGGTTTTTGTTATTGAGTTGTATGAATTCGTCATATATTTTGGATATTAACCCCTTATCAGATACAGGATTTACAAATATCCTCTCCCATTGCCTTTTTGTTTTGTTGACAGTTTCCTGCATTAGGCAGAAGTTTTTTAGTTTTGTTTTTGTTGCTTTTCACAACTGACGTATGTACATTGGTATTTTCTTGCCTAAGAACTGCTGGTCATGTACTTCCCACAAATACAGCTTTTATTTTTTTAAATTTTAATAGTAACATCATTCTTGAATTATTTAATCAATATCATGTTTTTGTTTGTCTTTTTTGTCTGTGTTTGTGTTATTCTTATCCAAATATAAGAAAGTGCTAAACTGGACTTTTGCTCTCAGCTACTTGGTGAATTACGTGGAACAATTATAAAAAAATCTATTGATTTTTTTTTAGCCTTTTTTTTAAAAAGCAGTTTTAGGTTTACAGAAAAATTGAATGGAAAGTAGAGAATTCCTAGATTTGCTCTGTCCTGAGAAATTAGTTTTCACTATTATTAGTATCTTGCATTGGTGTGGTGTGTTTGTTATAATCAAGAAGCCAATATTGATTCATTATTATTGATTAAAAAGCATAGTTTACATTACAGTTCATTTGTACAATTCTGTGGGTTCTGATAGTTGTGTAATGTCATATCAATCATTACAGTATTGGTACAGAATGTTTGTGTCTCTCCAAAATTTGTATATTGAAATTCTAACCCCCAATGTAATGGTATTTAGAAATGGGGCCTTTTGGAGGTAAGAATGATTGGACTAGGTCATAAGGCTGGGAACCTCATGTTGGAACTAATGCCTTTATATGAAGAGGGGGAAGCAGTCAGATTTCTCTGCTCACATGCACTAAGGAAGGCCATGTGAGAACATCACCAGTATGAGGCTTCCAGCCTCCAGAACTTTGATGAGTAAATGTTTGTTGTTAAAGCTACCCAGTCCACGCTAATTTGTTATGGCAGCCAGAGAAAACCACGGCAAATATCACACACCTATAGTGCTCCACCTGTTCATCCTGCCCTCTCTCCCCCAAACTCCTAGCAATCACATCTTTTCACTATCTCCATAGTTTGGCTTTTTTTGGAATGTCATATAGTTGAAATCATTGAATATGTAGGCTTTTTGGATTGGTTCCTTTTATTTAGCAATATACATTTAAAGTTCACCCACATCTTTATATGGCTTGATAGCCCATTCCTTTATATTGTTTCTTAGTATCCTATTGCATGAATGTACCACTATATCTATCTATCTACCTATCTACTTATCTATCTATCATCTATAGTTTATATTGGTTATGAATAACACTGCCATAAACATTTGTACACAGTTTTTTTTTTCTTTTTTAATGTGCAGATAATATTTTAAATCAGTTGGGTTATACCCAGAAGCATGCTGGATTGTATAGTAAGAAAGGGGGACAAGGGATGGGCAAAATGGGTGAAAGGGAATGGAAGATGTAGGTTTCCAGTTATGGAATAAATAAATCACAGGATTAAAAGGCAAATCTTAGGAAATATAGTCAATGGTATTATAATAATAGTGTCGTGTGGTGACAGATGGTAGCATAGTGGAATGGATAGAGAAGTTGAATCATTATGCTATACACCCACAACTCATGCAACATTGTACATCAACTATACACAAAGTAAATGCTTAGGTTTTGTTAGAAGGTGGAGGAGGGACGGTAAGGTATCCTCCAGACAGAAAAGCCCCCCACCCCCCCCCTTTTTTTTTTTTTTTTTTTTTTTTTAGTATAGCTTTTACTGGTTTCAGGTATACAGCTTAGTGATTTGATAAGTTTATACATTATGCTCTGTTCACAACAAGTATAGCTACTGTCTGCTAATATCTGTAATATTGTTATTGCAATATAATTGACTGTATTCCTTATGCCGTGAGAAGGCAGTTTGAGACTAAAAAATGAAGCAGGCCACTTGATACTGTTTATATAGCTTTGTTCGGGGTAACTTACTGACAGGATGAGGCAGGTGGAAGATCTAGACACTACACAGTGATTCTCTGTTAAGTCTGGACCTTAATCCACAGCTTTTGTAGAGTTAGGGACTTGTGGTGAGATCAAAGCATAGTTATCTAAAGAGGAACAACCTTCCCACATTCCGCTCAGGGTATATATTAACCTCCAAGAGGCCTGGCACTGGGGGAGGTCATTGCATGGGCATGAACAGGATGGACGGCCAGACGTGGAGTCAGTGTCATCAGCACTCCTACAGGTTTGTAGGAAACTGTTAAACCATCTTCCAAAGCACCTATGACATTTTGCATTCTCACCAAGAAGGAATGAGTCACTATTGTTCTACATTCTTCAAAACTGCTGTTGTCCCTCTTTGGGGGGTTAGCGGTGATGAGATTTGGCCATTCAAATAGGTGTGTAGTTGTATGTCTTTTTGTTTTAATTTACATTTACATGAAGACAAATGATGCTGAGCTCTTTTAATATGCTTATATGCCACATACAAATATTCTTTGATATGGTGTTTGTTCAGAACTTTTACCCACTTCTTAACTATTTATTTGCTTTCATTTTGTGAACTTTTAAGAGTTCCTCATATATTTAGGATAAAAGCAAATATTTCTCTCAATCTGTGGTGTGTCTTTCATTCTTTTAACTATACCATTCACATAATAGAGAGTTTTAAATTTAATTAAGTCCAACTTTAAGGCGAGCGGAAAAAAATCTCTCTGTTGCTTCTTGTCACTTTTAAAAATTCACCTGTTTAAGTCAGGCCCATGATGATAATGTCTATTATAAATAATGTAAAATCAAGTGATTAAGAACTTCAATTATATCTGTAAAATTCCTTTGCTTTATCACAAAAGCTAATAATAGGATTAATATACCATTGTCTTTACAAGTCCTATTCATGCTTAAGGAGTGGTATTACGCAGGGTATATACACAGAGGGGAGGAACTGTAAATACTATTTTAGAATTCTGCCTACCACAATGCACTTTTTGGCCTTCAACAACTAGCATCTTTCCAAATGCAAACTATATTCACCCACTCCCTAGGTGCCCAAGAATCTCATCCCAGTATGACATCAGCTCACATTCCAAAGTTTTCAACCAATTCTAAATCTCATTAACTCAAAACCTCAATGTTCAAAATTTTATCATCTCAATAAGATATAGGTTTTTGGAGTATAATTCGTTAAATGCAGCAATTGAGGTCGCAATTCATTTCTCTCCTTATCTTAAGCTAAACTAAAGGCACATGGGGTTCCATTTGTTTGGTTTCTCAATAATAAAAATGAAGAAACTCAATAATAAAATGAAGTCAGAAAGTGTCTGAAGTAGAATGTCTACCTTAATGGAAATTTCTTTGAAAAATGTTGACAACTTGTTAAAATAGGAAGTCTACCTTAATAAAGACCTTTGAAAAATGTTCACAGAAGAAATATTTCACAAATATTAGTGTAGTTTTCATATCCCTTTAAAAAAGGAAAGTTCCATTTCCATATATCATTTAATATTATTAAAAATTATTGATCCATTGATACTAGAATGAAAAAGTAAGCCATATAGTTAAATGTGTAATCTGTATGAGGTTTTGTAACAAAGCCCAGATATGCTTTTGATCATACAGCTTTATGAGGATGTATTTTGATTTTGATGGTATAGTTTTAAGGATAGGGTTTATCCCCTTACCTTCTGAGGAGTCTTAAGAATGTCTATATACCTATGATATTTTGACGTCAAAGAGTACTGTAAGACATGCCAGTAAAAAACCCCAGGAAACTTGCCCTTTCACTGCCCAAGGACAATCATTTTCAGTACCTATACTTCTTACGTGTGACATTTGCTTTGCTATTTCAGTAGTTTAACATTTCTATATTAGTTTATTCATTTCAGATAACTATTGATTTCCTCTTAATCTACTAACCAATAATAGTCTGTGTTGTTTTATGATGTATAATTTTACCTTTTTATATGTTCATATTGTATATATACAATTGGTTTCATAAGATGGTACAACTGGATTTTCAGTGTATGTTTTGAATTTTATTTCCATGTCAGTAAGTAATAGTCTGGCAAAATTATTTTAATTGCTGCATAGTACCAGCATATGAATGCTTCAGTATTTATTTAAAGAATATCCTAATGTTTGAAATTCACATTTCAGTCTAATAAATTCTTTCATTCAGTTAGTGGCACATGTCTTGTCTGTGGATCACTAGTCTGAAAAATTTAATTATTTAGACAATAGTTTAGAAACTGAGCCTTCTTGAAAATGCAATCCTTCCAACACACACGCATACCCCCCATAGAATCTGTTAGGATACTTTTTTTTTTTTTCTTTAAAGAAGGTAGAGCTCAGCAGAAAACTACTCAGAAGTTAATTACTCATGAATTAGAAGAGTTTTGAGATTGTTGTGTTCAAAGGATACCCTAGAGGTAGACAAAAAACAGCCAAAATTAAGAACTGAGAGCCTGACATCAAGGAAGAAGAAAGACAATCTTGCAAATCAGAACTCAAAACCAGAGAGTTTGAAATTCTTTAACGTAATAGTAAATATCTCAATAGTCCTGGGTAACCCATCAATACATCATTATGTTCCAATATGCAATGAAGAATCTCTTTTTTTCCTAATTAAGACCAATAAACTGTAAGTAAAGGTAGAATTGATTTTGATAGCCACTGTTAAAGAATGAAAGAGATTTTTAAAAAATGAAGGGAAGGAATTATATAATGAATCTTAGATTCCATATTTAAAAATCCAGTTTTTGTAACATTTTTGATACTTAGAAGATAATATTAGTTAGCTGAATGTTTGATAGTCAACATATTTGTGAAATAATAATAAATATATATTGGTCTGCCTTTGGTTCCTGCTAATATTTGCTCTTTGACCCCAGTTCCTGACACACTGTTCTGAGAAAGTGCCCTTGTAATTTCCTGAGAGATAGGGGTGTCTGACACTGAGCTCCTAAATTGCTTAGAATTTCCTGGGTGATAGGAATGCATTTGTTCTGATAAGGTGACTCTTGGTGGACCTGTTCTTCAATGGGAGCTGGTCACCAGAAAAACCAACAGATGATTAGAAGATTGGAACTTTGAGCCCAACCTCCTGTTCTCTGGAGAGGGGAGAGATACTGGAAATTAAGGTTATGACTGATCATGCCTCTCTGACAAAGCCTCCATAAAAATCCCCAAGCCACAGGGTTTAGCGATCTTCTGTTGTTGAACCACATCCATGTGCCAGGAGGGGGCACACTCCAACTTGAGGAGGACAGAAGCTTCTGAGCAAAAGGCTCTTCAGACGTGGCCCTCTGTATCTCTTCATCAGGCTATTCATTTGTATCCTTTCAAATATCTTTTGGCATTAGTCAGTAAATTGTTTTCTTGAGTTCTGAGAGACAGCCTAGGAAATTAACAAACCCAAAGAGGGAGACTTGGGAACTTCCAGTTTGTAACCATGTTGAACAGAAGTTGTGGGTCAGCTGGGCACCTCCGCTACTTGTGATTGGCATCTGAAGTAGAGGCCAAACTTGTGGGACTGAGATCTTAACGCATTGGGGTCTACACTAACTCTGGTTCGGGTCAGAATTGAATTGTAGGATACCTAGCTGATGTCATAATTGGTCAGTGTGGGGAAAACCTTCACACTACCTGGCTACAGACCTGTTCTGTGAGTAGTAGAGGAGAAATGCAAGATTATTTCTTTACAGTGTAAAACGAGAAGAGCAGAGGCTGTCAGTAAACAAGTCTGTGTTTGGGTCAAAGTCAGCTCCATAACATTGTGGGCATAAATGAATGTGCCTAAATTTTAATCTTTTCAAAATTAGAATGAATACATTGAGGAATATGGCTATTATACAGAATGTCCTGGCATGTGGTAAACAGCCAGTAAACGAATCCTCTCATAATTGCTCACTGACATTAAATTCTTCACACTCTGATTACAATGGAATAAATGTGAAGCTGAGACAGAAAATAATTGTTAAAACTTCCTATTCACCTCAAAGCTTGTAGGAGTTTTAGAATATGTGTTCATAAATGATTCTTATCAATCTATACTTCAAAGTACTTTTAAAAAATCATGTGTACGTGAAACTATAGTATCTTTTCTCCAAAACTGAAGAAAATAACTATATTTAATTATATTTGAGCAATGCAAAAAATTTTAAAAGTCCCATTTCTGCTTAGCATTTTGTCCTCCACCTCAGACAAGCTTCTGTTTGGTTCTGTAATGTAGCAATGAAGTCACAGACCAATTTACAGTGCTTTCAGGTTGGATAGTTCACTTCAGTGAACACTCACATGGGCATTCTGTCCAAACAGCATGAGAGCAAATGCAGCTGGCGTGTCCACAAGAATATGTGATCATGACGCTTGTGGTTTAATTATATCAAGCATAGAATTTGAGTCATTCTCTAATTTATTCTAAAGACACATCACTTTAATGGGATTTCAATGAACTGTGTGCCAAAGGCATGGTGTTAAAAGCAAAATGTACTTTTTTTTTTTCTTTCTTCTGCAGAACCAAAGGCATTGATCAAGCCTATGATTAAGTGCTAAGGGAAGAATATCTTCCATAAACATAAGGCCTCATTATATTTCTCTTTGATTACAAAGAAACTATGTGCCAAACCCCTATTTTTGGCTAAGCACTGACATACAGTAAACATAAACATGTTCAGGGAGTCTCTGCAGGTGAATTAATAAATGCAGGGAGTATAAATGTGTGTGTATGTGTGTGTATCAGCTGTTTTCATCCAATAAGTATACATTGCCTGACACCAATTGTATGTGTGTCAAGGAAGTAATCTGGGTAGCCTTATGATATGTGTATTGGATGGAGAATTTAAGAAGCACTGAATCATTCTTTCCTTTACGTGTTCAAATTCAACCATTAGAACCCTGGTCTTATGCTAAAAGATGCAGATACAGTGTAAGCATATGTAAATATATAGGTCTTTTTTTCTGAAGGAAATGAATACCAAGAAAGGATTTCACACTCATGATATTATAGAAGAGTAATATTGAAGAGTTTAATAAAGTCACATAGTGTAGAGAAGGATATCCTAAGAAAATAATATTTGAGCTAAAGGAAAATAGCAGTGAACCACCTAGCAAGACATATGTGTCTACATTTTGGTGACTCCATTTTATGACTTCCTGGAAAAATCACCATTTAGAGATGCCTGCCCATGATAAAAGGGAATTATTATTTTATATGGGGAAGGTCTTCTTTAATTTGCCCCCCCATCTTTTTTGTATTTTCTTCTCTCATTTAAACATTTGAATAAATGATCCACTTAAAAAATATATAAAAATCTAATGGGGTACCTGGGTGGCTCAGTGGTTAAGCCTCTGCCTTCTGCTCAGGTCATGATCTCAGGGTCCTGGGACTGAGCCCAGCATTGGGCTCTCTGCTCGGCAGGGAGCCTGTTTCCCCCCTCCTCTCTCTGCCTGCTCTCTGTCGCCTTGTGATCACTCTCTCTCTCTCTCTCTCTCTCTCTGTGAAACAAATAAATAAAATCTTTAAAAAAAATACAAAAATATACTGATAAACCTCTTGGGAAACTACTGTAATTTAAATCCACAAGTAATAATATTAAACTTAGAAATGCTTTCCTCAGAAGCTATAGCTTTACTTTGTGCCTTTGAACTCCTGGCCAGGTAGAAATATAGAACAACACACTTAAAGGATCGATCTTTGTAAAGAATAAATGAAAGCAGTTTTCTCTGACAGAGATTATAATTAACTGAAACTTCGGGGAAAGAAAAAAAACAACAACAAAAAAACCTTCCCCTTACAACTTTCTCAACTGGCTTTTGCATTAAATTTTTGAATCTAGAAGTTTCAGAAGATAATTTAAATGAATTTTATGAGTTTTCTAGCTACTTACATTTCTCCCTAAATGTTAGATTCATATAGTCTAAAGATCATGCAGATTTATAATTAGGTAACATCTAAGAATGCACACCATTTTCTTTATAATCTTCATGAATTTGGAATTGCCATTTCAGAGAACATTAGGAATAATTTGTGCTTATAATATCCTCCCATTTAAAAAATATTCTGCATGTCCCTATGCATTTCAGTCACCGTATGATTGTTTTGCATTAATGGGTTTGAAATTACAACTGTTTTTTACCTGTTTATGAATTTGTGTTTGATTAATTCTTTTTAGATACAAGCATAACTTTGATAAGATCTCATAAGATTATCTCCCTCATTTTTTTGAACCCTGGAGCCCCATCTTAAACTTACAGTAAAGTCCTCTCTTTATTTTGTTTTGATTTAAAGAATAACACATTGTCATCTCTGTAACCTCATGTTTACATAACTCTTAGCAGCCTGTCGACATTCTAGGGAACCTGATCTGACTGCTGTTTTGTGTCTACCATTAAACAGCCCTTTAAGAATGTCTGGTATTTAGCTGAGGGCATCTGACTTTCGAATCTCAGTCACGAATAAGTTATGTTACTGCTGAGTGTCTGTATTTGTCAAAGTGATAGACTTTGATAGAGGCCACAGACAGGGTAAGTGAGAAGATCCATCCCTTCTTTATGTGTGTTCTATTAGAGATTATCCAAACTATACTGCTTGCTGCCACATAATTTATAGGGTTTTTAATGAAATAGAGCTTTCAAATCTAATTCAGTCTCCCTCCACTCCATAAGGATTACTTGTCAAATATGGGCTGTCTAATTGATTAGAGACCCAGTCTTCTACTCAAAATCACTGTCTCTGGTGCATTCTTTTCCTGGCTTTAGCTTGCTTCACTAAGTCCTACTTTCCTTAAGAAGAGTCCTTCAAGGAGGTTTTGACTTTGCAAGTAAATACGCTTCTGCTGAGATCACTCCATCAGCTCACTAGACACACTTAAACATGTTGGAATTCCAATTTGGCCTCAACCTGAGACTTTCACTAATGCCTACTATGTCTTAGACACCGTATCTGACCCTAAGAGTTCAGAAATATGATACATAGCTCCGAATCTAAGGTAGTTCAAAATCCCACTGGGGATATAGTCATGTAAATAATTTCAATATAGTGGGAAAGTCAGTATAATAGAAACACTTATTCTATGTGGGTACATAAAATTTGATGGCTAACTTTCCCATAATTATATTCAGGCTTACTTTTGTTCATTTGTTTGTTTTTCGTATTGATTATCCGATAAGTGATCTGCCTCATCTAGGAGTCTCACAAAAAATCCTAAATAATACCAGAGGACCAATTTCTTTGGGAAGACATAGAGATAAACTTATTAATGCAACAACAACAAACATATGTATTCGTGTGTATGTATGTGTGATTGGTTTTAGTGTGTACTGTGTTAAATAGTGTTGTCCCAAATCCATGTACACCCAAAACCTCAGATGTGACTTTATTTGGACAAAAGGGACTTTATAGTGTCAAAGAAGACCCAAACTGTACACTAGTTAAATTAATAAAATCAGATTTTATTCAGTAACTCTAGCAATATGGGGAAAAAGACTTTAGTATAGAGAGCTCAATTTTGAATGTGGCAAGGATGAGTAAGGGATATATAGCTTAGGAGCAGGGTGAGGGAGTCAAAGGATAGAAAACTGCTATGAGCAGACAAAGGGAAGGGGATTCTTGCTAAACCTACTTAAAAGGATTCTTGCCGAAGGCAGGACAAGGTGATCAGATAACCAGGGTGGGTATGAGGACTATGATCAGTTTTTAAGAGATCCTATACTGAGAGTGGGGGGGGGGGGTCTAGCACGATTCTTTGCTATACCTAGGCTAAGCAGGCCAAAGAAGGATTTGGGCCAAGGTTGAAGCCTAGTCTGGAAGAGATCTCTGAGGAACCTGACTAAAATTTGGTGGAGAGAGTTTTGTCATCAGATGTAACTAAGTTATGATGAGGTCATACTGGATGAGGGGAGGGGGCTGAAATTCAGTATGACTGGAACTCTTAAAAGAAGACAATAGAGACATAGCCACACTGGGGGAAATGCCATATAATTATGGAGGCCCAGATTGGAGACACATCTGTACAAGCCAAGGAACTCCCAAAGACTGCCAGCAACTATCAGAGACTGGGAGGAAGGCAAGGGAAGATTCTTTCCTAAAAGCCTTCTGAGGAAGCATGACCCTACTAACATCTTGATTTTAGACTTCTAGCATCCAGAACTGTGAGACAGTAAATTTCTGTTGTTCTAAGCCCCCTGGTTTGTGGTAATCTGTTATGGCAGCTCTAGGAAACAAAGTATTATGTTTACATGAGCCCAGGGACAGGGAGGATTGAAAAAGAAATGCTCACAGAATAAACAGAGCTTTCTGTTTTGGGAGGGATGTCAGAATGAAGCTGGAAATGGGGTATAGGAAAGGACCTCATGCTATACAGGACTTCATGCTGTACATTTTCTTGTCTTTTTTGGGGGGTGGAGCACACTGTACTTTTTCTACATTTCTTTTATGAACTGTTTCATCCTTTTTTGGCTTTGTGTTTTCAGTAGTATCCAAATGCAGCACAGCATTACCAAACAAAGAAAAAAATAATGTAGACAGTGGACATGGGGAAAGTTTAAGCTTTCTCAGAGGAAGGCTGAGAAACGTACATGTACTTCAGTTCAGTGAATAGCATGTGCTGCGTTAGGGTGCTGTGGCTTATCTCTTCACAGGTGCCCAGAAACAGACCCTGAGGTAGTATGTGTGTATATATATATATATATATATATATATATATATATATATATATATGGAAGTAGTGGGAAGTTTTAAACTTTTTACATTTTCTATATTAAAATCTTATTATTTTGTGTTCTATATTTGGTGTAGTTCCTTACATACAGGTACAAATCTGGCAATATATATCAAAAGGGGAAATGTCAGTGTCCATGGTCTCATTTTTGTAACTTACATCTGGTGTCTCATCCACTGTGAAATGTAGAAGACATACAGGTTCATTTAGCTAGTGTTCATCATAGATCTTTTTTCTCTGCTAATGACACTTTGATACTCTGTCACTTAAACTATGAAATTAAATAGGTATGTACACAAAATAATTTTATAATAATTGGACATTTATGTTATGAAGAAGCCCTATATGGTTTGAGCAAATAGAGCATTGACAGTCAAGAGGCTGTGTCAGGAGTCATCTCTTTAGATCTTTTAGTCTCAATATTTACATTTTAAATTGAATATCTTCACTATATATTTGTGTGGGTTATTTTGAATATAAATAAAATAAATATTTGAACATTTTACCTTCAAAGAAGAAAATATATACAATTACATGCTACATGAAGGAACGGATTGTTATCCATTTTGTTTACTGCTAAGTCCTCAGTTCCTTGACCAATACTTTTGTATACAGTTGCATTCAGTAAATATCTATTTGTAAATAAACAAATGGATGTAATAATGCATATACTAATGCATCATTTAATTTACACTAAGAATTATCATCTCTGCCTTTTGCCAAGAATGCTAGGAAAATTATATTAATGACACTGACCCAGATATTCAAACACAAACGAAGGTCTGAATGATAGCATTCAGGTAAGATCACATTTTCAGAAAACCAAATTTTAGACTGATTTGATTGTTAATTCGTTTTTTACAAGGGTTTTTACTTAACTCATTAATTTATCTGCTTAGGTAAAATAGAGACCAATTATTATAGTTTGCAAATTTCCAATTACCCTGATTAATTATTAAGGGTGTGATTTTCTACAGAGGCATAATTGCGCTGACATAATCTCTCAGTGTCCAAAAGACTGTATTTGGTGACTTACAATTTTTCAGCCTTTTAGCATACCTATTTCACTGCAAATTACTTGCCCTCTATTCTGTGTTATTGCTCTTGCAGCTTGATTATATTTTACTACGAACTATTAGGAATGCTGACATATTTATTAGACTTACGGAGCTTTAAAAATGATTTTTGAGATTCATGACGAATGTAAATGCATGTGAAAAAACCCTCAGTTTTAACCATTTTTATTCAATATATACTTATATGTGTATATGTATGTGTGTGGCGACATCTTGTTGATTACGGGCTGTTCTAAAGAAAGCAGGCATGATATTTTTCACATAATTCCAGATTTAATAACTAGCTGTGTACATTTTTGTGCCATATTAGCAAATATAGTTACAGACTTCTGGGGGTTACCTTATGTGCCAAAGGTCATTTGAAAATTCCAAAAAAACCAAACAAACATGAAAATGAAGTCCATCTTTAACATCACTAGAAATATGTCTTACAAAATTACAATGCTTAGAATGATTTCTGCCACTGCAGGAAAGACAAGTTCAAAGATAATCAGATAACCTTAATTTCAATGGTTTCCATTTAGAGCTACAATGAGCTCCTAATGAGAGATCAAATAATAAAAAACAGAGGCACAAAAGCTGATCCTGCCTTTTCAAGGAAAATCAACATTCAGGAGTTACCTACTATCCTCACAGCATGTGGAAGCCTCAAGTCAAAGATAACTGAATTGTTTTGGGGCTGGTTCCTTTTGGATTGGCTGGAACAGCTCTAGCTAAGGCACCACAGGTGGCGGAGGAGCACAGCAGAGGTGCTGGACTCACGCATGCGTCTTGTTGCTCTTGTCAGTTAACAGGAATCAAGGTCTAAGTGCTGTAGAGAATACATGATTAGGGATGGTTTCGAACCAGGGTATTAACAACCCTTGTTAAAGCAAAAATTTCTAAACACTAAAACAATTTATTCTCCTCATCTTTGGTAACCTTAAGGCATATCAAATTAGGTTTTCTATGCGAGATACATCTCGTGGAAAGGTTTTAAAGAGTCCAGAGGGCTTCAGAATCAGACTTCTTAGGATGACCTTAGTCTCCCCTGTCAAATGTCATTAAGACTAAATTATTGCATTCCCTGGATAAAAGTTGATTCTCTTTTAATTACAGAGTGTGAGTTTCTTCATTGGTTAGCCTCCCTAAAAAGTTCAAGCTTTTCCTTGGGCATTTTCAGTAGATGTATCTGCCTTTGCCTTAATATATTAGGAAATTACTAATATATATCAGTTAATGACTGTGGACCATCTTATCATATTTTTCTAGTATAGCCAAATGTAACAGAAGATAGAGTGGACAAAGGAGTAGTCTGGTAGAAAGGGGGTGTTTGTTTGTTTTTTTTCCATAGAAAAAGTGACTATTTGGACATGGGAAAGAAAATAATGCAAAAATATAGAAATAATTTTTGAATGAAAGCTATATGTCTGCATAGTTAATATTATATTCCTATCTATATTGAAGATAAAAATTTATGAAATAAAGATTATTTCCTAGAGGATTTTAATAACAATTTCTTTATCCATTAAGACCAGTGTGTGTGTGTGTGTGTGTGTGTGTGTGTGTGTACATATATACAAATATAGACATACAGTATTTTTATTATAGTGTATATAAGTTATATATTTTTTTCTGGGAAGAAATATATACATATATGCCTGCTTATATTCATCTATCTTGTTATTTCTTGGAATAAGCTTCAGTTAATCACACCTTTATCAACATGCCCATAGGAAGCTGAATGGCCAGCATAGAAGCTATTGTAGTGATAACTGAGTTGAATATGATATTAAAACATGCACATCAAGTAATTGGGTCTCTTGGAATTGGCCCCTCATACTCTCTTTGTACAGTTAATCCATCTCAAAGACGTATCAAACTTCTTGCTTTTGTTGTTCTTACTTGAAATTTCACCTAATGCATTTTGCATTCTTTAACACAGGACATAGTATACAGATGCCAGATAACAATTTTAATTACTTTTTAATTTAGAAATAGGAGCATAAATCCCAATAGAAATAAAGTAATAGAAATAATTCAAAGTCAATTAAATGAAAGCATGTTTTGGACACTTCAGTGATAATACTGATTTCCTTCTATAATTAGATTTTATTTGGTTCTTCTACTAAATCAAAATTTGCTTAAAGATTCTTAAAGAGAATTCATTCATATATATATACACATATATATATATGTGTGTTTGTGTGTGTATTTGTATATGTATATACCCTCATCTGAAACCATCCCTAATTATGTATATATGTCTATTTGTATATGTATAAATATATATATATTTTACTAAGCTCACTTCAACTTAAGTTGAAGTGTTTTAAGTTGAAGTGCTAGTAACATGATATATACTTAATTTAAGAACTATGGTTGAAGTTGAAAAACATTTAGAAAAACCATATCAGGAAGACATACTTATTGCTAGAAAGGGCAAAACATGAGTAAAACAATTAAACAGCAGGTCACTGCAGTAGAGTGGATCTTTCCAAAATTTAAATAAACATACCACAAAAAGAACTTCACCACAAAGGGGAAAGTATCTTATTTTAGAAAAACACTTCTCACATATCAATATGGAATAGGTGGGAAAATCTGAGATAAGGTAAGAATATGTGGAAGACTAGATTATCAATATGACATGCAACTTCAGTCCACAAATGCACTATTTTTCTTAGTTTTTGGAGTTTAAGAGGAGAATTAATGTTCATTGAGAACTTACTAGTTTCTGGATGGTGTGCTGTACAATTTCCTTGGGGTTACCATGGTGGTCCTCTTTTTAAAAATGTAAAGTGTACCTGATAGTAATAACGTATCTAAGTAATTATCAGATCTCTTTTCCTTAGACAGGAGGCTGGGGTGGGGTGTGAGGAAGTAAAGTCCCTAGGAAAGAAAAAATGGGAGAACAAAATAAAGAAATAGAAGACACACTCAGACGCATTTTGGGCTTGAATCTCATAGATTATGTGGATAAGAATCTAGATTCTCCACCTATGAAGAAAATTTCCTGTGACTATATGAGTGCGATTTTCAACATTACTAAAAGATGAAGGAAGCTAATGAACAATGTTAACTTCTTATTATTGCAAGATAAATATTTCACTCGGCATTTTCTTTTATATTCTTTAAATTATGTACATTTTTCATTTTTGCCATCTTAGAAATTTTAAAATAGGCAAGAATTTTGTTTTAAGTGCTGGACTCTTTCCCAGTAATATGGGACCTGGTAGATGGATTCCAGGAGTAGGCAAATTGCAAAGTACAGCCCACTTGTGTTAATGGATGGAGAGGCAGAACGAGGGTGAAGGTGGTTTGGAAGCTGAAGAAACAACCCAAAGATCTAATCCACATAGAACATTTGTAGAGGCTAATGAAATCAAAGCAAATAAATGTATGTTCAGGATTGACTACTGGGGACAAGTTCTGGGTAATGAATAGAGGGTGGACTTGAGGTTATCCTTTTGTAAAATTCCATTAGTTTATCTAATCCTCTGTGTTGTTAAAAAGCATAGTCAAAAAAAGGTTGAGTTGACTTTGTTATACCTTCAAGTTCTAGAAATGTTTTTCTGTTCATGTATTTGTTCTGGGCAAATTTTTTAGCCTTTCTAAAAATGAGATTATTAATTTGTAAAACAGGGACATACTACTTAGTTACTTAGTGTTCTTAAAGGGAATATATAGATGCTTATAAAGTGTTTAGCATAGAACCTGGAACCTAGAAAAGAAACCTGTTAACTGTTATTTATTGTTATTAAATCAGAGACAGACCACAATTTACAATTTAGTTCTGTGATCAGATTTAATCTGTGTAACAACTTTTTATTCCAGATATCTTAATTTCAGATACACTAAGATCTCTACTGCCTTTAATGAACAATTTAACTATAACTTACTTCTGTCTCCAAATAATATGTTTTCTTTCCTTTTTTTAAAATAATATATTTAAGTGAATATTTCTGTTAGTATTAATAGGCTTAAATTGATACACTAAAGGAAAGAAGATTGACAACAAAAATATTTCCTTTTAATATTAATAGCGAAGGTCATTAAGTAACACTTGTCAAACACATGCAAGATTTTATTTTAGCTAGAATGGTAGGTTATGTTAATTAGGCCTTTTTATGTCTTCCCTAGAATGAGCTATCAGGACATTTTGATTATGGTTCAGTTTTAGCAGAAACTTAAAGAATGGCACTCTTAACTTAAAGAATGGATTCATAGAACTGTGGGTCAACAGATGTGTTATCAAAATGTTCACAAGTTTCTGTTAGGCATATCCCCCCCAAAACAAAATTTGGATTAATAGATCATTTGCTAACTAACTGCTGACAAACAACAATATTGAAACCTACTCTTGAGGTTGGGGGAGCCTTCTATGATTCATTCCAGCAAATAGATCAATAAAAAGATAGTCCTTATGCAAAGTTTGGTGACTAGCCAGGAAACAAAGGAAACATTCTGGCTAGTTATTATGGAAACTGCTTAAAAATTGCAGATGCCCTAAATTTATAGCTTCTGCTGTTTTCTGTATCACTTTGCAGTTCACACAGCTCAAGAGAAAATGCCATTGCTTAATGACAGAGAGTTATGTTCTGGTTACGTTTTCCCTTGTGGAGCTGAATTAGTGTTCTAGGAAATACAAAATTATGTTTGCTCAACCTGGTAGCTTCTAAAATGTAGAAAAGGGGGCGCCTAGATGGCTCAGTGGGTTAAGCCTCGGCCTTTGGTTCGGGTCGTGGTCTTGGGTCTTGGGGTCCTGTGGTCGAGCCCCGCATCTGGCTCTCTGCTCAGCGGGGAGCCTGCTTTCCCTGCTCTCTCTGCCTGTGTCTATCCCTACTTGTGATCTCTGTCTATCAAATAAATAAATAAAATCCTTAAAAAAAGAACAAAATAAATAAAACGTTGAAAAAAATACAAAATTAAAGTACAAAGGAAAGGTAGTGTGAAAAAAAAATAACAGGTTTGTAAATAAGTAAGCCTTTATAAACTTAGGATGTCTATTCCATGACATTGTATTTTTTGTCTGTGAAGTGCCTTACTTACATAAGCTGCCTCTTCACCTAGGTGTCTGTCACCTTGTTATTGAAAGCCAAAGCTTTAAAACATGTCTTTAGGAGCGCCTGGGTGGCTCAGTGGGTTAAAGCCTCTGCCTTCTGCTCAGGTCATGATCCCAGGGTCCTGGGATGGAGCCCCGCATCGGGCCCTCTGCTTAGCAGGGGGCCTGCTTCCTCCTCTCTCTCTGCCTGCTTCTCTGCCTACTTGTGATCCCTGTCTGTCAAATAAATAAAAAAATAAAATCTTTAAAACAAAAAACAAAAAACAAACAAAAAAAACCCATGTCTTTAAAAAACAAATTCAGTCCCCTGAAGAACTCAATTGTGAGCACTCATTTTAGTGTTCTTTTTAATCTATGTGATATATATATATTTTTTCTCACATTTGCATAGAAATTTCATTAGCAATGTTATGTGTGCTATACCTCAATAATCTGTTTCCTTTTTATTTTAATCAATTTTAATATGGAAGTTTTTCCAAGAGAAATGTAAGTTTGTTTCTCATTGCATAAAAATTAAACAAACAAACAGACAACAACAAAAAAAAAACCCAAAACTTTAAAAGTTAAAGCAGTCTGCAAGAGTACCATAGTATAGACATTTTACTTCCAACATTTCAGAAAATAACAGTGATCTAGAGCAGAGGCTGGCTAATTTGTTTAAATGTGGAATGGGAGTATTTTAGGCTTTGCGTGCCTTGTGGTCTGTCTCTGACTTGACTCTGCTGCAGAAGGACCAAAGGAGTTACACACGATACATACATAATAGGTGAGGCTCTGTTACATTTTACAAAAACAGGCCATAATTTTTTTAAAAGATTTTATTAATTTGAGAGAGAGAGCGAGAGAGAGAGAGAGAGAGAGAGAGAGGGAGGGAAGGAGAAAGAGCAGGCATGAGCAGGGGGAGGAGCAGAGGAAGAAGCTGACTGCCTGTTAGGCAAGGAGCCCGACTTGGGGCTCATGCCTACTGGATGGGATGCAGGCTCCATGTGGAGCTGGATCCTAGGACTCTGGCTGGGATCGTGACTTGAGCTGAAAGCAAATGCTTAACCGACTGAGGTGCCCCCAAAACAGGCCGTAATTTTGTCTGATCTATAGAATAAAGGATATCTGTAGATATCCCATGTATCAGAACTTGCCTCATTAATATTTTGAATATCTTCTTCTAATCAGTTATGAATAGGAGTTTAGATACAGATAATGGATAATTGTGTGTGTGTGTGTGTGTGTGTGTGTGTGTGTGTGTGTGTGATGTATCTAAACCTTCTTTCTGTTTGTATTATCTTCCACTTTATGAGTATTGGTGGTATTTGGATCCTACTTTTGGAAAGTGAGTTCCTCACTTTCCCAGACTCTCTTGCAGCAAAGACACCAGCATTTTAAATTAGGTATACCTGATAATATAATAATTGAATGCTAAATTATGGAAAAAATTAAATTTCAAGAAGACTTCATCTGGCTGAGGGTGATAGCAGAGACTGCAGGTAGGACATTAAGTTTCCAGGTATAGAAGTTGCTGCAGTACAACAGTTGCTTGCAGACACCAGGGTTGTCACAGTGGACAGTGAAATCTGGGCTTTGCACTGTGCATTGGTAAGCTGTAGAAGTATTAATGTACTCATGAGACTAGTGTTATGCTAAAGGTGTTCTTGTTTCTGCCTGTTTTCTAAATCTTATGCTATAGGTTTTCTTCCAAACGTGCTCTCCTACCAAATATTCTTTTAATGAATTACTTTAAAAAAAAAGATTTATTTATTTTAGAGAGAGAGAGAGAGAGAGAAAGCACGTGCAGAGGGGAGAGGGAAAGAGAATCTGAAGCAGACTCCCAACTGAGCATGGAGCCTAACATGGGGCTAGATCTCATGACCCTATGATCATGACCAGAGTTGAAACCAAGAGTCTGATGTTTAATTGGCTGTACCATACAGGTGCCCCGGTGAATTACTTTTTGAGGCAATCAATTATTCAGTGTGAAGTCTTATTGTTTGAAACTAACAGTTCCGATACAGAAATTTGTACTAGAAAAGATTGTGCTGAATTGGGGGAATGTTAGAATTGATAAATTGGAACCAAAGGTAGTAAAAATCATGCTAATAAACAAAAATGGTCTCTAGAATGCCAGAGCTTTCAAAATTATAATCAGTTAAATTATTACTGAATGAGATCTAAAATGAAGTGACCATAAAAGATAAAGCTGATCAAGAATTGTAGCTGCTGCTATGGAGCAAAATAAACTTAAGAATAACTCAGCATCTGTGTGATATGGTAGCCGTCAGTAACTCTATTGAGAAAGACAATGACAACTTTGAGTTTCTTTTTTTTTTTTTTAAATTTAATTGTATTTATTTTACTTATTTGACAGAAAGAGAAAAAGAGAGAAGATCACCAGTAGGCAGGGAAGCAGACAGAGAGAGAGAGGGTGGAAGCAGGCTCCCCGCTGAGCAGCGAGCCCAATACAGGGCTTGATCCCAGGACCCTGAGATCATGACCGGAGCTGAAGGCGGAGGCTTAACCCGCTGAGCCACCCAGGCACCCCAAAACTCTTGAGTTTCTAATTTCAATTTTTTTATCCCCTGGTGTAGGCTTTCTCTTACGATACTAAGTAATCTCTTGTAAATAAATTTGAAACACCATAATAGCACCCCTCCCCCACCAAAAATACCAAAGTTCAATTCTGTAGGTCTTCTTAACTGCAATCTTAGTTAAAAATCACAGCCTTATCAAGCACCTTCTATGACATTTAGGGCATTGAGGGGGAAAGGGTAAGACCCAAAGAATAGGAATGTGACTATATGGGAAGATGAGAGAACTCAGGTTTATCTGAATTCCCAAACCCAATGAGCTTTCCTTGTCAACTGATGAAGTTGTCACATTTTTGTCTATTGTTGCAGTCCCTTAAAATGCTGAATGTCCTTGTCTAAGGAATTTGTTTTACATGAGGAAGCCAAACCACCCACCTCAACACACATTGTTTTAATCCAGTCTCTGAACTCAGTCAGTTCCCAGCAAGTGCTTGGGGCCAATTATGATGTCAAAACTGTAATCCAAGCATTTGGAAGATTTGTTATTTTACTTTTGAACATTGTATTATTTTATTTTGTTTTATTGTGTTTTTTGAATATTACATTATTTAAAAAACATTACTCCTCATTGAGAGGATTATACATCAACATCCTAGCTATGCCTCTTCAATTTATTAGGCATGGACACTTGATTTCTTTTGGTCAGTGGAGAGTGGGAAAACTTAAATTATGATATATATAAATATATATATATATTTATATATACATATAAATATATAAATAGAAGCATTTAATGTGATCCTATGTTGAACTTTATACTTTGCACTCTGTCTCGTGCCATAAGAACAGATGGTCCCAGATAGAAATTCCTCCTTTGGCTTTGGTCCTGGAATGAGACTACACAGAAATTAGAGACATAAGCAACCCAAAGTTAATAATTTGAATTATTATACTTGTAGGTTGAAAGGAGTTAAGATGTTATACATGTTTTTAAGTAAACAAGACTGTTCAAGTAAATTGATCATGTGTAACCTGTTAACATACTTCTAAATATGTCTCTTGAGAGGACCCAGAAGACAGCACTTTCCCTAAGAATACACTAGGGAGGTGATCACTATCATTCACAACATCCATATCTGTATCTTTAATATATAATATATGTTATCTTTAGGGAATAAGGGGCACAAAGGTGAAATGTCGTACCTGATTGCAATAGATACTAGGATCTCAAGGTGACAGTGGTGATTTAATTTTGGTGCCAAGGTGGGGAGAAACTTACCCAAAATTTAGCCAGTGGTCCACAGATAAACATTTCTTTAATGTCTTAATGCTTTCTATAAACAAAAGCACTACACCTAATCTCAGCCCTTTTATAGAGAGGCAAAAAACCTTATTTACTTTCCAGTATTGAGTTCACCAAAAACTCAGACCTTCTTGAAAGAATGGATTGTACCAAATACACAACAAAGCACATGGGAAGCAACTGATAAGATCCAAAATATAAGATGAGTAGGTATTTCACATTTTCAGAATTTCTTGAGATGAGGAAAGGTAGAACAAAAGAAATGAATTGATCTGAGTATTCAGGGAAGAGAGTATGAGCAATAGTTTACAATCACTAAGCTATAAGCGTTGAGAAAAATTTTAAAAAAGTATTTAAGAGAAACTAAGCTATTATTTATACTAAGGTTTTATCCATTTGTCTACTAGGTTTTTAGTAAATTGAAACAATTACTACAGTGAGAAAAAAATTAATAGTACATGGTACTAATTTGCCTCAAACTATATGGATCATTTTAAAAATTCTAAATGTTGGTGTGAATATTGAATGGTTCATATTATTATATTGATTTAATTAGTTTTTAATTATTTAAATCCATAATGCAATCACATTTTAATCTTCTAAATTAGTAAATTCCCATTTAATATAGAGAAATAATTTTGAAGATATATTTTTCTGGTTGTGATTGAGATTTATGAATTGCTGCTTTTTACTTGAAGAGCTACTAGAGAGTACTGTTTTTTTCTGGTATCAGCATAAAAAAAATGATTGTGTGCGTTTGTATGTTGTCATAAGTGTTTTAACTTAAATCCAGTGAATAGTTTCAACTTTGCTGAAGTTTCAGGGAGACCTTTGGTTGGGTAGAAACAGTATCACATCATGGTAAGAACATTAAACCTAGAGACAGACTGTCTAGGTTTGCACCCCAGCTCCAAACTTACTATTCCCTAATATATTTATATTTAATTCCCTCTTAGTGTTGCTGTTAGAATTAAAATATTAATGCATCTAAAACATTTATATAGGTGCCCAGTACATATTAAAGAATGCATACGTGCTAGCTAAATATTAATCTTGACAAGAACGATGTGTGGAATTCAGACACACTTGAAAAGTTGAGTTATTAACATTTACATTTATGTAATAGAACACTTGATTGGCATCAGAATACCCAGATAAGGGATGCCTGGGTGGCTCAGTTGGTATAAGCATCTATCTTCAGCTCTGGTCATGATTCCGGGGTCCTGGGATAGAGCCCCATGTTGGGCTCCCTGCTCGGCGGAGAGCCTACCGCCCCCCTGTTTGGGAGCTTGCACACACACTCTCTCTCTCTGACAAATCTTTAAAAATAAAATACTCACATGATTCCTGTGGTATATAGAGAGGTCTAGATTAGTGTTAGAATACCAGAATTATCATGACCTAATGGTTTACATGCTTTGTGATTTCAAGGAATCAAAAGCTATTCTTTAAAGCAAAAGTGGTAATATTGAGCCTAAACCATAGGATTGAGATAATTTAATGAAATAACTTCAATGTTGTGTTTTATGAACTTCTAGCCACCCACCGTCAAAATGGGAATCCAGAGATCAGTTTCTGCAATGGGATTCTAATAATTAGGGTTGGATATGATAATGAATGGGCCTGGCCCATGCTCTTAGGACAAAAAGCCCATACAGGATGTCAAGGTCAGTTCTCAAGCCACAAGTGCAGGACAGGCAAGTGCAGGGAAAGAACACAGTCAGAATAGACAGCTCTGCAAAGGGTAGGTGAGGTGAAGGTTACAGGTTCAGTAAATAGTCTAGAGAGATTGAGAAAGGCAAGACTTTTTAAAGCCCATGAATGGAAAGAAAATGCTTTAGTGTAGTAAGCTAGATCAGCCAGCACACTGGAAAGTACCATCTAAGTAAGTAAGTCGTAAATATTAGACAGCCAGTGCTGTCCCAGGTAGACATTATTGTTCTCTTTATGGAGTTTTAATTAAAGCAGCCACTGTGGCCCCTCGCTAATTCACTCTTATGAAGGATTCAATATTTTTAAGATAGGGAGTTTTCCTTAGCTCTGTTTGTAGATGCCTTGCTCTTCCGGGCACTTAGGTTGCAAAGAAGCAGAAGTCGAAGTAGGATTTGATACTGTGTTTCTCAGTCAATTCTGGGTCATTTCTCATCATAGCGCAGCTAATAAGATCTTCCTAGATCCACCATACTTTCAGTAAGTGGCTTCCTTCCCTGAGCTGTTCTGTTGTTGATCCTGATCCTCAAATTTCTCCCTTAGGCTTGATTGTGTTCACGTTATTATTATTATTTTCTTTCAGCATCTGTCTTTTCCACTTTAGAGCTTAAGGCAAATGGTATTTTCTAAAGGTGTGCACACCAATACATATCCTACTTTGTTCTTGTAATTTGATATCGAGACTCTTCTTTTGAGAGATGGAGGTCTATATTTTCTATCCTTGAAATGGGTAGACTTTGTAACTGTCTTGACCTGTCTGTTATGATGAAGTGATGCTTTGTGACTTCTGAGGTGTCTGTCTGCCTGTCTTCTGAGCAAGATTTTAAGGAGGCTGAGTTGGCATATAAGAAATCTGGGTACACTGCAATGACTGTACTGGAGAGATCACATGAAGAAGCCACGGAGAGGTAGAGAGCTGCTTGAGGAAATCCAGGTGTTCCACATCCCAGGTGTTCTCACATGTTCTCAGCATGCCTGCAAATGCTTCTGACCCCATTTGCAAGCCACCTTAGGTGATGCTCAGTACAACAGAGTTAAGCTGTCATAAGCAAAGGAAATGTTTTTCTTTTAAGCTACTAAGTTATCGAGTTATTTCGTATAGAGGCCTAAAGACTGAGACAAGGCTCTTCAGAAATTGGTAGGCTAATCTAACTAGGGAAAATCTACATATCTGACAAAATAACACTGTATTCTCTATTCCAATTTGGCTCCCTGCTATAGGTTATTGAAAAAAAGATCTTAGTATTAAAGCTTCTTTAGGTTAAGGTCACCTTTGGATGTTCCAATTCTCATCCTACATCTAAACTTTATTCTCCCCATTCTATGACTGTTGCATGGAGAGGTGTCAATCATCCATGTTTAAATTTTTCATGTGTTTCTCACAAATCTGGTAGAAAATTTCCAGGTTATCAAACGTTGTGAGCAACAGCACTGATGCATAAAATACAGTTGTTCAAATCATTTTAACCTGAACATGAGGACAGTTTGTCCAACTGTTTAAGAAAACAGTAATGTAGCTAAAATAATGACATGCATCTAAGGAAATAATATATTTAAATGACCTGTATTTTTAAAAATCTGTATTAGGTCCATTTTTCAGTTTATCAGTTGCCTTCTAACTTGCTTTGTATAGTGCAGGTGAATAATTCTGACAACATTCCAAAAGCAAAACCTGAAATTAATATAACATAATTCAGTCAGCAGTATGCCATTTTTATTAAAGAATAAGCTATTAAAATAAATTCAAAATTACATACTAAATATTACCTTTAAGTTCTATATATTTTTGTTGTTATATTAAAACATCATTTATGTACATCTCTAAGATAGCTTTATATATTTTATTAGATAAAATGTTATCTTATTAACCTCTCAAATAATAAAGAAATGAGGTTGTTTATGCTTTGATAAATTGGAAAAATCAAATGAAGAGAGAAAGGGGATCAAGATGATTTGTGAAAATAAAATTATGTGTGATTTGGTCCAGGGTGAACTTTCCTTTGGTCAGTCATGTGTTATTAGCTACAACTCAACAAAAGGACTTAGGATGTAGTCACCTTTATATCTGGACACAGGTATGTTTCTTTGGAGGAAAAGGCAGCAAAAGTTGGATGAGGTCACACTGCAAACAGAAGAGAAAGTTAATTCTTATTTAATCCTTATCTAATCTGTGTTAAATCTTGAATATTGTGTTGGACTCTCAAAATACTATTTCAAGAAAGATATATATTATGTGTAAATATGTGACTATTTTTGTGGTTAAAAATTTTTAAAACATATACTTTCCTAAGAAATATTTAGTTTCTATATCAGAAAAAATCATTTGCTCTATGGTTGAGTAATAGAATGGTAGAAATATTATAGTATAGGACTTCTTTTATTCTTAAAATATCTGTCTATACCTGTATCTATCTATCCTCTATCATTCAATTCAGTTATGTATATATGTATGTATGCATATATCTGTTATTTAATATTAATAAGAGAAATAACTTTCACAAGAGAAATAATTCACTGGTATAAAATGCTTTTCAATTCCTTCACAATCTCATTTTATCATTAACTTAGTGAAATCAAAACTGATACAGTGGTATTATAAGTGTTTAACATGGAAAATTAATATACAGAGGAATTACATGACTTGGCCAAATTTACATAGCTGCTGAATTAAAAACCCAGTATGTGAAGAAGTGTTTTAATTCAATATTTATTCATTCATTTATTCAATAAATACTTATTGTGATCCTGAAAAAATATATTTACAAGACACATAATCAAAATAGATTCGTATCAAAAATATATCAGGAGGGACGCCTGGGAGGCTCAGTAGGTTAAAGCCTCTGCCTTCGGCTCAAGTCATGATCCCAGGGTCCTGGGATCGAGCCCCACATTGGGCTCTCTGCTCAGAAGGGAGCCTGCTTCCTCCTCTCTCTCTGCCTGCCTCTCTGGCTACTTGTGATCTTTGTCTGTCAAATAAATAAATAAAATCTTAAAAAAAAACATATATATATATATCTGTGTGTGTGTGTATATCTATATCTATATCTATATCTACAGATATAGATATAGATATTAGGAAAGTATACAAATCACTAAGAAAAGTATAGAGTACAAGGGAAAAAAAGGCATAAATAGATATCTCAAAAAACCCCTAAAGATATACATATGGACAAGAATATATGAAGAGATGTTCAACTTCATTAGTGTTCAAGGAAATAAAAATCAGAGTCACACTGAGATAATATTGTATATCCATTTTATTGGCAAAAATACAATATTATATTGAAAAATAAACCTGGCAATGAATGTTGAGGAGGATATAGATCACTGGGATCCATTCATAGTAGGAGTGAAATGATATATCCACTTTAAAAAAGTTTGGTGTTATGGTTTAGCATGAACTCATAATTATAAATTTATATGTGTTCTTGTCTCTAGCAATTTAACTGAAAGTTTTCTGCTTAAGAGAAATAATTTCTCTTGTGCTCCCTGAGACACGTGCAAGGAAGTTTATAGCTCCGAACTCTCAAAAGCAAACTCCCAGAAAAAGAATTAAGCATTCATAAACAAGAAAATAACTTAAAACAATAAAAAATAGGTGTGCATTTACACAATCGACTATTATATTCATTCAAAATAAACAAAAATAGGTGCACCTGGGTGGCTCAGTTGGTTAAGTGTCTGCCTTTGGCTCAGGTCATGATCTCAGGATTCTGGGATCAAGCCCCATGTTGGGTTCTGTGCTCAATGGGGAGTCTGTTCCTCCCTCTGCCCCCCACACTCATCCCTGCTCATGTTCACTTGCACTTTCTCTCTCTTTTTCTCAAATAAATAAAAACTTAAAAAAAAGGAAAATGGACAAAAATATAGATGATTTGTAGCAAATAAAACAATTTTCCAACAAATACATAGAATATGATACTTTGTGGAATTTTCATACTTTTTCATTTTTAATTAGTTATTATGGAAACATAATGTCTCTTGACTAAATCCTAAAACAGATTCAAGATATAATTAGAGGAAATGGAGATTGTATTTATGTGCATGCATATGTGTCAAAGCCTTAAAAATATGGTTACAAGAAACTGATGCTCTTGCTAGCCTTTCTAATTGTTTTAAACACATTCCAAAAAAATTCCACATATTCCGAAGAAAATTAAAGGGTCCACATATACCCATTACCTAAAAATAACTCTCAAGCATTTTCCCCAGTTCTTCTTCTTATTATTATTATTTAATATCAGGGTTTTTATACAGAAGCAGTATAAAACAAATTCTAGTTATCATATCATTTCACCTCTAAATAATTCACGTATATATATATATATATACATATATATATTTAGAAGCTATAAACAGCTTCTTATGTAATATAGCACATTAGAATAATATATAAAATTAGTAATTTGGGGTATAAATTAATACCTGGTCTATTTTCAAATTTTCCCACTTTCCCCAAAATTAAATGTTAGACTTTTTTTAAAAAAAGATTTTATTTATTTATTCATCTGACAGAGAGAGCGAGCGAGCACAGGCAGGCAGAGCAGCAGGCAGAGGGAGAAGCAGGGTCCCCACTAAGCAGGGATCCTGATATGGGACTGGATCCTAGGACCCCGAGACCATGACCTGAGCCAAAGGCAGACACTTAACTGACTGAGCCACCCACACACCCTTAATTCTAATTTTTTTTTCCATATCAGGATCCAAATGAATTTTACCCATTACGTTTGGCTTTTATGTCATTTAAGTGTTCTCCTTTTTCTTATGCTGAGGTATAGATATGACAGAATAGAAGAAAGAAAATGTACTATCATTTCAATAGAGGCAGAACAACTTATTTAATATAGTTCAACCAAACTGCATAATAAAAACTGTCAACAAACCAATACTAGAAGGAAAATTCCTCAAAGTAATGAGGTAGCTATGAAAATCCTACTGCTAACATCAGAAATAATATAGGGTTATAAAATCATGAAAAAGGGAAAAAATCCACTGCCACTACTTCTTTTTTTTTTTTCTCTTTTTTTTTTGGAGATCTCAGCTAGTACAATAGACAAGTTTAAGAAACTAAACAAACTTTGAAAAAGAAGTAAAACCCACTTTATTCATGCAGAGTGTAATGGACATGATGCCTACTTTGAAAATCTGGATAAGTCTAGAAGGACTTTTTAGATATAATAAGTGAGCTTAGCAAGTTGTGGAATGGAAGATCAATGCAAACATATTGTCTCTGTGTGTGCTAGGAATAAACAAATGGAAAAAATAACTAAAAAAGAAAAAAATAATAACAAAACCCTGACAACTACAAAACACTGCTGAGGAAAAACAGAAATACGCCTTTAAAAATGGAGAGAAGTACCATGCTTTTGAATTGGATAACTCAATATTATTAAAATATCATGAGTTTGGATATGGATATCTGTCATCCCCACAATGAACTACAGATTCAATGCAATTCCAATTAAAAATACCAGCAAGTGGGGCACCTGGGTGGCTCAGTGGGTTAAGCCTCTGCCTTCGGCTCAGGTCATGATCTCAGGGTTCTGGGATCGAGCCTTGCATCGGGCTCTCTGCTCAGCGGGGAGCATGCTTCCCTTCCTCTCCCTCTCTCTCTCTCTCTCTGCCTGCCTCTCTGCCAACTTGTGATCTCTCTCAAATAAATAAATAAAATCTTTAAAAAAAAATACCAGCAAGTGATTCTCCTTCTGGTAATGACAATATAGCTGATGCTATCTACCACTGAAATCAACTGTAACACTAGACAAGATATGAAGTGATAGTTTCCAGGCATTAGACAGGGTATCAGAGGACTTTTACCTTTAAAAGAAGGGAATCACACAAGGTAAGCCCAGGGAAGCCTTTTAATCACTTTTTCTCTTCACTGATAACACTTTCATATAATAGACTAGAGAGTGGAAAGTGATAGATTCTACTTTCTGATATATATGCCCTAGTGAGATCCCTTAAAAGAATTTCCCTTAAAAGAATTGGTTTAATGAACAGAAGACAGCAAATGTGATGATGTCACATATATGATTAGGTTAAAAATTGCTCTACCTTCCTAGCCAACTCTCTCTATAGTTTTGCTGATTTGTACAGTTTGATGAAACAAGCTGCCATATTGGAGAAACCCATGTGGCAAGAAATGGATGGCAACATTTGGCCAAAAACCAGCACAGAACTCTGGCCCTCAGTTTACTACCAACAACCACATGAGCTGGGATGTGCATTCTTCCCCAGTTGAGACTTTAGATGACTATTGCCGAATGACATCTTGATTGAGACCCTGAAACAGAAGATGTTGCAAAGCTTCGCCTGGATACCTGACCCATAGAAACTATGACACAACATACGTGTTAAAGTTTCTTGATAATTTGTTATGCAGCAATTTATAACAAATACACCTCTCAAGTATACATGGGACATTTGCTAAGAAACATTCTGGGTCATAAAACAAGCCTCATAATATCTAAAAGAAGAGAAGTCATACTAAGTATGTTTACACAACGTAATGGACATAAATTAAAAGTCATTAACACAAAGATGTATAATAAATGCTCAAGTATTTGAAAATTAAGCAACACATAGAACAAAGGAAATATGTAGGGAAATTAAACATATTTTGAATTAAATGAAAATGAAAATTTATGTATAAATTTTTTTAGGATATAGCTAAAGCCATGTTTAAAGAAAATCAGTGGCAGTAAATATATGTGTATATATTCAGAAATATAAAGAACTTGTTGAATTCAAGTTCAACAATGAATGAATGAATGAATAAATAAATGAATACAATAAATATGGTCAAAAGCCCTGAAATCATTCTTCACAAGGGAGACAAATCACCAATGAACACTTGTAAAAGTGATCAACTTTATTAGTGATAATAAAGCCAAATAAAACGCACATAATAAGATCCCACTAGACCACCATTTGAATGGTTAATACAAGAGAGGCTTTAATAAAATCAGATGATACAATCACTTTGGGAAAAAGTTGTCAATTCCTTATAAAATTGTACATATATACGTCAGTTTTTCACATTTGTTTTTTTTTTAATTTTTAAAATTTTTTTCAGTGTTTCAACATTCGTTGTTTATGCACCACACTCAGTGCTCCATGCGACACGTGCCTATTTTTCACGTCTGTAATGAAAACATATACCCATAAAAAACTTGTACAAAAATAATTGCAGCAACTTTACTTTTAAGTTGAAAACAATCCTAGTGGCCATTAACAGAATAAGAGATAAACAATGCATTGTTATATTCATATGTTGGCTATTACTCAGCAGTACAGTGAAACTAAATTCTGAGACACGTACATCATGGTTTTGCCTCACAGGTACTATGCTGAGTGAAAAAGGGCAGACACCAAAGAGTATTGCTTTATTAAAAAAAAAAAAAAAAAGAAAGAAAAGTGCTTGGGCGCCTGGGTGGCTCAGTGGGTTAAGCCTCTGCCTTCAGCTCAGGTCATGATCTCAGGGTCCTGCGATTTAGTCCCACATTGGGCTCTCTGCTCAGCAGGGAGCCTGCTTCCCCTCTCCCTCTGCATGCCTCTCTGCCTACTTGTGATCTCTCTCTCTCTGTCAAATAAATAAATAAAAATCTTTTTTTAAAAAAGTGTTATTCTATATGTGTGAATTTTAGAACACTGAGATGTCAGCTGTAGTGAAAAAGTCATAAAAATGGTTATCTTTAGGGAGGCTTGACTGAGTAGGTCCATGTGGGAACTTCCTGGGGTGATTAAATATTCTTTATTTAGACAGGGCTTCATGTATGGATGGATTTTTTAAATATCAGTGCATTGTATATTTAAGATATAAGCATTTTCTTTATGCAAATTTTACGTAAGCAAAGATAAGGATAAACAAATATTGTACTCTATTTAGTTATGAGTGCTTTTTGCAGTGATGCAGTTTAGAAAATCTGAAATTACCTTCTTAGTATTTTAGGTTTGATAACACAGGCTAGGTTTGAAACTTTTGGAGTGGGGAGTTGCAAACATGGAATAAGATTAAAATATACCCTGAGCTATTATACCGATATCAGCATGAACTCAAAGTATTTGACATATATGATAGAACGATGACAGATGACAGAGATAGAAAGAGTGGTAGAGAAGTACAGAAGGAAATGAGATGGATGTTCCTATACTTTAGGAAGAGGCTTCTGTTTAGGGGGTGTGGGTACATTAGTAGAAAGTTCTCTTTTAGGTTGTTATCTTAAAAATTTTAACATATGGCTAGTCTGAATTGCCATCCCCACAGTTCTCTGATCTGCTTTCTCTGGAATCCTGTACCACCAAATAACCAAATCTTTGCCTCTATTGTATCTGCCCTATTCGATTCGATTATGTTTCATAGTTTTTCTTTCCAAAGCATCTCTGCCCCGTGACCTATTAGTGGTCCTGTTTTTCCCTTCCTTCCTTTATTCCTCTATCCCTTCCTCCTTTCCTGCCTTCCTTTCCATCATCCCTTCTTTCTTTTCATTTCTTTCTCAATTTCACTATTAGAACTTTGCTGAACTTGCTAAGGATTTTCTTAGTGTGAGTATTCGTGGTTGATTTTTCTCACCCTGGGCTTTTAGGATCCTCAGAATTTTCCTTTATTTTCTCTCTGCTACCTCTGCACAGCTTTTAATTTTGTATAGAACCTGACTTTTTTCTCCTCAAGCACTTTTTTCTAACACTTTCAGGATAACTTGTCACCTCCTGTTGTTGAAGATGTTGCTACTGAATTCTTTTCTTTAGCTAGCTGTATTCTGTTTTAAAGATGAGGTTGGGGTGTGTACTGAAAACTCTGCTCAAGTCATAAAATTTCACTGACTAGAAGTCATGCGTAGCGAAGTTATTGTCTAGATTCAGGTTTTAATTTTGACCCCTAATGTGTTTTTGTGTTCTTATTACATTACTAAAAACAAGAAAGATACAATCATAAATGGGTCAATAGTAAAATTATGCTTTGATCTGATATTTGTGACAAATCTTATCTTATATACTCCAAGTTAAAAAAAATAAACCTTAAAAATGAGGACAGCTCTATTTTTGTAGGATTTATTAGATGGCCATTATTGGCCTGTTCTAGGCTTTGGGGATAGAGTGGTGGGCATATGTTTCTATCTTTTTGTCACTTAAATTTTAGTGGGAGAGATACACACAGCAAATAATCCAAGAAAGTATTATATATCCTTCTATATATTATGGATAAATATTGAGAAAAACTAAAGTTGGGTATGGAAGCAAGCATGTATTCTTGGTGGTTGGAGAGTCTTACTAAACGGACTCTTTTTTATGTTGGCCAGGCTCTGAGAAAATGAAATTTAAGCAGAGATTTTTCTGGAGTCAGGTAATTACCATGCAAAGATCTTGGAGAAAGAATATTTTGGGAGCAGAGACAGAAAGTACTAAGAACATGAGGCAGAAAGGAATTTGATATATTAAAGGCGTAGAGAAAAATGCGAGATTTCCTGAGCATAGTAAATGGGAGAACAGTTGGAAAGTTAATCGGATTAGGCTTCTTCCTAATGACAAACTGATCATGTAAGGCCCTATAATCCATTTGGATTTTAACTCGGAGATAACCATCTGGATTTTATTATGAGATGGAGACAAACTTTTAAGCAAGGGAGTGACAGGTATGGTTGTCATTTACAAAAGATCACATGGGTTGCCTTTTAGACTTACTAGAATCAAACAATGGTTAGGAGATTACTGGTGTACGGTGGCTTGTGCAGGAGAGGTCGTGATGAATCGTATTTGGTAAGTCTTTTTAAGGTGGCACCTATAGATCATGCTGACTGAATGTGGTAATGAAAGAATGAATGGAGAGACCAACAACTGTTAAGTTTTAAGCTTGAGCAGATGAGTTAATGGGAATGGCAGTTACTGATCCAGGAAAAATAGGGCAGGAAAGGTTAAAGAGAGGGATAGAAATTACTCATTTCACTTGGATAATGTTAATCTGAATTATTTATTAAGCAACCAAGTACCTCCATACCAATGTAGATTCTATCATTTAGGGGAGAGGTCACTGGTAGAGATGTTTATTTCAAAGTCACCAGTGGATGATATTTCAAGAAAGTAAAGAAAGAAAGAAAAGAATGGAGATCTGAGAAATGTGTTTTGAGACACTCCAGCATTGCAAAGTTGGAAGAGGAGACAGGGATGGAGAGGGAGAAGGAATAGCAATGAAATAGAGAAAAAAACTGGGGAACTTTGCCAAAAGATAATATTTAAAGAAGAGTAGAGAGAGCCACTATTCCAAAATTCAAATTCTCTGTACTTTACAATTATATTCTTTAAAAAAGATAAATGTGTTTACAGGTGTTCCGCAGCGGCTCCCTTTCACTTACTTGTGTTGTTTTTGTGTTTCTTTCTTGTTGTCAGTGGACAATAGTTTTCTTCTCTGCTTTGGTTATCATTTAATTAGATAATTATAACACTTTAGTTGGACATCATGCTGTGGAATAGCCAGAAAAAGGCACTTTTTTTTTTTTTTTAGAATCAGGGATTTGAAAAATTATTGTTTGTATGCATGGCTGAATTCCACAAATGCATTAGAATATGGGGACTTCTGAGGAAGAAACATTCCATAAAGATATCTTTTGAAATAATGCCATCCACACAAAGGCATCCATAGGATCTCAGCTTAGAATAAATGCACAAATTGGGAGCGGGGATCATAGCATTTGAAATGAGCAATACATTCATCTTTATTTACTCTTTCTGTGCAGAAAAACCAATTTATGCTTTGATATATTTCCAGGTATGATGGTAGTACATAAAAAAAGAGATAAACCAACCTCAGTTCTGGTCCTGAAATAGTTGTAAATTTTATATTTGATACATTTGAAAAAATTGGAATTATGACTTGATTACCAGGAGAAAGCTTTTATCATTATAATTACAGATTTTTCCTCTACTAATATGAATTTATTAGGTGCCTAATTTATGCTTCATGTTAAGTGAGTCATTAATAAAGCATACTTAGTATAATTTGTCTACTTCTAAACATAAATGAGAGACACTATGAATCTAGAAGTAGCTGAATTACTGCAAAAGTTACACATTAAAATTGTCAAATATCTTTAGAATATTTTCTGTGATTATCTGGCACAAACTAGGAAATCTGGGGACACTTCAGACTGATACCTAAGAGGATAAGAGAGATACAGCTGAACAACTTCTACTCCAGTGGCACTAATTGAGACGTCTAGGCATGGACTTCTAGACCAGTTCTGGTGTCTAGGACATCAAAACATTTAAGGTTTTTGTTATCACATTATTATTTTGAGATTGTTTATTTGTTTATTTATTTATTTGACACAGAGAGAGAGAGAGAGCGAGAGCAGGAACACAAGCAGGGTGTGCGGGAGAGGGAGATGCAGACTCCCCGCTAAGCAGGGAACCTGATGTGGGGCTCAATCCCAGACCCTGGGATGATGACCTGAGCTGAAAGCAGACAGACGCCCAACGACTGAACCACCCAGGGACCCCCACATTATTATTTTGAGTTCTCAGGTTCAGCACATTGGAGGTTTCATATCGTCTCAGGAAATAGATTCACAATGCATGTATATTTGTATTTATTCATTTTATTCTTAATAAACTCTTCACAATAAAAAGAGAAGAATAAAATAAGCAAGGTTTTGATCCAAACAATAAAGACCACCTTAATAGGTCATGCGATGTTTGGTTTCTACTATATAATTAACCCCATTTTTCTCCTATTAAATATTATTTTATTTTCAATTTTAACCATTTTATAAGTGATATTATTATGTGACTTAGGGTACACTCTGATATGCTGTGAGAAAGAGTCCCTGGGGTGTTTGGAACAAGTGAGATGAATAAGTGATTTGGTGCTTGCCTTTCATGAGCCAAGATAGGGGGAATAAATGGGCTCTGTACTGCAATGTTTGCAGTTTTCCACAGTGATTTTACCAATATTATACTTTTACCAGCAAGTTGTGAAATTCTAGATTCTTCAATTTTGTTTTCCTGTTGTCTCATAGCAAATGGGGTGTTAACCTCAATCATCACATTAACGTCTTTGCAGATTGGAATAGAAAAAACGTGAAATGGAGAAAAAACTAGTATTTTTTTTTAAGATTTTTAAGTTTTTTTTTTTTTTTTTAATTTGAGAGAGAGAGAGAGAGAGGGAGAGAGAGAGAGAGAGAGCGAGCCTGAGAGAGAGCAAGCACCAGGGGTTAAGGGCAGAGAAAGAGGGAGAAGCAGGCTCCCTGCTTTGCTAGGAACCTGGACACAGCTCAATCCTAGGACCCCAAGACCCATGACCTGAGCTGAAAGCTAGCCAGCCTGATGATAATTTGGTAATTTTTCAGCTCCCAACACACTACCCCTTAAACTCAGGACTGTGTATACCATTGCTAAGAAAAAACACTTAACTTGGGTTATTCAAGATTTGAGGACATGAAATTTCAATAGACATAGCATGCAGAATTAGAGATTATGGAAATCTTTTATTAAATTTAAATTTTTATTTAGTAAATGTATGACAGTTACAAATTTTGATTTAAAAATTCTTACTCCAAATAGTTAATATTTCTATTTTTGTAGAATCTTGTCACGTTAGTAGTTTAAATCCCATTTCTTCCCATTCCCAGTTATTGATGAAGATAACTAAAATGCGATAAGAGCTCTTAAACTCTTACTTACATGTAAAAATTGTATATCTTTGTATTTTGGGGGAGTGTAAAATAAAATATTTACTGAACATGGCATATGAAGCTAGCAAAATTCCATTTATCCATACCTTATCACAAAAAATTCTTTGAGGGATGGGGGTGTGGGGACAATTAAAAAAAATCTTGATCTTACATATGTCAGATCCATTTTATGTTGACTGAGTATATGAGCAGCCTTTCCATTTGTGCTCCCGTGCTGTTATTCGTTGGTGCTCATGGTTTCTCCTCTGTGATCTATACACAGCATTATAGTAGGCGATCACCTCCATTGTGTATGGACCTAATACGAGTATTCTAAATTCCAGGTTCACACAGCACCACTCAATTTAGACGCTTTTAAAATTTTATTTATTTATTTTTTTAAATATTTCATTTATTTATTTGACAGACAGAGATCACAAGTAGGGAGAGAGACAGGCAGAGAGAGAGAGGAAAGCAGGCTCCCCGCTGAGCAGAGAGCCCGATGCAGGGCTTGACCTCAGGACCTCGAGACCAAATACAGAGGCTTAACCCATTGAGCCACCCAGGCACCCCTGAAAACATTTTTTATAAAGAATCAATTCCCATGAGAAAACAAATAAACTCTTAAAATACAAATTTGGCATTTATGTTCCTTAAAATAAGCTGAAGGACATTTATATCTATATCAACTAGTGATACACTCTTTATTTGAAAAGGCTTTTCACATGTGTTTTTTAAAAAATCTCCACTTAAAAGATTTTTATTCTCTGAGCACAGAGCCCAACATGGGGTTTGATCCCAGGATTCTGGGATCATGAGCTGAGCCGAAGGCAGAGGCTTTAACCCACTGAGCCACCCAGGTGCCTCTAGAAGCTTTTTTTTTTTTTTTTTTTTTTTTTAGGTTGAGACCACAGTCTCTTAATTTTCCTTGAACTTACTTTTATTTTCTTTCCAGATTGTCTTCCCCCCGCTTATCCTTTACAAACATCTCCCCCAATAAAATTATTTAAAAAGTATTTATAGTATGTACCTGGCTTCTTTTTATTTCTACAACCATGTCACACTATTTAATAGCAACATGGCATTTAATCAAATTATAAAACATAAAGATTAATTTAAATTTAAAAATGTTAATCTGAAAGTAAAATCTGCTACTATCTTCTTAATAATGATACTTACACATACTGATTATTTCTATGACAAATATTATCACCACTATTATCACTAATTCTTATTTAATATATTTCCATTCACCTCCCTCACAATAATATAGAACTATCTAACCTGATGACTTTTTAGTTAGCTTTAAGCCTATCTGTGTCAATGGTCTCTATCTACCTAGATTTCTCCAAACTAAAAGCTTTTCTTCTGCTACAGGAGTTAGAAGTTTTTTGATATGATGGTCTTTCTTGGTCTACTAGATGGTATGCAATCTTTTCTTATCTAATTACTTATATTCACTATTTGTTTGCATAAGAGATATATTAGCTCACAATTTTCTTTTCAGTCTTGCTCTTGATGCATATCTCATACATCAAAACACAGTATCACAATGAGTTCTTTCCCCAGAGAATCCATTTTTAAGGTCCTTTTCTATGTAGAATGGAGTAACAGTCTTATACAAGCACATCCTCTCAACTCCTTAAACTACCACTTCAATCTTCTACCCTTTGAACATAAGAGAATATGTAAAAGTTAAAGCGAAAATAGAATACTGCATTAGTTTACTAAGCCTGCTGTAACAAAATACTACAAACTGAGTTGATTAACAACAGCAATGAATTATCTCACAGTTCTAGGGGCTTGAAATCCAAGATCAAGGTGTCAGCCAGGTCATGCTCCCTTTGAAGGTGCTAAGGAAGGATCTGTTCCAGGTCTTTTTTCTAACTGTGCCCATTTCTTGGCTTATGCCAATGTAATTTCAATCTTCACATAGAGTTTTCCATTTTGTACATAACATCTCTGTGTCCAAATTTCTCCTTTTTATAAGGATACCGGTCATAAGGGATTAGCAACCATCCCAATGACCTCATTTTAACATAATGAATGACAACTGAAACAACTCTATTTCCAAATAAGGTCACATTCTGAGGTACTGATGGTAGTCTTCAATGTAGGAATTTGGCAGGGCTGAGGGCAGGGGGAGGTGGGGAGGCAGGAACAGGGGCAGAGTGACGACACAGTAAGCCCAATAACAAATACTGCATTGTTTTCCTTACTAAAGTTTTTTTTTTTTTTAACTTTTTTCTTTTTTTAAAAAATATTTTATTTATTTGCTAGAGAGAGACACAGTGAAAGAGGGAACACCAGCAGGGGGAGTGGGAGAGGGAGAAGCAGGTTGCCTGTTGAGCAGGGAGCTGGATGCGGGACTTAATCCCAAGACCATGGGATCATGACCAGAGCGGAGGCAGACGCTTAACCAGCCACCCAGACACTCCTCTTTATTAAAGTTTTATAACTAATTTCTAATACATAAATTATGACATAAATTTTCTACTGAAGGCTATCCAACTCTCTGGATTCAGGATAGATCATTGATTATATTACATACTTTTTAATGTGCTGAAGATTTCTTCGATCACTAACCAAAGTAAATACTTTCGCTTTCATAATATTACCTTGCTAGTTAAAGAATTAATACATTGCAAAGTGCAAACACTCCTGGACAGGGATTAATCCTCTAAATGTTTTATCTGAATATGAAGTAAAATCTTATTGTATGGATGGCATTGCTGCGAGCATGAGAATATTGATATCGACAGGAGATAGAGATTGCTCAGAGAAAAATGGGCCATCAAGGAAAAATGGTCCAGATATGGAGAACCTTGGAATTCTGAAGGATTTTCTTTTTTCTTTTCTTTTCTTTTCTTTTCTTTTATTTTCTTTTCTTTTCTTTTCTTTTCTTTTCTTTTCTTTTCTTTTCTTTTCTTTTTCTTCCTTTCTTTTTTTTTGAGGCCATAGGTATTCTACTGATATTCGGCAGGGCTTTTCACTACCTGTGAGGTCTATCCTTAGCAGTCTCCATTTTTCCTGCCTTGCTTAAACCTAAAGTAAAACTCATATAATCCTATGCTTTCCTTCATTTTGTTGTTTCTATGCAGGACTTTTTTTTCTTTTTTCTTTTTTTTTTTTTTTTAAGATTCAGGATTCTTGGTCATTTCATAGGAAGTTGATACGGCTACTTGTCAGGGTTCTATCTTTTCCAAATCAAATCAGATCCTTGCTATCCTTTAAAACTCTATTTAAACCATAGAAATCACATTATATAATGTTATAAACTCTTCATTTTGAATTGCTCATACCTAAAGCATAATGAAGTTTTCATAACTGAATCAGCAGTATGTTAGGAACAAGGAGAGTAGTGAGATATCTAGTATGTTAAAATATAAAGGAAAATTAAAATATGAGCAGAGTGGCCATGGGGAACTCAGCAAAAGTAAGAATTCAGAAATCCTGGCTATATATAAGATGATATTCAAGCCAATTCTCATTAAATTAAAGGGCAGAAGGAATTGAACAAGCTGGAGTATTTGGGGAACATCCAGGGAGCTGACATCAAAGCTCTGTGACGGCTTCCAAGGATGTTTAATTAATTGTGTATGCTAAAACTGTCTATGTATCATGTATTTACAGGTTACACAGATGACTTTAAGTTGGGAAGAAAATAAATTCTAAGGGGCAGACATTATATTTCCTGTTTTCAAGGCTTTGGATTAAGGGATTTATATATGATTTCTTATGCAGTCATCACAAAAACCATTATTCAATTTCATATAGAAAGTGAGATTTTATGGGGTGCTTGGGTGGCTCAGTGGGTTAAAGCCTCTGCCTTCGGCTCAGGTCATGATCCCAGGATCCTGGGATCGAGCCCCACATTGGGCCCTCTGTTCAGCGGGGAGCCTGCTTCCCTCTCTCTCTCTCTGCCTGCCTCTCTGCCTACTTGTGATCTCTGTCTGTCAAATAAATAAATAAAATCTTGGGAAAAAAAAAGTGAGATTTTATATTGGAGACTTAGAACCTATGCAGTCAGAATTGGGGTAAGCTATAATATGAACTCAGTTTACTGAGAAAATTCTGAAATCAGCCGATATTTTTAAAACTACTTTGTATTTTCCTCCTATGTTTGCATAGGCGGGGGTGACCCGTAGGCTGAATCTACTCTGAAGACATAGGCCAATTCTTTAGCTGTTGATTGATGTGTAACAGAAGAGGGAAGTTACCAACCTACTGCAAATTTATAAATTAACATTGTGTCTCGTATCTAGATGAGGAAACACAAGCACACAGAAGTCCCTTTTATGTTTCCTTTCTAGGTAGAAACCCCTCAAAGAGAGGTTTAGCCTGATTTATAACACTCTGGATGACTTGATATAAAAATGTATGAATATAGCATAACCCTTTTCTGCCTGTCTGCCAACATGTGATGTGATGTTTGTGAGACTCAGCCCTGTATGTATATTCTAACTTGTGGATTGTGCTTTCCCCTTTTTATGCTATTCTGGTGTGAGAATATACTTTATATAATTTATCCATTCTATACCTAGATGGACATTTAACTATTTTAAATAATTTGCGTTTGGCATCAATTATAGATAGTGTTTTGAAAATTCATGTCTTTGGGTGAACACATGTATGCCTTTCTGTAACACAGAAGTGAGAAATAGAATTGCTATGTCACACGTATATTGGTACCTAACTTTCGTCCCCACAAAGAATTCTCCAAGTGGTGTTGGCAATATTACACCCCTAATATATAAGAGTCCCAATTGCTCTTCATCCTCACCAACACTTGGTATCTTTTTCTTTCATTTTACCCATTCTGGTGCGTATATACTGGTATTTCTTGTGTTTGTTGACCTATCTGATACCCCTTTGTGAAATACCCTGTTGCAGTGGTTTTTTCATATATTCTCTTGAGTTTCTATTTATTCGTTTGTTTATAGAAGATCCTTTTATATATATGCATTATATGTAGAACATATATTATGAATAATAATCACTTTCAGATTTATGTAATGTGATATATTATCTTTTTATATACTGCAAGATTTAATTTATACCTTCTTGAGAATTTTTGCATTTATATCTACAGGGTCTGTTGTTTTATAATTTTATGTTTTTAGAAGAAGATCCTTTGCTGGTATTGTAATTAAGTTATACTTTCTTCATTAAAAAAAAAAAAAAAGGGGAAAGGAGACTCTGGGTGGCAGAGTTAGTTAAGTGTCCGACTCTTGGTTTCTGGCCCCGTGTGGAGCCTGGTTAATATTTTCTCTCCCTCTCCCTCTGCTCTTCTCCCCTGCTCATGCTTTCCCTCTCTCTAAAATAAATAAATAAATCTTTTTTTTTTTTTTTAAAGGAAATATTTCCTCTGTTTCTAAAAACTGTAAGGGCTGGGCACCTGGGTGGCTCATTTGGTTAAGTATCTTCCTTGGGTTCAGACTATGATCCCGGAGTCCTGGGAGCTAGCCCTGCAGCGGGTTCCCAGCTCACCTGAGAATCTGCTTCTCCCTCTGCCCTGCTCGTACTCTCTTTCTCTCTCTCTCAGACTCTCTCTCTCTCTCAAATAAATAAATAAAATCTTAAAAAAAAAAAAACACAACACAACAAACCTGTAAGGGTATAAAATTTGTAGTGGGACCTCCTTTACATTGCTGCTATTGACAACTTGCATATTTTCTTATTTTGTTTTTCTAAATCTTCCTGGGGTATTTGTGATTTATATGCAACTAATGAATCGTTGAACACTACATCAAAAACTAATGATGTACTATGTGCTGTCTAATTTAACATGATAATAAAAAACAATACAAAAGCAGGGCTAAAAAATAAAATATTCTGTTTCCTATTTTATTTAATTTTACTATTTTATTATTAATTTTATGTCTACATTTATTAAGTTTAAATTTATATTCTGAAATGTAAGCTTTAAATAATTGATTTTCCTTCCTCATTTTCTAATATATGTAACTAGGTTCTGAATTTCTTTGTAAGCATATCTCTTGATGCCTCTCACAAGTTCTAATATACTGTATTTTTATTTTTTGTCACTTAAAATTCACCTTAATTTTTCTGATTGTCAGTTTTAGTCCTTTGATGCATGAATTTTGAAGCCCTTGGTTTAATTTCAAATTAAATGAGGATTCTCTAGTTTCTTTTACTGTATTTTAGTTTAATTCAATTTTGCCATAAATTGTACTCTGGATAATTTAAATAAAGTCTCCCAATCTAATTGTGGGTTTTTAGATATCTTCTTTTACTTTTGTCAATTGTTGTTTTATGTAGTTTGAAGTTGTGTTTACTAGGGATACATGCTAAGGATTATGATGTATCTCTTTTGGATTTTTCCCTTTGGGTTATGATACATACCTTTTTTGTACTCATTTCTTTCTCAAAGTGTTGAATCTCTTCAATTCTATTCATTTTTAAAAATTTTATCTTTTCCAAAATTTGCTTTTTAAGGCAGCAACTATTATGTTTACCAACTTTCTTAATAGTTTTGCCTCCACTCTAAAATATATATATATTTACTATTTTATATTTTTTCTTGAGTTTATCATAATATTTGTTAGTTTATCTAATTAAATAATGCAGTGGGTTTTTTCATATATTTTATCACTTTCTAATTACTTCTAGGTAAAAATATTAGTTTATATTTTTCATCTGTTTCATGGGTATATTTTCCAATAACTAAAAGATTTCCTCTATGTTTATTATTCAGCTTCTTAGGTCTTTGTCTTATGAGATATTGGAGTGAAATTTGACTGTGATACTTTCCTTGATCCTTTTTATATGAAAATAATGTATCTGAATTGTTAGATGAGAGAAGTGGCTACAAACCTGCTTTTTACAAACCTACATAATTAAATAGGTCTGACTTCATATTCTCTGAAATCTCCTGACTCTTCTTCCTTTCCCTACCCTTCACAATTTTTTTCTTCTTTCATTGTTATTTACCTTAAATTTGAAATCCGTATCTCAAAGGTTCCCCCACCCTCCCACCCCCGCCAGTATCGGGCTTTGTTCTGGAAGACTACTTCGGTGGCTGTTGTTCTTTTGCCCTGACATGGACAGAGGGGGCATGTGGTCTGCCATAATCCCTATGTCATAGTATTCATAACTCTGTGTAATCCTTTCTGTGTGAGTGTGGGCAGCAACTCTGACTTTTTCTAACCAATAGACCATAGTATAAAGAATGATATGCCATTCCTATGATTATGTTACATTTAGAATCACATTTTACTAGCGGACTTGCTTTAGAGACCTTTTCCTTTACCTGGCTTTAAGGAAGAGATCATTCCTAGAGATCCACATTGCAAGCAAGTTAGAGTATCCTGCAGGAGACAGCCAGCAAGAAACCAGGGTACTCACTTTTAAAACTGCAAGGAACTTGATTTTGCCAACAACCTGAATACTCTTCCCCAGTAGGGGCTTCAGATGGGAATGCAGATCCACCAACATTTTGATAGCAGTCCTCTGAGACCCTTAAGTGGAGGACCCATTAAGTCATGCTCCCAGACTCTGACATACAGGAGCTGTGGAATAATAAACGTGTGTTATTTTAAGCCACTAAGGTCATAGTAATTTGTTATGAAGCAGTAGATAACTAATAGGGACTCCTTCAGATCTTGCTTCGGAACTCTTAGTTACTTAAAATGTAGATGCACTAAGCTCTTCCAATTTCAGTTTCAGTTATAGTTCCCCCACTCGCTGACTTTCCGCACTTTGGTGAGTACCTTTGACTATATTCATGTTCTTTTGTTCTCAGCTCTGGTAGACACACTTCTCATCCCCCTGCTGATGCAGTGTTTGCCTTGAAGTTATAGGTGATTTTTTCTCCACCCATTGTATTTTGGTTTTATTGGGATACATTTTCAGTTAGTTTCATATTTTGATATACATATATACATATATTCATATATACATATACATATATACATATATATATGTATATATATATAAATATGTGGTTATGTTTTCCTTTCTGTTGTCCATTTTTCAAAGGGAGTCATTTTGCTGCATTCCAAGCATTTCTTTATACACACTGTTAAAATTTACTAACTCTTGCCAAATTGCTTTCCAGACTGGGACACTCTCTAGATCTGTGGAAAACATTTTCTATTCCCCAGCATTCTTGGAAGCAGCAGGAATTGTCAGCTTTTAATATATATATATTTTTTGGTCAATTTGGTAGATGTAAAATAATATCTAGCTATGGTTTGAATTCATTTCTTTACTATATTTATGACTTCAAAAATTTTTATGAATTTTATGAATTTATGGTTTGCTCTTATGTTTCTTTTGGGCCATTTTCCTTTTATTGATCTTAATCATTATTCTATATCTTTTGGAGACTAATGTTCTGTTATTGTATTGATGATACATATCTTTGCTAAATCTTCAGTTTCTAATTTGATGTTTAATTATGCATTTCCTGCATTAAGGGTTTTACTATAATGTAGTTAAATTTATTTATATTTTTTCTTTTTAGATTTATCTTGATTGTACCTTTTTAAAGATTTCTTCTCTTGTCTGTACTTCCAAAACTTTTATTAAAGTTTTGCTTTTCAAAATCAGATTATTGAATCAAGTGGAATTGATCCATGCACATGGTATGAGGTAAGAATTCGTTTTGTACTCCTCTGTAATATCACTTCAGTCATACATCAAGTTTTCATAGAGTTTGGTTCAGGTTACAGGACAATAGAATTTACCATCAACATGAATAATTTTGAGAAAATTCGATATCTTTATATAAATATAAAATAAGTTTTTTATGTCTTTCCTACCCTTATATATTTGAATTATTTTACTTGTTTCTAGTTATTGACTTGGACATAAATTATTGAATAGACACAGTGATAGTGACAACAATGTTACATTCATGAATTTAAGGGGGATTATAAAAATATATCAAAATTAAGTTTGAGTTAAGCTGAATATGATTATATCGATCACAATGTAATGAATGTTCTCATCTATTTCGAGTTTGCCAAGGGATTTTTCCTTTAACCAAAAATTAATTTTAACAATTTTTATGTATTTTTCAGATAATCATTTTATTTTATTTATTCACTTGTAATTTAGTAAATTATTCTGATGGGTTTTTAAAATAGAAGTTACTTAGAATTAAATTAAACTTAATCCAAAGTTCAAAATGTATATAGGAGGACACATTTTGTTCCCTTTTAAATGCTTTATTTTTTATAGCTTGTTTTAGATTCTCAGCAGAATTGAGAGGAGTTACAGAGAGCTCCCATATTGCTCCTGCCCCAGCATAAGCACATCCTTGCACACTGCCAACATCTCCCACAAGAGTGGTACATTTGTTACAACGGATGAACAGGCATCAACACATTATCATCATCTGAAGCTCATACTTTACCCATTCACTCTTCCTGTTGGACATTCTATGGGTTTGGAGAAATGTATAATGCCATGTGTCCACCATTCTAGTATCATACAGAATATCTTCACTGCCCCCCCAAAATCTGTGCTCTTTCCTTTGTGTTTTCTTTCTCTCTCCTCCTCCACATTGGCAATCACTTTTTATTATGTCCAGAGTTTTGCCTTTTTCAGAATGTCAAAGTCAGAATCATACAGTGGGTGATCCATTTTTTACTTGTTTACTTGTTTATTATTTAGGACATTTATTGTTTAGGACATTTATTGTTTAGGAAGCGTGTCTGAGAACTAAAATGTTAGCAATATCTTTTGTTTACTTGTTCCTCCCCTATACTGTCCTCTTCTTCTGTCTCTTCCCTACATCCTGGCCATGTAATAAGGAACTTTATTTAATTATTTTTATTTTTAATGTTTTGAAAATTTTTATTTATTCATTTGAGAGTGAGAGAGCAGGAGTGTGAGAGTGCCAGCAGGGAGGGTCAGAGGGTGAGGGAGAAGCAGAATTCCCCCTTAGCAGAGTGCCCACCACGGGGCTAGATGCCAAGATCCCAAGATCATGACCTGAGCTGAGGACAGATGCTTAAGCGAGTGAGCCACCCAGGCTCCACTAATATGAAACTTTTAATATTGCTTGAAAAATGGTGGACTTATAGGGGACCTGGGTGGCTCAGTTGATTAAGTGGCTGCCTTCAGCTCAGGTCATGATCCCTTGGATCAAGCCCCACATGGGGTTCCCTCCTCTTCATGGAGCTCCCTGCTCTGCATGGGACCCACTACTCCCTCTCCATCTGCCTGCTGCTCCCCCTGCTTGTGCTCTGTCAGATAAATAAGTAAAATCTTTTTTTTAAAAAGGTGAACTTTTAATATTGCTTTCAAAATAGTTTTACCACATATATGTGTTTGCTTAAATATGATATTGCTTAGGTTTTTAAAATCTTTATTAAAAGGTATGCTTTATGTAATCTTCTGATAATTTGCTTTTTAGTTCAAAATATTGTTGTGAGGATTTTTCTTGCTATATTCTTAAAAATTGAATTGTTGGTTTATAGGCTTTTTGAATGTTTAGTTTTATAAGATAAGGCCACATTGTTTCTTAAGGAAGATATTTTAATTTACACATGAACCCAGGTAATATATAAAAGATCACTTTATCTATAGTCTTTTTAACACCTGGCATTGTCAAACTTCAAAATTTTTACCAGTAAATAATTTACACAATTAAAAAGGTCTAAGACAGTGTTTACAATAATAGTTTGCTATGGCCTTCATTTGAAATAGCCAAAGTAACTACAAGATTTTCAAACTTAACCAGTTTCTTTTCTTCTTTCCTCATGAAGGATACACACACACACACACAAATATATATGTATAATTTTATTTATTTATTTATGTGACATTTATTTCATATATTTCATATATTTATTTCATATATATATTTTATATATTTATATATATTTTACACACACATTATATATGGTACATGATCACTTTAGTATTTTGTATTAAAATGTATACCAAAAGTCACTCCCTTCAGCTGGATTTGAGATTTCACTTTGATTATTACATGACTCCAATGAGCAGCATAGGGTAAATCATGTTACTAAGAATTTTATAAACATGTCAGTTGCCATCCTTACAACATTTCCAATCCCTTGTTCAAGAACAACAACAAGGGGACAGATTGATCATAATATTTTAATAAACTGTCTAAGGTCACAGAAGTAGTGTGTGGCAGAAGGATTGTCTCATATAAGTTAACATCATGTTTCTTTGGAATTGACAGTGAAATCCTTCTCTTAATCTTTTTAACTATTCCAAAGAGATGTAATTTTTTCAATAAGAATTTGCTTTTCACTGTTTGAAAAACTGTTCCCAGTGGCACCTTGGACTCTCAGTATTTTAGGGCTATTTGGTTTAAATGTAGCAGGTACTCAAATGTTCAGTAATGGCCACTGTCAGGAAGCCATTTAGTAAGTAGAAATTTATTTTATCTTATACAATATAAAATAGGGAAAAGTTCTTGAAAATGTTTTATTAAAACTTCAAAGCATATAAAAGTATTAAACATTTCAAACAATATCACAGGGAAAAAAGTAATGGAGAAAAGATTTTATGAATATCCTTTTTATACATTTTTTTTTCTTCATAGAGTGACTAAGTCTAGCCTGAAGGAGATCTGGTTTTTGTTCCACATAAATCTACATTAGTACCTAAGTTCCAGAGTTTGAGGGTTATTATTTTTTCTCTCTGCTTTGCCAGTAATGGATCAATAGTTTCTTTGAGGAATTGTGAAATGTATTGTCTTATAAAAAGCATATCAATTTGCTGCTCAGTTTAATTTTTTTATAGTCTTAGGCTAACAGTGTGAATGGAATAAATGACTATTTTAATATTGAGGGTCCATTACAATAGGAATAATTATAGGACATGAAGTGTTGTTCATGTGTCATTTATTTCAGAAATCACAAATACTTTTCAAAATGTAGTAAAATTACTCTGTAGAACATTAAAGTGGAAACAAAAGTATAAAATTAATTTAATGAAAATAATTTTATAAATAACATGTTATTTTCATTCAAAATGGAACTGCTTAAAATTTAAACATTTGTCAACACTTATTTTGTGTCTTTGTTTTTCAGAACTCTTCCTCTCCTACTTTCATAGATGTAATAGTCCTTTTTTTTTGGACTACATATTTGTCAATTTTATATTTGTGTCTTTAGCATTTTCTTACATGTTGGCACAACAGGATATGCCATCTTCTAAATATCTTACTCCTGGCATAGAATTGGCCATTTTTCCAAGGACCCTTGTTCTTTTTATTTGAGTATAGAATTAGAAAGCTGGATGCATGTGGTGGGTGCTCTTGTTGCCGCTGAGGCTTGTTTCTAGGCCTTTTTAGCTGACACAGCAAGGGAATTTGTGTGTATGCTAACCGGGGGAAATATAGGTATCTGTAAATATTTCTATATGTAACCATCTGTATCTATATTAAGTTAAACATAATACTGATGCCTCCAACTCTAATCCGTCACTACACAATTATTCTAGCCTCCTCCCCTTACTTATGGGACTACTGCCACTCTGTGATGCACCTTCCTTCCACCAGGTACCACCCATTTACTTAACTGTTCAATTCTAGTATACATGTATAGCAGTATCAGACTTCACTAACTCCATATAGCACAGGAAACAATTAGAACTACAATGATTATATGCAGTTTTGTCGGTGGTGGCTTTGTTTAGTTTAGTTTAGTTTTGGTTTTGCCTTTAGCCTTCTTGGTTCCATTCACTTCTAAATGCCTAGAGCACCACAAATGGCCCCTAAACATTGCAGTGAAATTATTTCATACATTTGTAATATAGGGAGGTTGATTTATCACAGTCTTTATTCTATTTTGGAATCCTCCAACCTTCAAAATGATTTTCTAAAATTTGCAAACATTGAGGTTCCGTCTTTATGTTGTAAAGGTCTATGGGGAAGACAAATGTATATGGTTATACAACCATACAGTATATATAGTACCATAGAAGGTAGTATCACTGTGGTAAAAATATCCCCTGAACTACACCTACTCAAACCGTCCTTTCCTACTGCAAGCCCTTGGTAACCACTGATCTTTTCATCATCTATAACGTTTGACTTTTTCCAGAATGTCATATTCTAGTTGGAATCATACAATATGTAGCATATTGAGTTTTACTTCTTTCCCTGGGAAATATACATTTAAGGTCCCTTCATGCCTTTTTGTGTCTTGCTAAAAAGTTCATCTTTTGTTCCTCAGGAATCATCTATGAGTAGATGTAGCACAGTTTGTTCACTACAGTTCTTTCATGTTTTCTTCAGGAAACCAGAAGCCACTCAATATATTCTAGGTATTAAATATTTTCATGTTAGGAAATTGGTGCTTTCACAATCCTTGGTAGAGTAACGGAAGCAATCAGCCAATACCAGTCAGTTTACGGTGACAAAATTAGGGTTCCACCAGATCTGTGAAAAACCACCTTAGGTCTGAAGATTTTTTTTTTTTTTGGAAGGTTTTATTTATTTGACACAGAGATAGAGAGTACAAGTAAGCAGAGCAGCAGGCAGAGGGAGAGGGAGAAGCAGGCTCTCTGCTAAGCAGGGAGCCTGATGCAGGACTTGATCCCAGGACGCTGGGATCATGACCTGAGTGAAAGACAGCTGCTTAACCAACTGTGTCACCCAGGCACCCTTCAGGTCTGAAAAATCTTTAAGGAGTTCATGGCAACTCTCAGAAGGCAGGTGGTTCTCAAGTCCTCACCAGGAAGCTCTTCTGAATCTTATCCCTAACCAAAAAGGTAAGCTACTTCTGACATTGGATAATATTTGGACCCTCCTTTTTAAATGCCTTCCAAATCTCTGGGGATTTCCTCTCATTGAAAAACAAATCCAGGTCCATATTGGAAAGGAGATTCTAAGAAATTTACTTTCTCACTGTCTTCTATAATTTAGTAAGAACATAAAAGGGAGGGGTGATACTGAGTTGGTGATACTTAATCCAGCACAAGAAGCTTAAAGTGCAGAGTTACTAAAAGAAAATTGTGATTAAGTGCTTAATCTCAGATATGCTATCGTGATTTCTATTGCATTATTATTTCCTCTGCATTTTCCTTGATATTTCTGTCTTTTTGTTATCGGGTAGAGCTTTTCAAATAGGTTATCCATTTCCCATTGATATTTCACTTCATTTTGTTTTAGAGAGTGTTGAATTTTCCTTTGAATTTGGGATATATATTTGTAGGTCTTTTACATATCATCAATTACCTGCATATCATTGATGTGCTTTTCAATTTCTTCTAATAACACACATAAGGTATGCATGAAGGATGTTGAAGAGAGCATTATGGTGTTTTTGAGATATCCTTGGATTCAATATGCCAAAACACCGATAACTATATGGAAGATTTTACATTGCTAATCAGTTTGTTCTCTAGATTAAAGACTACAAAGAATATACAAGGAGACAAAAATCACTAGATAATTTATGAAAGAAAACAAGATTTTTGTCTTTTAAATACTTTGAAAACAGCTCCAAATTGCTGGGTATGGAGCATGGATTCTTTTCTTAAATGTAGAACCGTAATTGTGAAGGTACAGATAAGTTGTTGCCACATGAAGAAAAGTCTAGGCCAGATAAATTTGGCAAATACCTTAACTTCTGGGTGGTTTAGAAAATCATATTACCTACCCCTGCCCTTTTGTTTGGCACTATGCTTTCCAATAAAGTTTCCTGTAGACTTCTCTGCCCTTACTATATTCTGGAAGTTGGAGGAGGAGGAAGCATGTCATGGCACCAGTAACATACACATAATTTAAAATAATTACTCTTGAAGTTTATGATCTTGTTGAGAAAGTGAGAAATTATTAGGTTGAACAATCAGATAAGACAGACAAATGCATATGTAGCATATTTCTAATATCATTTTAATCTTACACTGGACTGTAAGACTTAAAGTGTTGATAATTGGGGTGCTTGGGTGTCTCAGTCAGTTAAGCATCTGACTTTGGCTCAGTTCATAATCTAAGCATCCTGGGATCCAGCTCCCGAGCTGAGCCCCGGAAATCTCAGGCTCCCTGTTCACTGGGGAGTCTGCTTGTCCCTATGCACCCCCATCCATGCTCTGTCTCTCAAATAAATAAATAAAATACTTAAAGAAATAGAAGGATGATAATTAGATTTTGTTCATTTTTGTATTCTAAAGTCAAATGTATTTCTCAGACACACTTAGGTATTTGTTAAATACTTGTAGTGAATAAGACTTGCTTGTTGGTAACATAAACATAACATACTTTTCCAGCCTCTCTTTTAGGGGATGATTTTTTTTCTATTGCAGGATTTGGGCTAAGGATTGGAATACACTGTCAGATCTCCTATGGACTAGATAGGAAACTGAGCAGTCTGAATGCAGGTCTAAATGATCAATAGGCTTCTATCTGCTCTCTAATATAACTTTATTTTGAAGTGTTTAAGTTAAATAGGGTTGGTGATATATTTTTTTTAATTTGGTCTGTTATTTTAATAGGTATTCCTAGTTTTTCTATTCATTTTAAGATCTCTTTTTTTATGTACTCATTCTTTGTTCATGAATTTTGAGGCTGCTTTAAATACATAAGAGAGGAAATGATATAGTGGTATAGCTCACTTACAATGTAAGATATTCAGAAAGATAGTGAGCATAAACTGATGAGAACAAAGTTGTTGGAATGGTGTGAAATGGACTGGTACCAAATGAAATTGGTGTAGGGAGGAGTGAGAGCCACCCTGAGTCCTGGAAAGGAAGTGAAGCATGATGGAAGTTGATGGAAGGTAATGAAGAAAAGAAGGGCATTAGCCAAACATTACAGAGGTGATTACCACACTCTGGTGCAAAATTATTCAGTGGAAACACTTTTTCCCATCTATTTCAATTTTCTATTCAATTGGTCATCTGACAGCTACAGTATAGCTTCCGAAGTTCCTTACTAAAGAGGGCTTTTTGAGTGATTTCAAAAGCATATTAGTAAGGGTCAAGGAACAAGAAACTAAAATTGCTTTGCTATTCTGTAAGAATGATGGTCAAGCATACATAATCTCTACTTAAATTTAGAGCTGTCTCTTTGCTCATTTTAGGGTCTATGTCCTGCCTTGAGATTATATCTGGAGTCATCTGCCTAACTAGTCTGGAATAAAGTCTCACAATTTATAGTGAAAACTAAAATATTTACAAAGCATTATTAATTTTGGGACACCTGGGTGTCTCAATGGGTTAAACCACTGCCTTCAGCTCAGGTCATGATCCCAGGGTCCCAGGATCGAGTTCCATATCGGATTCCTTGCTCAGTGGGGAGCCTGCTTCATGCTTCTCTCTCTGCCTCTGCCTGCTTCTCTGCCTGCTTGTGCTCTCTCTCTCTCTAACAAATAAATAAATAAATAAATAAAATCTTAAAAAAAAAGCATTATTAATTTTGTGAAAATCATAGAGAGCAATTGTGAAAGCTCTTCTAAGCAAAGGTAACTGGTAGATTGTTTTTACAGAAAAAGGACTGGATTTACTTTTCACATAATGTCTTCAGTGAAGTGTGAAGTTATATAGGGAGTTTTATACACTAAAGCCATAGACAATAACTGTGCCTCATTACCCCTAGAATGGGCCACATACAATGAATAATTACTTAGGCTATAAATATTGCCATCCACTATTTGGTACATGGCTGGATCAAGTGATAATTTTTATTTTTAAGATTTTATTTATTTTTGAGAGAGAGAAAGAGAGAGCCCACAAGTGGAGGGAGGGGCAGAGAGAGAAGAAGACTCACTGCTGAGGAGGGAGCCTGTTGTGGGGCTCCATCCCAAGACCTCAGGATCATGTCCCGAACATAAGGCAGATGCTAAACTGATTGAACCACGCAGGTATCCTGGATCAAATGATACTTATAAAAGGATGTTTTTAGACTAATATTGATAAACTCCAGTTCTTAAATTCTACAAGATTTTTGGCAAGAACACATTATGTAAGGTTTGAATATTCTATGTTATTTAGAAGTATGTTTTTTTAATAGATTTTTAAAATTAATTTTTAAAATTTTTTATAAATACATAATGTATTTTTATCCCCAGGGGTCTGTGAATCACCAGGTTTACACATTTCACAGTGGAAGTATGTTTTTAGGTAGAAATATCTCCTTATGTGGAAGTAAACTACAAGAGGGAATATGGGAGGAACCTAAATGCCTACTAATTTTTAAAAAGTCTCCAAAGTGAGTATTCAGTTTTAGCCACAGAGGCAATACAAGGTTTTTGAATCACTGAAGTCTTTCCCCTTTACTAGTCTCCTGACAACTGTATGGACTAGAGCATACAATGTCTTTTTTTTTTTAAGGATTTTATTTATTTATTTGAGAGAGAGCACATGAGCACATGAGTGGGGGAGATGTAGGGACAGAGGGAGAAGCAGACTTCTCACCGGACAGGGATCCCCATGCAGGGCTTGATCCCAGGACCCCGCGATCATGACTCGGGCCAAAGGCAGACACTTAACTGACTGAGCCACCCAGGTGTCCCATAATGCCAATTTTTAATACTGGAAAATCTTGATGTGGTTGGTGAGTAGTTTCTCTGCTACCTTGAAACTGAATAAAGGGTTATTTACCACCCAATTAGAACATATTTAGAATGGAGAGATGTGTATAAAAATAGTAACCTATATATAACAATACCAATAGCCTTTGAAGAACACACTAAAGGTTCCATTATTTGTATATAGAAAATGTGCAAATTATTGAAATCCATAGACATTTAATAAACTATAATTTAGCCATTAAGTTTGCAACCATTTTTTTCTTAGGTTCCAGAAAAAACAATTGGACCAAAAAAAATATGCAAAACCCAGGAAATTATATATATATTTTGTGTGTGTATATATATATATATATATATATATATATATACACATATTAACAATATGTAATCACTAGAGAAAATTTAAAAGATACAAATTTAAAAAAAGAAAAAAATTGCAAATGTTATCAGAGCTAATAATTCATAATATTCATTTGTTACTGTAGGAGTTAAACTTACTGAGAATATGTAGGTTATTTCTTTATAAATTTATGAGAATATCCATAATGGATCAATAGACAGTGAGACTGTACAAGAAATACTTTTTCTACTCAGAGAAGGCTCCCCTCCACCCTGCTACCACCCAAGGAAAATTTACTAATACTTGGGACTTGGGCTGAGAAGGAACCTTGGAAGTTATACTGTGACTGAATATCTATTGCATGAGAACTCCACAGAGAGCCACGGCTCCAGAGGTCTGTGTTCATATGTCAAGCAGGGATGAGACCTGAAACTATGTGGACATACCGTAGGAGGTAGTGTTTGAGACACTAGTTTATTATTGAGATTTATATTCAGATTACTCCAGATTTAGATGAACTCTTCTCCCTGATTCCTCTTTACCTCCATCTCCATCTTGGGCAGAAAATACGTGTTACACTATGTGTCGGATAATGTCATTCTTTGGCTCACACACTTCTAGTGGTTCTCATTCAGAATAACATTCAAGTTCCTTCACGGGGCTTCTAGTGTCCTAGAAGATCTGGCCTTTTATTATTCCCATATCCAGTTTCCTTTTTCTTCTTTCATTCAGTTTTCAGCCATACTGGCTTGCTTGCTCTTTTCTTGACCAACCCAAGTGTTTGTCTACCTGGCAACAATTGCCCTTCTCACTGCCTCTGCCTGGAACAAAGTGTTGGGTGACCCGCTTACTCCCTTTTAAATTTTTTCATTCCACAGTATTAACAGAGATGCTTTCCATGTCCAACTTCTAAGAGATATCTTTTGATCTCTTGGATTTTTCTATACATTTACATTCTTTTATTTCTTTTCAAAAAAATCTCATGACCTGTCATTATTATGTGTCTTGTTTATTTATTTATTATTTTTCATTTTCACCTAAATATAAGCTCCACAATATAAGGAACAGTATCTATTTTGTTCCTTGCCTATAAAGTCAATATTGTTTGTATGAATGAATGGATTTATGTATATGAACAAAAACAATAAAGATGCACAAAATAAAATGTATCTAGCTTGGCCAAACCACACAGCATTTGTCTTTACTGAAAGAGCAAAAGTGATTTCATTATATATGATATTGAAAGTAATCTAGATGAAGCTGCCAAAAGCTAATTATATATTAATGGTACTCTCATGTTATTTTTATGACTATTTCTTATTGACCATAGAGAATACTGGAATTTATAATATTCAGAGTAGCAGACATTTGGAAAATAAACTTACATAAACTATGCTAATATAATAGCTAATACTTTAGTTAGGGAAGACAGGTCCTCACAAAATCATATGTGTTAGCATTTGGAAAAATGCCTACAATTTTCACATGAAGATAATTTAATACATTTCATAGGTGATACGGCTTTTTGCAATGTATTAAGGCACACATATTAAAAGTGATGTACAGTCTAAATGAATGTTTTACTCCTGTTGCTCTGTTTGTTTTTTTAAATGGCATTAATATTTATTAGTTAATCTAACCTCCTTTTTTTATTTCTCAAGTGATATGAAAAGTCTTTAATTTCCCTTTGAAGTTTGGAAAGAGACAATTAAGAGCCACAGGAATCAAGTACCGTACTCTCCAAGAATAGTAAAGAAGGACTATAATTTGACAAGTGAGGAAGGCTGGTTAAGGACATCCCACAGATTTGATTTAAACTTTCAAGATTAAATCTCTTCTTGTCTTGTTATGAAATTGGTATTGAAGAAAGCTGCCTTTTCTTGGCTATGATTTTACAAAGATTTATATAATTTTATATGCCATTCAAATATTCTCATTCAATAATACATCTTTGATCAGGAAAAAAAAAACCTGCACTGTGGAGCATGTAGGAAAAATATTATCTGTATAACATAATTAATAGCCTGTCCAGAGATCAGGGATCAGGATGCACACTGATATTTCAATCCTAAATACTGTATATGAAAGATGGACTGCTCAATATATCTTTCATGCAAGAAGTTTATGAGGTTTCCTTAATAACTTATCAGGTAGTTTAAGACTTTACTGTGTGAAATATCTGACAATATTTCATTTAAGGTATACAACCATGGCCCTGAAACACAGTGTGGCTAGGGAATGAGCTGTAGCAGTTAGGTTCATACTCTCACTAGCTCTTCTGCAAGCAAAAGTAATTTCTTCTATTGTATCTTTGACCCTTTGTCCTCGTTAGTATTTGACTCTCTAGTAAATTAAGTGGTATATGTCTTGGAATAAACTGTAATAACTAGTATAATAATGCCTTTTTAATCTCAAGTTACACAACCGTTGGTGTTCAGCAAGTGAAATTAATGAAATTTATCTAAAGGATTCAACTCAATTAGATACATCATAATCCATCTTCCAAAGCAATCAACTCAAGACATTATTATACTTGTGCAACTATAATATCAAATTACTGAAAACTCATAGTTTGTGTATCGAACTGAAACTTTATGTAATAGGTATCCTTTATTTTATAAAATCACTATCCCTCTGTTAAAAGGACAATGACATTGACCTTCTAACAGGAGAGCATACATACTTTTTTTTTTTTAATTGGAGTAGTGACCAATTCTCATTCCTTATTCGTAAGTGCTGAGATAACAGAACTAGACATGTTCTCAAATAAAAGTCTCAGCTCTGATTCCGTTTTTTCACCTCTAACTACTTTGCCACCAGCCTTAACCCAAGATACCCTACCGGTCAGACAGTATTCTTTCCAAAGATGCTATATTTCTTCCTGCCCTAGGACATACATGCTTTCCCCTCTCTTCTAAATACAGTTCTGACCTAAGTAATACTGAGTTGTGATTTTTTTTTTTTTCAATTAAAACAAGAATTTTGGCGGGTGCCTGGGTGGCTCAGTGGGTTAAAGCCTCTGCCTTCAGCTCAGGTCATGATCCCAGGGTCCTGGGATCCAGACCCGCATCGGGCTCTCTGCTTGGCAGGGAGCCTGCTTCCTCCTCTCTCTCTGCCTGCCTCTCTGCCTACTTGTGATCTCTCTCTGTCAAATAAATAAATAAAATCTTAAAAAAAAAAACCAAACAAGAATTTTGGCAAATAAATTTGAAAAAAAAGATGAAAAATGAAGAGCCTGCAAAGAATAAGACTTAGCTGAGCAGAAATAAGTCAACTTAAAATACATGTTGTAAACAAAGCTGTTCAATGGGTAAAGCATCTTACAGAATTATATGTTCTCTTTTGCATTCAGGAATTAAAAAAACCTGTTAGCTTATAATACATGTTATAACTGAGAGTTCTCCTTATATTCCCTTGTGATAACTTTCGTTTTTCTATAATTAGGTGAATGTTACAGAACACATAGGTAGTAAAAGTAAAATTACCAAGTGCCGTTTAAACCCAACATAATCAGAAGAAAAGGAAGAAAAGTTAGATCTTGATAATTCAGGAGAAACCTGTTAGGAAGTACCTCTGTGTAATCATCTGAGGAAAGAAAGCTGCGTGAAACCTGAACGTCGCAATGCAGGGCACAGGTATGAAAACTGTTGACTCAGTGGTAACTGTAGAAACGTCTGGAAGAAACTGTGGGGAATGAAACCAACAGATATATTGTATTAGATAAGAGGGATGGCTCTTACTTACATTTATGTGCTCATTACATATCAATTGTTCACATTATAAGATAATGGTTTTAGCACTGTAAGAGAAATTTGCTCTCAAGTAATTGACTTACCATTCACTTCTGTATCTTCTTCCTTCTGGTCTATTTCCTTCTGCCTGAATAACATTCTTTATTTTACTATACGATTTTATTTGAGAAAGAGAGAGCATGTGCGTGCAAGTGGGGTAAGGGCAACGGTAGAAGCAGGCTCTCCGCTGAACAGGAAGTCTGATGCGGGGCTTGATCCCTGGACCCTGGAATCATGACCTGAGCCGAAGTCAGATGCTTAACTGACTGAGCCACCCAGGCACCCCTGAATAACATTCTTTAGAAGTATCTTTTTGTTAAGGTGTGTTGGTAATAAACTCATTCATTTTTTTAAATTAAAACACTCATATTTTACTTCCTTTTTTGAATCTTTAGCTGCATATGTAATGCTCTTTCCATTTTGTGCTTTTAAGTTATTGTTACACTGTTTTTTGGCTTCTGGCTATGAAAAGTCCATATAGATCTTGTTTTGTATGTAATCTGTGTAGTTAATTTGTATAGGTATTTCCTTTTATGTGATCTCTTTTCTCTCATTATTTTAAATCCATTTTCATGATTAACTTTTGTAATTACACCATGGTGGTCAATATTCTCAACAAGTACCCAGGAATGCAATATTTGTTTTCAGTTCACCATTTTGCTATGCAATGGCAGGTAGATCCAGTGTATTTCCACTTGGGTCTTCCTACAGCAGTGTCCTTATTCTATGTGGCTGGCTGAACTAAAGGAAAATCAAAGGGTATGTTCACAGACCATCTGGACTTACTGTTAAATGGACTCAGCTCATAGTTCTATCAATCATTTGAGCTTCATAATTTTCCTGTCAATAGATCATCATGGTGTTTGGGAAGATTAGGGATTATTGTAAAGTTATAGCCTATGAGCAGACATTCCTGTTTTGTCTTGGATTTTCTCCCAGTACAGTCATCATGTTAAACACCACAAATTCCTTTAGGAAAGTTGAGGAGAAATAATTGAAGTGCACACTTGCTACAGTGTTGCGATAGCTGTCTTAAAGGGAATTCATTCCTTACATCGTTCAGGGGAATCTGCATGTATGAACTTGCTCAAGTCTAGAAACACTGATTTTCCATTATGGTATTTCATGTTAGATCTCTCTTAGAGATTTAGAATCTTTTAGTATACAGATTTAGTATTCAGATTAAGTAATATTTTACTAGGCAATTGATGGACAATGCAATAGATACTATCACTGAATACCACAATTTGCTCTGTTATGTAATTATTGTAATTTGCCTGCTTTGTCTCTGGTTTGTCAGTATCATCACTTGAACTTTGTGACTCTTGGGTCTCCTCATCTCCCCCCAAATCCCAGAAAACTCATTCCAGTGCTCTATCATCATGATCTTTAGCTTTCATAGGATAGCTGCTATAAGTTTTCTATAAATGCTGAAGCTCTCATGTTTTAGGAGTGCTCAAATTTACGTCATTAGAGAATGGCTGAACCTGTCACATGTGACAAACACTTAAATTCTTAGCCTACTAAGATTTTCAATTAATTCATTTACGTTATTGCCGTGTATTTTCATTTATCCAAAGCCGATATCAGAAGTTCATCTTGATCCAGTGTTACGGTATTTCTTCCCTGTCATAACACTTTAGAATACATTCTCATACATAATCCCCAGATTTTACCACTTTTCTCTAAGGTAACTACCCGTCCCAAGTTGAGTCTTTATTTGGTATTCAAGTATGGAGAGGCTAACCTCCACAAACAGAGAAAGAAAGGTTGCTTTTTTTTTTTTTTTTTTAGATTTTATTTTATTCATTTGAGAGAGAGACAGAGAGACAAAGAGAGCATAAGCAAGGGGAGAGGCAGAGGGAGGAGAAGTAGACTCCCTGCTGAACTGGGAGCCCCACATGGGGTTAGATCCCAGGACTTGGAGATCATGACCTGAGCCAGAGGGAGATGCTTAACCATTTGAGTCATCCAGGCGTCCCAAAAGTTTGTTTTTGTTGACAAGGGAACTCCGTGTCTTTTGAGGGTTCAAATTATTTAAAATCATTGTAGTCTTAAATGTGCTCATTCCAGTGTTCAGGCTCTAATTTTCTCTAGAAAGTCCTGCTTTTTAAATAAAGAAGCCAAGGGGTACTTTGAATTCAACATGTGTTGTAATTCTACTAACTGAAAGGTCAACTTTGGTTCTGGTTTTCAGATCATTAGTCTTGTGGTTGCAATAGATAACATATGTTACCTTTTTGGTAAAGAAATCCCCTGCCCTCTGACTTGTGTATTTCAAAGCTTGAGTTTGTCATTTTTTTTCCCCCGTACACTCCCTAGTTCAGTTAAGACTAGGCCACCAAACTTGTGCTTGTTTTAATTATTTTCTCCATTGTATCCCAATGCAAAAGCCAGTTTGTCTTTCAAAGTGCTGCTTTGAAAAGTGATACGTTAAATAATTTGCTTCATTACTGAAGCTCCATGCCATGAACTAACAGTTTGCCATTATCTATTGGCAACATAGTTATTATGCTTTGTAATCTAACTCAATTAAGTAAATAATCTCAGACTTTTGTTTTGAGGTTAAGTTTCTAAGGAACTATTTCTTTATTTTTTTTAAGATTTTTATTTATTCATTTGACAGAGAGAGATCACAAGTAGGCAGAGAGGCAGGTGGCAAAGAGAGAAGGACGGGGGCGGGGGGCGGGGGTGGGGGAAGCAGGCTCCCTGCTGAGCAGAGAGCCTGATGCAGTCCTGGATCCTAGGACCCTGAGATCATGAGCTGAGCGAAAGGCAGAGGCTTAACCCACTGAGCCACCCAGGTGCCTAAAGATTTTATTTACTTGAGAGAGAGGGAGAGAGCTCAAGCCCACGAGCAGGGGGAGGGGCAGAGGGAGGGGGAATAGCAGACTCCCCACCAAGTACGGAGCCTGGGATCTGACTGGAGCTGAAGGCAGAGGCTTAACCAGCTGAGCTACCCAGTCACTCCTTTTAAGGAAATATTTCTTATGCTAAATACTATGTCGTTAACAAATTAGTTAGGAAAACAGACACCAGCGTAGAGGTTTTAAACAAAAAAAGAGTCTAAGTACAAGGAAAGTAGAGGCTTTCACACATGTTGCAAGGTCTAGAACCTGCTTCTTAGGATCTGAAATGGTTGATAAGAGGGTCCCAAAAAGTGTGGGAAGTCTTTTTTTTTTTTTTTTTTTAAGATTTTATTTATTTGCTTGATAGAGAGAGACAGCGAGAGAGGGAATACAAGCAGGGATAGTGGGAGAGGGAGAAGCAGGGTTCCTGCTGAGCAGGGAGCCCAATACGGGGCTCGATCCCAGGATCCCAGGACCATGACCTGAGCCAAAGGCAGATGCTTAACAACTGAGCCACCCAGGCACCTCAGTGGGAATTCTTAAACGCCATATTTTCATGTTCCAAATTATTTCCTTTAATTATGGGGATCTATCTAGAACTCTGCTAGAAATGGAATATGAGAAATGTGGTTCAGGTGTTTCTAGCTTTTATGCTGGTATGAAGTGCTGTGAATGAGTGGGAGAGCACTGAGTACCCACAAATTGTATGACACTAACCCGTAGGCTGCAAGGCCTGCTAAGAGCCCACAGGGCAGTTAAATTAGTTCATGTTTTTACCACCACCCTTTTCAAGTCCCTATGTGATTCTGACCCCAGACAATTTTTCTTTCTTAGAAGGCTATATACATGCAAGCTCTCGCTCTATCTCTCTTTTTCTCCCCTTTCTCACTCTTTTTCTTTCCCTTTGCCCTTCTTTCCCTCTGCCCTATCTCTCATCTATATATCGTTAAAAGATAAATGGAGGTATTTAAAAGTTTTAATAATATCTTTCAAATATTGGGTCAGGTTTCAGCAGGAACAAACAGTAAATATTCCTGGAAATACTGAACAACCCCATAGACATAAGAGGCATCCCCAAAGAGGGTGCAAAAGATACTACCCTCCCAAGATCCAGAGCCACTCCCAAAGACAACCAAAAGTAAGAAAAGAAAGATTTAGACAGTTCTCCTGAGAGCTGGCAACGGTTGGTAGGACCTTTAGCTGAAAGTGTGTGCAATCCACATTTCTGTCCAGACACTTTTGGGGGGCTCCAATCTGACATCTGAGCTGGCTGCATACACCTGCATGCTCCAGGCAGGCAGAAAACCAAGTCAACCTCTTTGGGAGTGGGGTGGTGGGGCAGAGACAAAACAGACTACAGAAGTCTGTAGTTGATCTTGGAGAGAAATGATCAACAACTAATGGTCCTTGAAAGCAAATTCAGGAGTCACAATTTGAAGATCTAGTTCTTACAATTTTTTTGGGGGGGGGGGTTTACATATGAATGCTAGGGACAATGTGAAATTGTACCTTTCTCTCTTCACTTGGGAGAGCTGAATTTGATAAGAATTCTCACCCTTTGCCAGCTTCTTGCCATTTTCCCCAGGTTTCTGTCTGTGGGCTCTGGAGTGAGCAAGGTGTCCTGGCGATCTCATCCTGGTCACCAGAAACTGTAGAAGAGAAAAACAATTTTTCTTTCTTTCTTTCCTTTATAGTGAGACCTCCTTTCCTCTAGGGCGTCTCTTTACTGTGGCCACTGTAACTCAAAATTATCTTTGGCAAGTTTGTCCTGCTTGTGCAGCCTTAACACTAAATTTTATTTACCTGAGGCTTCACAACAGACCCAGTGCAGCTTAAGTCACACACAGGTCAATCCGGACCTAGTCCAGTTTCTATGCCATCCCGAGCCCGACCCTGCGCCCGGTACAGTTTTTATGTTGTACCCGGTCTGACCCGGTGCCCTGTCCAGTTTCCAAGTGGGACCCTGGACCCGGTCGGATTTTTAAGCCGGACCCAAGTGGACCGGCCAATTTCCAGATTCAGTCCGGAGGAAGACATGCGCAAATAGCCTGGAAGCTCATCACGGAAAAGCTTGAGGACTGTGCAAGGACTTCCCACCGCCTTCCGAGCAGCGAGAAGGCAGTGAGCGCCGCGGTTCTGCAGGTACCTGTGCGCGTCTGGCTGCTTGTTGGCCCGGGGGGCCGGCGCGGTGGGGGCCATCCGCCTGGGTCCCCTCCTCTCAGCGTGACTCACGGAGCTGTGAAATGATAAACTGAGGCGTATTAAAATTTTAGAGTTTATATGAGCAAAATCAGTCTGAATCGGACGGTCTCTCATCTAGAGAAAGGCGCTCTATGGAGTCATGCAAAAAAGACTTTTTATGGGCCAAACAGAGATGGGGAAAGGAAGTTAAACTAAGCAAAAGAGCAAGTTGGTTATTGAAGTTACTTCCCCTTCGGGAATGGCGGCGTCTCTCAGGCTGATGGACCCTTAGCAAATACTGATCACGTAATTCCTGACTGACCGGCTTAGATTCCATTTCTGGGAAAGGGGAAACTGGGTAAGTCTGTTTGGTGACATGGGGCTTAGCATATGGCCCATTTAGGGACTGTTGTCTTGTTTTTAACACTGTCAGTGGGTATTCAAGCCTTTTTAACTAGTTGTAGCTACAAGTTTTCTGTATTATCTTGGTCTGGGATCTATAATCAAAAATATCTCATTTATTTTCATACCAGTGAATTAAAATGTGTATTAATATTCCTGCTCGTAGAAATTGTTATGAATAAATTCCAATCGATTACATTTTGTCAATAAATATCTAGTCTAGATCTATTATCTGGTTCCCCACCTCCCCCCACCCCCAGTCCATCATCTGGTTCTAAGCCCAGCGCTCCTTTCATACCTCGGCAGTGACATTCATGGCAACAGGGGTATCAGCTATCTCCAGATTTAAGCATATTCTAAGAGCTTACATGCTTACATAAGGGAAGTAAAATCTACTGCTGGCTTTTTTCCTCCCACTGTTTTTATATCTTTCATTCCTTCCTTCTATAATATACTTTGTGCCAGTTTGCCTGATTCTGTGGAATATAAGATAAAGAGGAAATAACCCCTGACCTCAGAAGTGCTTATATACAGTTGTGTGACATGAATAAGTCAATGACTATCTTAAAATAAAATAAAATGTGAGGACAGGATCATGTACAGAGTGAAGGGAGGAAAGATTCCTGACTCAGACAATGTTGTCTGTGGAAGATGTTAGAGATGACCTTTCAGGAACTTGTATAGGAGGTGAATCTTCAAATAAAAATGGATTAGGCCAAGTGAAGAGAGCGGGTTGTGGTGAGTGCAGTGCTCAGTGCACTATTTGAAGAGAAACTACAAAATGTGGAATATAGCTGACAGCTCCAGCTGACAACTACAGGTCCTTGTGGATCGACTACCAAATTCCTACCCAAGTCACAGTTCCCTGTGGGCTGTTTTAGCCGGTGATTGAGCACAGCAGGTTCTTAGTATTGTCCCTTTTCTGCCAGATGTGGAATTCCTGAAATGAGCAAGATATGCACAAAGACTCTACATTGATTTGGCTGAGACATTCTTACAACTTTGCCTTAGTCTAAATTACTTCCTGCCCAATCCTTCGTTTTTCTCCCTCCTTTCACAAGTACCCTATTTATGCGGTGGTCTGGAGGCTCTTCCCTCTCCTCATTTTTTTCTAGTTTATTCTTTATAGGCTTTCTCACCAAAACTATCCAGCTTTTTTATTCCTGTCTTGGTGTTGGCTTGCACACAGCCCAAAATGACACAGCTTATTCTGAGAACACTGGGGAAAGGGGTGTTAAGAATGGCGGAGTTATGTATGATGCAGTTGGCTATAACCCAGATGAATGTGGGATATGGATAAACTCTGCCACAGGTGGAAGCCCAATTGCTAAAGGTTTCACCTGGTAACCTGTGAAAACATCTTTGTTGGAGGGCACCTCTGTGATTAGAATCATGTGGGGGATCATGCCTACCACAAAAATTAATGCCTAATAGAGGGAAATTGAAAAAAAAATGGGATCGTAGCGAATAGTTAAAGACTATGTATGAAATCCAGATGATCTTTTTTTTTTTTGTAGCTATTATATTAATGTCTATCTGTCTCTCAGGTGTCAGCTATTGTTATTCAATGTGAGTATAGAGTACACAGAATTTATTTTGTTCAGTCAATAAAAAATAGCCTTGAACATAGATAATTTGTATTGGAAGAATAAGAGTCAGAATAATTAATTGCCTCATGAAAACCCTTTATGGAATTTTGTTACACTCTTTATTTTCCTTCTTAGTTGTGGACTAATCTGTATGGATGGTATGTATGTCTCTGTGTATGTACGTGTATATATGTACATTCTCACATGCATACACATATATGTAATTTTTTTCTTGAAATAACTTAGAATAAGCTCCCCAAATCCTATGTAAATGTTTGGTTACAAATCCAGCATTCTGTATTATGCATTATAAGAAATGTTTGCTAGATCCATAAACAAAATCAACTTAAACTACCCACGCCCAATGTAGTTCTTTTTTAGAACTTTCATCCAGAGCACATGAGTCTTTCCACCTCAAGCTTAAAACCTCAGTTGTTTCTCCACTTCTCTCTTCGATTGATAGAGCAACCAAATTCTATTGTTTTTCTCTGTGAAGTTTTTTGGCTCTGCCTTCAACTTTATGGTTCCTCAAGTGTCAAGATTACCTAGAATGTATTAAAAGCTCAGTGTAGTATGACCTTAACTTTCTTGTAAGAATTTGTTTGGGCAAATGTCTCAACTTCTATGATAATGATATATATTTAATGTTAGCTGTATTATCAGTTGTCTTATGTGCAACAAACTAAGATTTAATGAATTACCAATTACAGTTGGACAATTTGGGCTCAGCTTAAGTGAGGGCTGTTTTGTTCTTGATGTACTAAGTTGGTAGGTTGGATGGGATTGCCAGCTCACAACTGGCATGAGTAGGGCCTCTCTGTACACCTCTAGCTAACTAACCTAGACTTGTTCACATAATGTCATAAGGCTCCAACTCAACGTGTGTAAGTTTTCTTGCTATATAGGCTCAGAACTAACCCATAGTCTCCTATATCACATTTTGTTTGCAAGACTCAAGGAATGCAAAAGGCAGGATTCCCTTCTTTCTTGTAGCTGAGTAACATTCCACTCACTGTATGTATATACTATATCTTTCCATATAGCCATTTGTCTGTTGATGGACACTTAGGTGTTTCCCTATCTTGACTTACGAATATTAGCAATGAACGTGGGAGTACAGAGATCTCTTTGAGATTCCATTTTCATTTCCTTTTGGTAAATACCTAAAAGTGGGATTGCTGGATCATATGGTTGTTCTATTTTTAATTTTTTGAGGAAACTCCCTACTGTTTCTCATAGTGGCTGCACCGATTTACATTTCCAACAGTGCATGGAGTTCCCTTTTCTCCACATACTTGCTAGCACTTGTTATCTATTATCTTTTTGATAATAACCATTTCAACGGGTGTGAAGTAATATTATGTGTTTTGCTTCCTTTTTTGGGGTTCTGATTTTCATTTGTCTGATAGTCATGTTGAACCCCTTTTCACATCTCAATTGGCTGTTTAGGTCTTCTTTGGAAAAATGTCTATTCAGCTCTTCCACCTATTTTTAATTTTTTTTTATTGTTATTGAGTTGTTTGAGTTCTTTATATATTTTGGAAATTAACCCCTTATGTGATATATGATTTGTAAATGTTTTCCTTTATTCAGTAATTACCTTTTCATTTTGTTGATTGTTTTGATGGTTCAAAACTCATGAGGATTAGCAGAAGTGAAGTATGTCCAAATAAGTCAGAGATAGCACTGTTGAGGAATTGACACCTCACCTGAGACTTGAAGGAGTAGAAGATGCCACTGAAAATGGGAGAGGGTGTTAACATAATAATGAACATTAATAAATAATGAGAAGACTTTTTTTTTCAAATGAGGCACTACATCATCTTTATATTTGTATTCTGTCTAATGTTTAACCAATAATTATTTATGATACTTTTCATATAATTTAACATTTAAGTTAAATCTGGTAAAGTAATATAAGGAAGTTTGTTTTGAAAAAGCAACGTCTTGTATCCCTGAGGTAGACAGGGATAAAGAACAAAATTGCACAGGGGTGCTTGGGTGGCTCAGTTGATAGAGTGTCTGACTCTTGGTCTCTGCTCAGGTCTTGATCTCAGGATTGTGAGTTCAGGCCTCACATTAGGCTTCACACTGGGCATGGAGCCTACTTAAAAAAAAGAAAAAAGAAAAAGAGAGCAAAATCATACAGAGAATCATTTATGTAACAAATGCAAGGGTATGGTAATGATTTCAGTTGCTTTTGAGATAAAAAGAGAGAAATACAGGAAAGTTATACGAATTTTTTGACCTTACCTGTAAAATATTGAAGATGTATTATCTACTTGAGATGAGGGAAGAGTGGTAAGAGTGAGGTTTTGTGTGAGATTAACAGCCTGTGACTATACCATATTTGATGATCAAGTTGGCACTCAACAAGATAAGAAAAATAGTTGATAGAGCAGACTACAGAAATCACTGCCTTGGGAGTCAGGGAACCTGTATTTTAATTTATACACTAACACTTTACCTGTCAAAATTAGATACAAAATTTATTTTATTTATAAAATGTGTGAATTAGACTAGAGTAAAATATCACCAATGCAATAAAAACATAGTTGGATATTTGAGGTATCTAATGTGTTGTTTCTTAAAGTGTGATGTACCAAAATTCTTTATCATGTTAGTGGGACCACAACAGCCCTAATGAATTTTTGCACATGCTTGATAACACCTGGTGGAGTGAACTTTGGGTTTGATTTCCATGAATTTCTCAAAAATACTTCCAACAATGGGAATGTGTATAGTTACTAATAGACTGTTCTCTTTGGAATTTATTTAGAGGAATCATTTCGGTAGTCAAGATGATTATGTGGGGCATCTGGGTGGCTCAGTGGGTTAAAGCCTCTGCCTTCGGCTCAGGTCATGATCCTGGGGTCCTGGGATTGAGCCCCGAGTAGGGCTCTCTGCACGGCAGGGAGCCTGCTTCCCCTTCTCTCTCTTTGTCTGCCTCTCTGCCTACTGTGATCTCTTTCTCTCTCTCTCTATCAAATAAATAAATAAATAAAATCTTTAAAAAAAATGTGATGACTGCAAAGTTCTTCAAATTATTTTTGATGTAGTTAAAATATAATTTAATAGCTAATGTAGCTACTCTGGGCTCAGTGAGGTGGAGCATAACTATTACTCAAGTGTGGGCTGCACATAGGGACTTCATTTTAAAAGGTATAGTATGCAAAGGGGAGAAAAGAGTAACTTTGCAGTGGAGAGACCTGAAAAACACTATTTGTGAAAACAGTTATATGAAAATACAATATGAAGAAAATGGTTCCTTATCTCTGGGTTGTTTCCCTTTTCCCCTCAAAAAAAAAAAAAAAAAAAGGCAAAACTCCAGTTCTAATCATGCAAAAACATCAAAGAAATCCCAACACAGGGATATTCTACTGACCAGGAGTCTCCAAAACTATTGAGTTTTTCACCACAAATTCTGATACTGTTGCAGCCGAAAGAGCCTGAAGACATGATGAGTAAACATGGTATCTTGAATAGGATTCAGGTACAGAGAGAAACATAAAAACTAAAGAAATATGAATATAGTCTTGGCTATAGTTAATTGTAATGTATCAATGACAAGTCATTAATTGTAACAAGTGGACCATACTATTATGAGAGGTTAACAGTAGGTAATACAGTCATTCTCTGTGCTATCTTCACAACTTTTCTGTGAATCTGAAACTATTCTAAATAATACTTATTTTAAAAACAATATTTATTAAGCTAATTAAATATATGTTTCTATAGCTGTAGCAGAAATAGAACCATGATCTGGCTAGGATATAAAATAGATTAAATGCATTGTGATTAATTTGTTAATTTTAAACGAAGGCTAGTTATAAAGCTATAGAATGCAAAGACCTTTATATCCATCAGATTTTCCCAAAGAATTGAAAAACATTACATTCCATAGATAAGAATTAGAAAAGGCTGTCTTTATTGACTTCATACATATTTATAACCTAATTCAGACACATCCTAGGCATCAGCATTTATAACATTGTGTAAATTATATTCATATAAGAAGTTCTATTTTATTTATTACATTTCAAAATAAGATCTAAATTGGTGATAAAAACATATTTAGCCTCCAGCACCTGGGTGGCTCAGTTGCTAAGCATCTGCCTTTGCTCAGGTCATGATCCCATGGTCCTGGGATGGAGTTCCACATTGGGCTCCCTGCTCAGCCAAAAGTCTGCTTCTCCCTCTGCCCCCCCCCCCACCGCCCGTGCTCTCTTGCACTTGCTCTCTCTCTCTTGCAAAAACAAATAAATGAAATCTTTAAAAACACATATTTAGCTTTTGGCTAAACAAGGAAACTTAAAAAGTATATTTCAATTCATTATGTCTTTTTTAAATTTATAATAGCGGTAACATCAAAACTCTTTAGCAATATTTAGGCTTCACCTTTTCTAAGATTTCACTGGAAGATTAATTCTTGAGTTTTTAAGTGAAAAAAAAAAGTGAGAAAATCAGATTAGAAAATAGGAACCATTGAAATATCCAGCTCTTACTTTTGGTCTATGAACTATTTGTAAAGACAGAGATATCCAAATTCCAGTTGGAAACCTCCATGAAAAGAGGTAAAGTCAGTTTGTGCCTATATATTTTCTCTGAAAGAAAGCATATTCTGGAGATATTTAAACATTTCTTTAAGGGCACAATTTCTTGGACATTTTATTACTGTGAATAAATGATATTGGGTTGGGTTATCCAGCTGCATCCAATTCAGTTTTGTGCTGACACTTCTATACTAAGCTCAGCTAATGAGCCATGCCCTGTAGTATGTAATCAACACATAGTTCAATGTTAATAAAAAATGGTTAGGGAAAAAAAACATCCTTTCATGCCATTAAAACAGTCATCATTTCATTAAGGGACTGTTAATGTCTGCCTACCCCTAATTTGGAAAGCTTTCTCAAGTGATGAATATTACAAATATTATCAACTCTTAGAAAACTTTATGACTATCTTCTTACAAGTTATAGTACATTTAAATCTATGTAGATTCTTTGTAATAACTATTCCAAGCTTTTAATACCATTTATAACAAAATGACAAAATCATCCAGTAGAGGATAATTTGTTCTAATAAAATAAACTATGGCCATTAAAATTTTAAGTATGAGTGACAGGCAGTGCAATTTTCCATGCATGACAAGTGATTATTGATATTAATCTGTGATGTAAATACCCTTCATACTATGTAACCTTATTTTCAACATAACAAATAACTACTTAGTATCAGTCAAAATTGTCTTGTTTATCTATAATAACATAAAACTTTAAAATTTCAGTGGCTAAAAAAAAAAAAAAATCAAAGATCCATTTCTTACAATGCAAATTCTATCTTGGGTCAACTGAGTGCTTTGGTCCATGTCATCTTCATTCTCAACCTCAGTTTTTTAGAATCTTCACTCTCTGGGATATTGTTGTTTGGCACCTCAGAGAGAAAGAAACAATGGAATGCCCCAGCCAACAACTTAACGCTTCAGCCCAGAATGACTCATATCCCTTCCACTAACAGCACAGGAGCCAGGCTAGTTACATGGCCCCACCTAAATGCAGGGGAGAATGTATTGCATTCCTCAAGATCACTCCTAGCTTTGGTGATTCCGTAGAAGGATGCACAAAACTCAATGTATAGTTATACTTCATGACTGACATTTATTATAGAGAACGGAAACAAAAGAAAACGAAAAAACAAAGAAGAAAAGTGAATGGGGTGAAGCCCAGAGGAAACAAGGGACAAGTTCTAAGGGTCCTTGCCTAATGGATTCACATGAGGCATGCTTAATTCTTTAATAATGAGTTGTGACAACACAGGTGAAGTGTTGTCTACCTGGGAAGTTAGATACTCAGGCTCAGAGTTTTCACTGGGGTTGATCCCCATGAGTGCTCTCTGCCTATAAGGTATCAAATTTCCAGACTCATAAAAGAAAAGTAGATGTTCAGCATAAATGGTATTGTTTACTTAAAAGTCCAGGCACAACAAATTATCCTTATCAGTTAACTCTTGATTAGGAACACCCTGAAAGCCAAATTCCCAGATGCCAGCCAAGGTTCAACCTTGCAAGCAAGCCGTTCTGTGGATAGTGGTCTGAGGCTGGCTATGTAAATTCTTTTCTGTACAGGTGGTGAGAGAGTTTAATCTCCACTCTACCTGGAATAATGAGAGAACTGAATTCAGATAAGTGTTAAAAAATCTCTTCTTCACTGTTACTAATTATAACACAAGGGAGAGTTCAAGTATGACTATGTGAATTTTTAGTATTAAGATATCTCTGAATACTGTTTTAGCAAAACATAGTAGTATTTCCAAGAAAAAGTTAAAATATTTGACAGAAAAGCCTTTTAAAGAAAAAGATTTAGCTCTATTACCCAAAGTATAAGTTCACAAAAGAAACTTACTTTAATGTTTTGTGCAGTACAACTAAACAAGGGGAAGAAGAAGGTAGAAAAAAATCTCATGTGTTAAAAAATCTGTATTGATATTTGTGTTTACACTTGTATATACATCTGAATACACGTATAAAATTACCTGTATATATAATATTTTATGAAGGACGCGTACGAGAGTAGAAACATTTAATCTTATCAAGGAGAGAAAGAATTGGGGTTATGTAATGATAAATTACTTGTCAATATATGGTTTAGTGATTTTTTTTATCCTCTTGATGTATTACCATTTTTTTTAAGATTTGATTTATTTACTTGACAGCAAGACATCGAGAGAGGGAACACAGCAGAGGGAATAGGAGAGGGAGAAACAGGCTTCCCACTGAGCTAGGAGCCTGATGAGGGGCTCCATTCCAAGACCCTGGGTTCATGACCTGAGTCAAAGGTAGATGCTTAATCACTGAGCCACACAGGCACCCACTGATATATTAGTTTCAAAAATAAAATTAGTTTTCTTTTTTAAAGCTTATTTGGAAGTATAAATGTGTGAAAGTGTCTTCTCTATTAAAAAAAATCTTTTAAAATAATAAGTGATATTGCTTTAATAATAGATGGATAAAAAGAACTGATCAGAAAACCAAAAAACAATATCAAATATATCGCTCAGAGGGAAAGATACAAGATATACTATATATGTGATACATGCATTTAAATTGTGGGGTATGACATGTAATAAATGGAACTTTCCATATGCTTAGAATGGTTAGAAGAATATTCTGTATCAGCTTGTTATTTTTCAAAAATTTCATGGGCCTCAAAGAGTGCTTCCTTGCTCTCTGACAAAGATTTATGGCCCTAGATCAATATTAGAGAAGACATGTACTTTTCTTCTCATCTCCGTTTTCAAGCATTCTTCTTGCCCAAGCAGAAGCATCTCAGCATGTATGTTGCTCTGCAGATAGACTCTTAAGGACTGGTGTGCCCAAACATTTCACTGACTTTGTACATGTATGTGTAAATCTCAGAGGTGAAAATCATGCTGAGTAACACGAGCTGATAATCAGTATTAAAATATCATACTCCCATCCTGTAAAATAAGCAGACGTTTTTAAAAAAATAACGCTTTTTAATGCTAGCAGGTTGCATTGAAACGGAAACACCCAAACACATAATTAGTGAGGATAAATCAGTTAATATTTCTAGAGATTAATTTGGCAGTCTGCATTTGAAAACATTCATCTCAGGATTAATAGTAAAAATAAGAAACATATAAATTAGGAAAAATATTGATTTTCAAGTACTTATGGGGATATTTTTTTGGTAAACAATCTAACAAAAAAATAGGAGAATGGAGGGGTGCCTGGGTGGCTCAGTCATAAAGCGTCTCCCTTTCGCTCAGGTCATGATCCCAGGGTCCTGCGATTGAGCGCCATATCCGGCTCCCTGCTTGGTGGAGAGCCTGCTTCTCCTTCTCACTCTATCTGCCACTCTTCCTACTTGTGCTGTCTATCTTTCTGTCAAATAAATAAATAAAATCTTCTAAAAAAATAAGAAAATAGGAGAATGGATAAGCAAATGAATGAAGGTATCACCATATATATAATGTATATTATGTAGCAAATGAAAATTGTGTTCTCTAGGCTCCTTACTGAAATAGCAAGTTGACTAATATAATGCTAATTTTAAAAAGCAAATACTAATTTTATATACAATGTGTTCTCATTTAATTGCAAAAGATAAGTATTTGCAAAAGATAAGTATACTGATATTTGTATAATAAATATTGGAAAAATAGTTATCATATGGAAAGTGTTTTCTTTTAGGCTTTGGGATTATGAATATTTTTTTTCCCTAGGTACCTTCCTATATTTTTAAGACTGTTAGCAGTGATGGCATATTGCTTTCTAAATAGCAAAGGAGAAAAGGATAATATTTTAAGAAGTATGGAAAATTCAATAAAGTAATTAAAGATGAAAGGAAAATTATGACAGCACAAAATGATACCTTTTACAATTGTAAAGAATAAAGCATAGCAATAAAGTTGAGGATAATGATGTTTAGAGAAAATATTTAAGAAAATGTGTGCTTCATTGGCAGTATAATTTTTATATGCCACAGTGTAAATGCAACTTTTATGTAGTCTTTTTTCTAGTTTTTCTCATGTTCATTCATTTAGACCTATCTGGTGACTTTGAAATATAAATGAAGGACGCCTGAGTGCTCAGTTGGCTAAGTGTCTGACTCTTGATTTTTGCCCAGGTCATAAGGATCCTAAGATAAAGTCCCCCATTGGGCTCCATCTCAGTGGGGAGTCTGAGGATTCTCTCCCTCTGCACCCCTCTCCTCCCCAGCTCACACTAGTGTGCACATGCACTCTCTCTCTCTAAAATACATAAATAAATCTTAAATATATATATATAAATGAACGTTGACATTATTTTCAATTTACACTTTGACACTAAAATGGCCTCAAATAGTTAAGGAACTAAAATTTTTAAAAATATAATCTTGCAGAAAGTATGCAGGTTTGATTATTCTACATACCAAAATCTAACCCCATGCAAATTAGGGCTGCTGAATTACACTAGCACAACTTCCTTTTGACAAAGGCTGGAAATATTTTAGAACTTAGTAGGATATTTACTGGATTCTACTTTAGAATTATTATAGGAGGATAGGATGCAAACATGAAACTTCTCCCTCATATATTTATCATTGGTACCTTTTACTTTGTCTTGAGGGTTAAAATTTTTCCTTATAAAATCTGAGGTCACTCCAAAATCCCAGCACTCATTAGTCAGTGATGGATAAAAAATGACTACATTAAGGTAAATTATATTTAACATAAAACATTTGCCTTACTCTAAGCTGTCTTAACATATTCAGAAATGCCAAACTTCTTGTTGCCCTACCCTATCCACTTGAATGTGTTCTGTGTTTCATACTGTGGAGTGGGAGAGACAGAGACAGAATCTGTGTCATTTCTTAATGTGTAAGATAGGGCAAGCGTCAGCTGTAGCAATTTAGAGAAGAGTAAAAACATGTTACTTTGTGTTTGATAGCAGGGATATTCAGTTTGACGGAAAGCTTTGTAAATACCGTGTTTAGGCTCTTCCATTAAGAAAAGAAAATGATGACACTGAACTCTGAACCTGGACCTGACATCTTCATCACTGATTTACAGTAACATCTTTGGAGGGGAAGGTCACCGTGCTGAATAAGCAGCTAATGTGGCTCAGGGAGAAGGTCATTTGTGTATGCTGTAAATTTTCATCATTTTAGAAGCATTGAGAATTTAGAAACCAGAACTTGACATTTTCAGAGAATTATTACAGGGATAAAGAGTTCAAAGTGTTTATTCTTGATACTTGAAACATAAAGTGCCTCTTGCTCTGAAGTTTTTAAACAAGATCGCAGTGCTAAAGTTTAATCAGCATTCAGTGAACCTACTCATGTGGAGGCTGAGGCTAGATACCTGAGTATTAAGATTCCCCACCTTATGCCTTTAAGAACAAAGGGAAATGAAAGTAGAATGTTAGGACCAGAAAGAACTTAAGTGTTTTCTTCTAAAGGTTTTCTCTTCAGCCTGGCAAACAGAAAGGGTGTTCCTTGTTCCATTCCAGTGTCTTCATTTTAATGGTGATAGACTTTTAACTTTTCAGGAGACTCTCAGTCAAAAGTTCTGTACACGCACGCACACACACACACACACATCAAATTAAAGTTAAAACTAGATTTTCTTTCCAAATGAAAAGGCAAAGATAATAAAGGAAAAAGGAATGTAGAAGTGATGGGAAGCATTATTCCTTTCCACTTTTCTGTGTTTGTCTTGATAGGTCTTTCAAGATGGAATTTTTTTTTAAATATTTTATTTATTTACTTGACAGACAGAGATCACAAGTAGGCAGAGAGGCAGGCAGAGAGAGAGAGAGGGGGAAGCAGGCTCCCTGCTAAGCAGGGAGCCTGACACGGGGCTCCATCCCAGGACCCGGAGATCACGACCCGAGCTAAAGGCAGTGGCTTAACCCACTGAGTCACCCAGGTGCCCCCAAAGATGGAATTATTAATAACATTTTATAATGGTCTTTCTATTATTCCTCTTAATAAGTTTTTCCTGGGGTAAATTTTATAGTTTCTGGTTGACTATAGTCCATGATATCCCCCTATTATTAGATATTTCAATATCCTCTTTCTTTCATATGACAATGAATCCTCTGGATTATATTCTTGGTTGTACCATATCAACTCATACAGATGAATAAACATCATTGTTTATTGTTTGTCATTGGGCACACTTTTCATGTATTTTTAAGAAAAATTGCTGGAAGTAGAAAGACTCAAAGGGTGTAAATGTTTAAAATTTTTATAGATGTTGCCAAATTGCATTCCAAATTGTACCAATCATATTCATTCTAACAGTGCGTGGTAGATACCCACCTCCATTTAACTACAAAATATTTTTAGAAAATATTCTATTTCCTATTTTGACCTTTTAGCTCTTTTAATCACTTAGTATTTTGCCAGTTTTATTAAAAATAAAATAAAACGTCATCTTTTTTCTTATATGTTTACTTTTATATATTCACTTGTTTATTTTACTTTTAATCATTGACTGTGTAGAATTCATTTTCATATGAAGTGTGAGTCAGGAGTCCAGTTCTGTTTTTGTATGTTATGTTGTCTCAGTTATCACTGACTAAATAATATGTATTTTCTCCAAAATTTCGTATGCCACATTATAATATGCTAAATTGCCCTATGTATTTGGATTCATTTCTGGTCTATCCTGGCTCTAAGATTTGCATACTTTTACATCAGTTCACACTTAAAATTCTGTTAGCTTCATTATGAAGTTTTTCTCTACCCTAAATGATTTTCCAGTGCCACCTAATTAAATTTACTTTTGAGAATTTCCCATAACCATGGTTGCATGGTTATGCCTATATGAATGTTGGAATCATTTGTAGTTAAAAGTCTGTGCATATTATTTGGGGGACAAAATTTATGTATAAACTGATATATCAGGGGCAACTGGGTGGGTCATTTGGTTAAGCATTGCACACTTGATTTTGGCTCAGGTCATGATCTTAGGGTTGTGGGATTGAGCCGCACACTGGGTTCCACACTCAGCATGGAGTCTGCTTGAGATTCTTTCCATCTCCCTCTGCCCCTCCCCAAGCTTGCACACTCACTGCCCCCCCAAATTAAAAAATAATCTTTAAACTCATATATCAGAATTTTTTCCATTAGCAGGAATTGATTGAATGTCTAATATAAAACATTATAAATGAAATAAGGAGTTTAGTAACTCATATGACAAGACATCCAAAGACACAGTGATGTGCGTTAGCTAAGCCAGTACTTCAAGGATGGATTCTCTGTTTCACTGTTTTGACCTTTGCCATCAAGCTTGAACCTAATGGTCACATGGCAGCTATGTCATCTTTAAGCACACCCCAAAGTCCAAGGTCAAAAGAAAAATATGTTTCTTCTTTGTGTTCAGGGTCAAGAACATTTTTCTAAGAGGTCTTTGCAGAACTCATCTTATTTGTGAGAATTCCATTGATTATAGAACTAATCACTGGCAAGTCAATTAATAAAAATTCACTTCTCAGGATGGGGAAGATTTCAGCTTTCACTAAAGCACAGGGCATCTCAATATCTGATGAAAGAAGGGTTTTTGCTTCTGATTTTGAGACATTATTTTTTTGAGTAGTTTTAGATTCACCCAAGATCAGAAGAAGATATTAAGATTTCCCATACACCTCCTGCCTCCTTACATATATAGCTTCCTCATTATCAACACCCCACAAGAGTGGTATATTTTTTGTAATTGATGAATCCACTTTTACACAGTTTTTGTGTGAACCCAAGTCTTCAGCTCCTTCAAGTAAATAACAAGAATGGGATTGCTGGATTATACACTATGAGTGTATTTAGCTTTATAAGAAACTGCCAAACTATATTCCAAAGTGGCTGTACCATTTTGCATTCCCTCCTGCAATTAATGAGAATTCCTGTTGTTCCTCATTCTTGTCAAGATTTGGGGTTGTCAGTGTTCAGGATTTGGCTATTCTATAGTTGTGTATTGATAGCTTATTGTCATTTAAATTCATATTTTCTTGATGACACATGATGTGGGACATCTTTTCATATGCTTATTTGGGTTTCTGTTTTCAAAGAAGTAGACAGGTTGCTGGGAAGGTAAACAAGAGTCAGCTGTACTTAACCTGGAGAGACTTGATCTATTTAAATTAACAAGTTTTTCTATCCAAAACCAACAGACAGCATTCCACTTATTCAAGTACTTATATAGACTGCTAGAAATTATTTTGTTTGTTTTCTTCATATAGAAGTTGTACACTTCTTGGTGCATTTTTTCCCCAGAGGCTTATCTTCTTAAGTTGTTATTTTCAATGAGCTCTTGCCTTCCTTTCAATTTTCTTAGCTATTAAAACAAACACTTTTTTTTTTAAAAGATTTTTTTATTTATTTGACAGAGAGGGATCACAAGTAGGCAGAGAGACAGGCGGGGCACGGGGGCGGGAAGTAGGCTTCCTGCTGAGCAGAGAGCCTGATGCGGGGCTCCTTCCCAGGACCCTGGGATCATGACTTGAGCTGAAGGCAGAGGCCTTAACCCACTGAGCCACCCAGGCACCCCACAAAAACATTTTTGAAAAATTATCTTTCTCTTTCCCCTTCTCTTTCTGTGCATATATGTGTGTTTGTGTGTGTGTATGTGTGCATGCATATTTTATACATATATCAACCAAAAAGTTATGGAAACTTTGTCTATAATGTTTTTCCATTGACTAAACATGCTTCTAGTATCAATTCTAGCACTTTCTTTTAAGACATTTGATATAGAGAAACTGGTTTTAGAGGTAAGCTTGCCTGTCTTTGAATTCTAGCTTCACAGTTTACTAAGTGCTTTGTCTTGGGCAGGTTAATAAACATCTCTGTAATTCAGTTTCTTAAAAGTAAGATGGGTGATAATAGTATCTACCTTATGGGGAAGTTGGGTGGAAAGGTGATATTTGTGAAGATTAATGCTTACAATACTAGTATATAATAAGTGTCATGTAATTTTTCTCTTATTAGTAATAAAACTAACCCTTTTCCTACTTTCCTAATAGATCTGTCTTTCTCAGTTTTTTAGGATTCATGGAAAAGATGAAATGCACAACACAGTGTTTGAGATAATTTTGAGATAATATATTCCAGATGATTATAATTGAATGCAGTATTTGCCTAAATGGAATATTAGCCAAGTGCTGTGGGAAGCCAAAGGAAGGACTAGTTCACTTTATGGAGGGGTCAGGAAACACGAGACAAAACCTGTGATATTTGTGCTACCACTTTAAAAATATAGATTTAAACAAAATAGGTCAAGTTGGAAGTTTTCTATTTTTTCCCCCTTTGGCTTAAAGCAGAAGTGCAATTTTCTTAAAAATATGAACATGATTGAGAAAAAAAAAAACAATCCATATTCTCCACTTAATAATGGATATGAAACCCTTAAAGATGTCTATTAAAAGATAGTATTAAAAGATAATAATGGATATGCTTGAGATTTGAAATCAAACATTTGAACTTTGGAATGCTTAACATACAGTGTCAGGATTTTTTATTCTGTTTACAAAGAACTTATAATGGGAGCTTTCACAAAGTGAAATGAGAGAAAAAACAGCTTAATCAAGGACTGTAGGTCAAGAACAGGTGCTAGCTGAGAGGTACACACGTTCAAATTGTGTTGTAAAGACCATATCTTATGCTACTTATGACTGACTAAAAAATAAAAGCAAAATGAACTGACTGCACTTCACAATTTCCTTCTGCATAGAGAAACTTTCATACTTTTCAGTGAGTCAGCCTGCCTGTAGACACCACAACTGTGGCTGGTCTTGGGACAAAAACTTATGGGTTATCTTAAAATGCTTTGTTAGTTTAATCATCTCTGCTATATTCCAGGAACAATAACCACCTAGAGAAGTGTCAGTCAGGTTATGAGAAGCCATTTCCACTCTGTGGAAAATATTATTTCAAAAGGACCTTTAAAAAAGGAAATAGAAACAAAGTAAAAAGGCAACAGGAGAGGGAAAAAGAAGAAGGATATTGGAAAACCTCTTGCTCTTTTTCTTTTAAAATACCAGTTTTTTTCTTTTTCTTTTAAGATATCAGTTCTTTTTCTTTTAAGATATCAGAAATAGAATAAAAAGGTAGTATCACTGCTGTGCTTTTCCTATCTATGAAAATTTGGTATTTTTCCTGTTTGTGATACATGTCAGTCAAGCAAAATGAAAAATAAAATTTAGAATCCTGAAAAGTAAAAAAAAAACCAAAAAACAAAAAAAACAAAAAACAAAAAACCTGTCTAACCTCTGAGGGGAAATTCTTATTAAAATGCTATTAAGTGGGTATCACAAAACTTTCATAATATCTTGCATTTTTTTAAAAAATAACAAATTTTGCCAAAAAATATTTAATGTCAGCAAAAGTATTCACTAGAAGGATCCATCATTGGATGGGATACTACAAATACAAAAATTCCAAGTATGGACACTAGGGAAAAAAGACAATAATAGATTTTTAAGCAAACAGAATGAACAGTTTTCTAATTCTGCCTCTAGTCATCAAAAGGTTTTAGAATGTGTCAACATAAATCCAAGGGTTCTATTAATATCACTGTACAGGACAAATAAAGATCACAACTTTTTTCAGTTTAATTTTTTTATTAAATTTAAATGGCATATGTACTGTGCATGTTTCTTCAATAAAAACAATAATAATTTTAGAATAACAACAAGAAAATAATTAAATGGAAGCAAATATGCCCAGACCTTAATGATGGTAAACTCTGAGTCATGGAAACTCATATTTATCATGGGTCTTGGGAGTTATCATGTTCATCTTTGTATTTTATACATTTATTAAATATAAAACATTTTAATGTGTATATAAAATGCATTGAATACATGTATATAAAATACATTGATATATAATATATATACATAAAATACATTGATACATTATATACATATAATGTGTATATAAAATACATTGAATACATGTATATAAAATACATTGATACATTGATACATAATACATAAAATACATTGATACAAATAATGTGTATATTAAAACATTCTTAGTAATAAAATAATCTTCATAATTATTGATTATTTCAGTAAAATATTTTCTGAATTTTGAGGCTGGCTATTATAATTTCCTCATGCCTTCTGCCACATACATACAAATGTCTGTGCATTTCTCTAGTGTTCTATCATGCAGAGTGTCATAGTGTAAACCTACTGCCTTAACCTCCTACTTACTTGAAAACACTAAGAAACATAGTAATATTTATTTTCTGAGCATTTCATAATGTACTCTTTCATAGTTATTGCTTAACATACTAGCATATGGAAAGGAAGATAATACCTTTATTTTCTTTCTCATCCTTTCTCACCTTTATTTTCAGCTCTTATCCATGGACCAGAAATGTGAAAAGTTTTAGTCCAATGCAGAAAGTTTAGTCCATTAAAATGACTCCAGCAGTACATTTAAGTTTAATGATTTAAGCAATGGTTTGCTCATTTTTTATTCCCCCAATTCCTTTAGAAAAGGCATAGAAGAAGCAGAGGACTTTTATACCCTTGTCAAGTTAGAGATGGGGGCTGCAACCCTTTGGTAGAACCAGTAGATTCTCTTCTCCATATGACATTTTTCTTTTTTTGAATGTCAGAAGCTGTTATTAATTCTTCTTTATTTTGCTTTCATGCTCCAGTGAATTTTATCCCTTCAAAGTAAATAGGTTTTGGCTAACTGTGGAGTGTGTCAGTATATGGGAATGCACATTTTTTTCAAATTTTACATATATATTGCTTTATGCATCTTTTGTTGAAGTCTAATTAACACACAGTGTTATATTAGTTTCAGGTGTAAGCTTTATACTTTCTAATGGAGCTTTCATCTCATTGTTTAACTGCAGTCTATTATCAGTATGGAAAAATAGAGCAATAACACAAAAGAACAGAGAAAGAGGTAAATGGATGTTATCTAGGTACTCGTTATGTGATAGCTGTACATGTAGAGCTAAAGGAAAAAAATACACCAAAGAGGCAAAATAAAAATGTGGACAAAATTTACACAAAGCCTTATAGCTACAATGATAAGGTATACTGATAATTTAAGAGGGACCTCAGTAAATTACATACTGATCATGTTGAAAAAATAAAGAAAGACATTATGAAAGAAGCATATTCCATTCATTATAGATTTATAATATCTAATATGCATTACCTCCAAATTTATCTTTATTCCTTTAGGGACATTAATCTGGAATTATTCAAATTTCAAAATACGTGGTGGATGTTCTACCATTTATTCTTTTTATAAAACTTAATGTTGAATACTAGAATGTTATGCATAGAATCCAGGTTTTTAAAAAATGCTCTATCTGTAAATATGAATCCTAAACAATAACTTTAAGTCAAGACATTGTGAATGCATTTTGGAATAGAAATTTTGACAATCAAAAAAATTAAATTGAAAACTGATTTTCTGTTTCTTCAAGTAATGACAATTTCAGTCTGAAAATTAAGAACTGGAAAAGAGATTATATCAAACCAAGTAAAGATAACATTGCTAGAAGTTACACTTCCAGCCATGGAGGAAAAAAGAACGCTGATATCCCACTTCTAATTTGTGGATATCACAAATTATAAGAGTAATTGTTATATGTATTTTTCTAACATTTTTTGAGACATTGAGAACTATTTAGAACTAAAATACAGGTAGAACTATTCTCCCTATAGAAGCAGTAATTGGAGGCATTAGAAATAATATTAAAGAATATTAAATTTATAAGTTAGAATTCTATCTTCCTACATTTTCAACTCTATTGTTTTATATGGCATGCCTAAATTTGCTAAATAGTATATACGTATGCAGCTGACCCTTCCACAACACAGGTTTGAACTGGGGTGTCCTCTTATATGCAAATTTTTACAGTATAGTACTGTACATGTATTTTTTCTTTTTTATGATTTTCTTAACATCTTTTTTCTCTAGCATATTTTACTATAAGATATATTATACATATAACATACAAAATATGTGTTAATTGGCTATTTATGTCATTGTTAAAGCTTCTGGTAAACAGTAGGCTGTTAAAGTTTTGGGGAGTCAAAAGTTATATGCAGATTTTCAACTGTGTAGGGGTTGTTGCCATCTCTAAACCTTGTGTTGTTCAAGGGTCAACTGTATCTATGTATATGTATACATATATATTTATATGTATAAATTTTTAAAGTAATTTATACTTTAAGAATGGCAACTATATATATATATGTAGATATATATATGTAGATATATATGTATCCACATACATATATATATATACACACACACACACACACACACACATAGCAATACATAGAGGTACATATATTCAAATTAGTGTGTATGTATGCATATAAACATGATTGTATTCCAGAATGTATATTCAGTTATTCTGTACAATCCCTATGGTAACTTTCATTAAGTCCTGATTTAAAAACCCTCTAAATGTTTATTTTTTAAAGAGAATGAGTAGAGAGTAGTTTCCTTTAGAGGATTCTATTTAGACCAAGTTTGTTCTACCCAGGTGGGTTAGAAATTAACATTATCATTTCTCATCTCCTTGGATTTAAGATTTGTCTCATTGGAGCATAAATACATTTATTTATTTAAGAACTGACATTTTAATATGGATTGAGTCATTAGATGATATTAAGGAAGAGCTGTTCATTTTGATAAGAATATTAATGGGATATGACTGAGGAATAAGTTATCATTGATGTATATTATGATGCTAACAGGTAAAATTTTTAAAAACTTAAAAAAAAATGATATAAACATAAATACCTACCTTTAAATAGCCATATTTTCCAAGTTATCTTCAAGTTTTCCAACAGTAATGTTTAAGTATTTTTAGAATCTTATAATAGATTTTAATTACCTCCTACTTTGATTTGTGGTGTAAGTATTAGTCTGGGAAGGCTAAATATATGAAATAAAAATTGGTTCTAAAATAAATAGGAAGGATCTAGTAGCATTCATGCCTCGCAATGATAGGTGATCATCTGCAAGATTTTTTCTAATGGAATTATAAGCTAATATTTATATTATAAATATTATAAAATGTATATTAACATAAAGTCCTTGGAAATAGACCACGTTTGGAAAAGTAGAAATTCAGAATCATTATCACATCTCAGATGCTACGCAAATTTAGGAAAGCATCTTTGGGATTTAGTTTTGCAACTTTGAAATAAAAGAGCTAAAGTTTAACAATTGGTCTCTATACATCTCGACGTTGTACTTAAGTTGTTCTTAAAATTTTGAATTATATTGTTTTATGAAGTCTTAAAGTTTGGCTTTTACCATATTAGTATTACCAATCTGTTTCCTTTATTTTAAAAATTTTTTCTAGTTGATGCTTTTGAACAAATTATTTATCTTCACATAGTCTAATTTTCCTTTTCTGTAAAAAATTAGGGAACAAATGGAAGTGAAATTGTATGTTCATTAAAAATTATCTATTTATAAGTAATGTTATATATTTTATATGCATATATATGTTATATGCCTGAAAATTCTGACACAAAGAAAATTTTTTATAAATGTTAGTTTTTACCTGTCTTTACAGGTTTTTTTTTAAAGATTTTATCTATTTATTGGACAGACAGATCATAAGTAGTCAGAGAGGCAGGCAGAGCGCAAGGAGGAAGCAGACTCCCCACGGAGCAGAGAGCCCGATGCGGGGCTTGATCCCAGGATCCTGGGCTCATGACCTGAGCCAAAGGCAGAGGCTTTACCCCACTAAGCCACCCAGGTGCCCCTGTCTTTACAGTTTTGAATTTTGGGTAAAAATCAACAAGCAATAAGTGATCTTGCCTTTCCCTCTCTCTCTCTTTTTTCCTGTAATAATTGTTTAAAATATAGCCTTAATAATAATGATTATATGACCTAGTAAGATTTTTTTAAAATTATGACTAAAAAATAGCTATCATATATAAATGTAAAAAAAATGAAATATTACACAATTATGAAGCTAATCATAATAGTTGTGATTTCTTCACTATGTCATAAAATTCTTCAGTCTTAGACATTTTATCTAAATACTTGACTATTCCCCCAAATTTAAAATGTGTGTGAAGAATAATTAGAATTCTGAAACTTTAAAAAAGTCCAGTTACTCATTTGATATATCTATTAATCATCATTGCCAACATCATCAAAATCAGACCAAATGTGTGTGTATGTGCATATATAGTGTTCACTATATATAGCACATGTATAAATGTGTAGGGGTATATCACATGCAGGAATGGTTCTTACTTATCTTACATACGGTACTTCTTTTAGTCCTCAAAGCAGCCCTGTATGTAGATAATATGGGTACTCTTTTAGAGATGAGGACGCTGAGATCTCAAAGGTTTCAGTATTTGCTCGAGATAATGCAGCATCAAATGGCAACACCTGATTTTGAGTCTTTACAGAAATTATGGAAACTGCGTTCTAAGAAGGAAAATGTTCATTATTATGAAGTGAAATCAATGTCCGTGAATTTCTGTGTCACTACTGATAAGTCACAAGTCTATACGGATTCTGGTTTTCTAATCTATAAAATTAGAAATTTGCATTGTATCATTGTATCGTTAAATACTCTCTTTTCCTATATAAGTTGATAATTTTAGTGCTTGTTCATAATTTTAAATTCTAATTAGAAAAGCCTAACTGAAAACAAGTTGGTATAGTGCTCTTTCCTCTTGTCTAAGGTTTTAGGGGACAATAAGGTCAATAAATAGACACTTAGTGTCCTCAGTCATTTATGCATTCATACATTCATGCATTCATTCACATATATTTAGCTTTCACTTATTTTAAATACTCGCCCTAGTCCAGTGTCTTTGCTATTCGCTGAGGTATACTGACATGGCATTATCTACTTGGGATCACTATACAGGTAGGAGGCAAGTAGTGATGAAATAATCCCACCAGTAATTTCACAATTACAAATTTTTAAAAAATGCTATGGGGGACCTGATGCAGAATGTCAAGAAAGCATGTAAAAGCAGGAAGATTAAAAATGTCTATGCATACTCAGGGTTAAGTAGATGAGCTATGCAGTGCCTGCTCTGAGGAGAATCATTACAATATGGTTCTGCACTATAGAGTAGTGTACATTTTCTATCTAGAAGCAGTTTCTCTCTCATTTAACCACTCATTTTGGTACCAGAGTCTTAATATTAAAGTGTATGAAACCATCATCTGGCAGGATGGGCTAGATTATGTTGTGGTTATGAATAACCCCAAAACTTACTGATATATGACTAAATGTTTATTATCCCCTCAGAATGAGTGCCCATCAGGGAGGGAGTGGGTTAGAATCTGCTTATCATGGCCACTCAAAGACCCAGGCTTACACAGACTCCTTCTCAATATGTGTGTCCATGATCACCATGACAGATGGAAGAGAATGCATCAAATAATACTTTTAAAATCAAATAGATTTTAAAAGCATTTTTCTAGGGCACCTGGGTGGCTCAGTTGGTTAAGCACCTGCCTTCGGCTCAGGTCATGATCCTGGAGTCCCTGGATCGAGTCCCACATTGGGCTCCCAGCTCCATGGGGAGCCTGCTTCTCCCTCTGACCTTCTCTCCTCTCATGCTCTCTCTCACTCTCTTTCTCAAATAAATAAATAAAATATTAAAAAAAATAAAAGCATTTGTCTAGATATAACACATGCCACTTTCCTTGATCAGAGAAAGTTGCTTGTTTAGAACTACCCTTAACTGAGGCAGGGGTTAGGTGGATGTGTGAAATATATGAAAGGGGATTAAGAGGTACAAACTTTCAGGTATAAAATAAATAAATTCATGTATAAAAAGCAGTGATGAAAATTATAGCATAGAGAATATAGTCAATAACATTATAAAAACACTGTATGGTGACAGATGGTAACTATACTTACCATGGTGAGCATTAAGTAATGTATAGAATTGTGGAATCACTGTATTGTACACCTGAAGCTAATACAACATTTTATGTCAACTATACTTGAATTAAAAAAAAAAAAGAGGCAAGAAAGTGCAATCCTACCATGTATTCAGAAGTGAGATTTGAATGTTTATGAACTTCCTGACAGCTACCACGGAATAGAGCCCATGAGGGCACTTTGAAGAGGGATCAAATAAACTTGAATGAGCCTTCAAATAACCCACTAGTGACATTAGCATGAACTCTGTTAAGAACCATAGTTGAATTTTGTTTAGAGAAGGATAGTAAATCCCTATTTCTTTGAGTATCTAAGTTGCATTATTTAAAATGCCCTTTTATCATCTTGAAGAATAGTTTATTCATTCTTGAGTCCCAAATCACATATCACTTCCTATGCAAAGTCTCCCATAACTCCCCCAAGTAGCAATAATCACTCACTCTCCGTGCAATCTCTCTGGTTTTCCTGCTTTACATTTTTCATACTGAACCATCAATTGTTTATTTATCTATGTGAACATGACTTAATGACATGTTCTTTGAGTGCAGGGACTGTGCCCTATTCCTCTCTGAGTCCTCAGCACATGTCACAATGAGTAGAATATAGAAAATGTCCAGTTCAGGTTGAATTATTTATTACATCCTGCAAGCCATGTGGTTAAAAATACATGGTTGGTTGATGAGAAAAGATCATTAAAGACTGGACGAAGGTTGTGTCATAATAGGATCATAGCTCATCAGGAACTTATTACAGATGAGTTCCAAAGGATACTGTAGTATCAGATGTATTAATTATATAAACAGAACCACAGTACATTTCATTGAGGATGGTGTATTGTTTTGGAGAAAGAGCAACTATGTAAAAATTTGGAAAACGAACTTGTGGTTTGGTGTGTAAGATTTGTTAATTAGAAGTGTTCACTATTGGGGGCTTGGGTGGCTCAGTGGGTTAAAGCCTCTGCCTTAGACTCGGGTCATGATCTCGGGGTCCTGGGATCGAGCCCCGCATCGGGCTCTCTGCTCAGCAGGGAGCCTGCTTCCCCATCTCTCTGTCTCTGCATGCCTCTCTGCCCACTTGTGACACCTGTCTGTCAAATAAATAAAATCTAAAAAAAAAAAAAAAAAAGAAGTATTCACTATTGAAGTTATTCTTCAAAATATACTGTGTTTAACATCATAAAAATAGAAAAAGAAAACCCTCTTCTTCATACCTAAACAACTCAACTACTCCTAAGAAGAAAGTTACTGTGTATGTCTCTGTGTGTGTGTGTGTGTGTGTGTGTGTATCCTTTATCTGCATAAAAATATACTGAAATGTATGATTTTTCAAGGCTTATCTCTTAGATGAATTTTCTATGTCTCTTAATTATAAATGTTACTTCAAATTAAAAATATGACAGTTTAGTTAACCACTGATTGTAATATGTAAATAGGAGTTTTAACTCAATCAGTGTTATATATGCAGAGCTGAGAAGAATAATGATGAAGCAACTTACCATAATTACTCAGTTGCATCAACAATCTTATTGAAAAGCAAGTTAATTCAATTTGAATTATCGGCTTCTAGGTTAAAGTGAAAATGTAGGGAAAAAGTAGGTTTGCCTGCTCTAAGATGGTACATGGGCAAATGTTATATCACGAAGGAGTATACAGTTTATTTAGTTTTTATGAAAAGTCACCTCCTCTCTTTCACCATAAAGAATATGTAGCATGTCTTTAGCTCTATTTTAAAAGATTTCCATGTGAAAAATGGAACTCATGGATGAAAACTTTATTTAAAACACTGAAAAAACTGTTGGGTCCATTTAGAGGAACTGGTGTGGGAAAACTTTATTTTTAAAACACTGAAATAAAACCTATTGGGTCCATTTAGAGCACAGTTAAGGTATGTAATTAAGAAGTAGATTGGTCTGAAAGAAAACTATCCACTCTGGACTTAGTTATATTACATCTTCACTGAAATGAGTAGCACCTTAGAATATTGTTCAGGAAATAGTGATTAGTAAAATGCAGTCAAGTAAAACTTGAATTTGAATCCTTTATTTTAGTGTCTTGGTAGAAAAAGCTAATGTTCATTGGGCTTATTTAAAAATGAGCTAAATGTTTTTATAAAGACTCTCAGTTTATGAAAAACTATTGAATCTTAACTACACTAAAATAGCTAGGTCAGTCATGTAGCAGTCGTGAGTGAAATTGTTAGTATGGGGGGAAGAAAACTAAATTACAAATTTAATTTTGTAAAAACAAACTGTTTGCTAGCAATTAAACTATAGCTTAATGCAGATAAACTACTTCTGGTAAAAAGGAGAATGATGGGTATGATGTGAAGTAAGCTCTGCTTTTTGTAGGCACTCTTTTAGGTCCCTGAGGGAGAAAGATGCCCCAGCATGAGACTAAACCAATGTATTAATTTTATCAAAAGCTGAGCTTCGGTCTCAAACCCCATTGTGGTTGCTTGAAATGGTGATTATATATGAATCACAGATTAATTGGGATTGTTAATTTGTATGTGAAACTAGGATCAGGTTGAGTAGCTGTCTTGATCCATTTCTTGTAGGTTTCCATCCCAGTTTAACCCTCAAGATCTTACAATTTTGTTGATAAAAAGATAGGAAGAATGAAGGTTTCTCAAGGGAGAAAAGAAAAAAAAAATCCCCAGGGCATAGGACAAAAAACTTAACATATATAAAAAGTGCCCAGAGATATCTACTTATTAAGGATTACCAGATGGATATATACTATGTCCATTCCTTGCTGTGATATAACATACCACTTGGATTAAGGTAAGCTATTCTAGAATCAGGTATTAAGTCACTATTACCAATTTAATTATTATCAAATTGTTCTTTGGTGTGAACACTATACTCTCTGGTGTTATTTTAAGCATAAAGCATATGGTTAAAAAATATTGTTCAGGACATATTCTCTATGAGGGCAAAGGCAAATAATGCTTGTTATTTCTTTACATAGATTAGATGTAGTTTTATAAACACACATTGTGTTACACTTGGGTTTATAATCCATCTGAATTAATTTTTACATATGGTATCTGCTTTTATTTATGTTTTTCTGGTAAGAGGACCAGAGAAACTTTTATTCTAGCGTTAGTTTGTCCCATTGTTGGGTACCTTCTGAGTACAATACCCCTGGTCCTATGAGTTACGAGACTTTTTTTAATATGGCCTTTTCACTGTGGAAAGAAACTTTATGGCCCTGTGGAAAATCCACTGACTGTTATTTATGTTCCCATTCACCAAGCCTTGTGTAGTTTCTTCATACATACTATTATACTTAATACATACTATTCTTTACTCCTCTGTGGATACAAGGTTGATCTTACGAAGACCTCCAGATCTATCCTTGAACAGTCTCCTCTCTGATATGCTGTCCTGCATACTCCGGCTACTCTGGCCTCCTGGGAACACTAACCCTGTCTCCTCCCCTCAGGGAAACCACTTAACTCTACCTTGGTTACACCTTCTTATTCTGTGCCATGAGGATACTCTACAGGCAGTATACTGAGAACATTCTCTTCAGTGCTAGTATTGTGATAAAACTTTCAAAGGAAATTCTGATCTCTAATTTGCTGTTTTACTTGTAGCATTTTCTTCATACTCTCCTTTTAGGTTTAAAGGGCTCCTTAATGTACCATTTTTCAAGGCATGGTCTTTACCTGTTTCACTAGATCTTTTAAGATGTTTATAGTTATTTTAATCTCCAATTGTTAATTCCAATATGTTTCTCATTCAAGGATTTGTTTTTGTTAGTTGTTTATTTCCTGAGTTGCTGCTGCTTCTGCTACTGCTTATTCTTTTTCTAATTTTAACCAGAATTCTGACTCTAATTGTTCTGATTTTTCTTCTTCTCCGGTGTTTATTATGATGTTTCATGCTGACTATGGAAAAAAAACAGACAAACTGTAAGCTTGAGATAAATAAAATTTAGGCCAAGCCGTTAGTGTGATCTCTTGCTTTTGTTGTTGTTTTTTTCTTTAAGCAAGTAATGATGGACATTGCATCAGTAGATACATTGCGACCATAAATGAACAGGTATAGCATTTTATGATTGGCATAATTAACCTATATTGGAATATATACATTTAAATTTAAATTAGTAGGTATTAAGCTTCTTGTAGATGTAGGAAGGTTTCTTGGTTTCATAAGTTAACAAAGATTGAATATAAATGAAATTTACGAAAGGTCTAAGGTACTGTTTTTTTCAACTAATTTGAAGGTCTAAACTTTTAAAAATGTTTGGAAAAATATAATGCCTAACTACCCTCTAGAGAATAATAACTTCATGAACTATAAAAACTCTTAATTCAAGCATACACAATAGTCATGTTACATACAGTCATGAAAAACTGTGGAAATACCAGTTTGTAAAGACACTGAATAATACATTAATTTATGGAGTCAATTATCTCTACTAAACTTTTGGTTTTTTGAATTATCAATGCCCTCTTTTTATTTTTCTAGATAGCCCATAACAGTTGATTATAAGTGATCCAAAAGTGTTTTTTAAGACTAACTGACCAGAAGAATAAAATTATATTTATTAATTTATAGTACATATTTTGATTCATATTACATTAAGCACAATAAGCAGACTTGGTTCACCTGTTACATAAACATAAAAAAGACGGAACATTATGAGAAATAGCAACATCAAAACCCAGAAGCAGATGATATGTGTTTTTTTCTAAAAAATAAAAAAACTATTGTCATCTGAACAAACATTTAATAATTACCTACTGTGTGCAAGACACACTGTTTAGTAGACATTTATAGATTATAAAGATGAATAAGTCACACTTTGCTCCCAAGGGGATGAGTAACTTATTTCAATATCTTGGTGAATTATTGAACTTATCTGCAATGTTTGGTTGAAAATTTAAAACTAATTATTTTCTTTTTCTTTCTTTCTTTTTTTTTTTTTTTGGACGCAAATTATATGCTTAGAAATATGCTGCTCTGCTTCTTTGTAACTAAATATACTTTTGTTTTGTTATCAACTGAAGAGAAGAAAATTATTTGATACATTATTAAGTCGACATAATGTGCTTCAAGGGGAAAACAACTCTTACATTTAGTGACTCATTTTATATCCCAATTGTTATTTCTATGAAGTACTTTTATCTGCTGTTTTTCTGTTTTAAAAAATCTACATAATCACAGAAAAAGCACGTTATGATCTGACTAACTAAAATATATTTTAAATGCTCTTTTAAACATTTGATTTCATTAAAATTACATAAGTATGTAAGATCAAAATATTTTAAGAACACTTTGTGTGCTTTCAAATGTTGATTAATGATATATATAAAGGATTGTTTATCTTTGATCATATAGCAACATTGTAGAAATTCTATCACTCAAAAATTTGATGTTTATGATGTTATTAAGTAACTGCTGTATAATATCCTAAGCACAAAATTTGGGATAATCAGAGTTTTCTCAAGAAGTAAATGGATGTATTTTATGCTTCATTGAAACTACTTTGAAATTGCTTTAAGATGGATAGTAGATGATTGAAATGTAAGCCCACCTCTTCCACCAAAGACTTTAAAACTTTAGTAATAAAGTTATTATATAAGTGCTATGATACATTTAGATTCCTTCTAGCTAACATCTATCCAGAAAAATTTTAATTGAAAAAAATTATTATTAATTGTATTGTGGCCAGTTTTGGAACATCACGGAATATGACACAGTATGAAGAGAGAAAAATTCATCTTCGGAGGAATAAAAAAAATAGTGACAAATGATTTTTCAATAAAAACAATGGAAGTCAGTGAATATTATTTGCTGATATATATTTTAAGGTATTTTGCTCCTTTCTTCATCCATTCTCATGTTCTTATCTGCCATCTAAATCTTGATGAAAAATAATATATCAGCTAAGATCTCATTCCTGTATCATGTTGTATGTCCCCACAAGTAATTCAAACTTATTACCTCTGGCCTAAACTCAGTTACTCATTCTTCCAATGCCTTATCTAGAATTTCAGTACAGCAGCAGACAGGTAGGGTTGCTGTTGAATTCTGAATGAATTCCAGGTCTCCTTGAAGCCTGGATTTAACTGCTAGTTGAGTTTCATATGCTTTCCTGTCCCTCATTATATGTGCTAATCATACCTTACCCTTTTCTGTCACAGCACTGTTAACTGTGTGTGGGACTCTAAGATTTATAACTCTCTCTCACTAGAATGGAAACCCATAAACTCAAGCATGATTGTTATTGTGGCTAACATTATATCCCTAGATCTTAGCATAGTGCCCATTGCATTATTGGTTGTCAATAACCATTGAGGAATGAATGTATTACTATTTCTTTGCTTTTTTTGTGTATTCTTGCAATAAGCTCCTATTACCTAAATGAGCCTGGTTCTGTGACTTGTGATGAGAAAAACCTAACTAATTATTAGTTACCTAAAATTTCCCCCAAGTATCATCTTTTTCACCTCCAAGGCTCTGTACCTACCATTTCGTTTCTGTGAAAGGTTTTCCATACCTTTGTGCATTTTGCTCTGACTTGCCCATTCTCTAACCATTTTTCAGGTTGCAAATTTTCCCTGTGGCATGCTTTAGCTGTGCAAATCTAATGTAAGTGGTTCTCTTTTCAATCTTATACCAGGTTCATGATGACTAATATTAGCCCATCTCTCCTTTTTCATAAGCCATTGCCTATGGGATTATAAATATGGTAGAAACCATTTCAATTATGTGTAGGGTATATAATTTATAGCCAATAAATATTTGTGTAAAAAAGATAAATGACAAATCGCAGCTTTAATTTAAGACATCTTCAACTGTTCTTTTCACTGAAAAACAAATGCCAGGTGTTTCAGAATCAAATTTCTCCCTAGGAGTAATTTTTAAAAAAATTTGTTTCTAATTTAACCACTAATTTAATGATGAATTGATTCATTTTTCAGCAGTGCATTATTAGACAACTGAATATTTACATCTCAAGCTCTAGAGCCTAGAAGATTTTGGTATAGGTGGCTCTGAAGTTGAAGAAAAAGAAGGCTTGCTAATCTTATAAATGCTTTGACCTGGAAACAGTAATAATATGGTATAGTATCAGAAGTATATCAGCTAGAGTGTTAACATTAGTGAGGGAATATTTAGCTCCCCTGGGAAGGAAAGTTAAATAGAGACTTTGAAGAAGATCAGTGGTAAATTTGAGAGTCAGGAATTGGTTGTTTTCCAAATAGGAGGAGGAGAGAATTCTATGCATTGCAAAGAGACTCTATGCCTAAAGTAATGGACAGGAAGGAAGGATAGAAAAAAGGCAGGAAGCAGGAGGAAAGAAGGGAGGGAGGGAGAAAGGAAGGAAGACACTGCAGTAGAAAATTGTAACTCTCATTGTTAGAGTATAGCATATAGTGTAGAATAAATTACCGAGTGAATATGCAGCTAAGGTTAGCTACTCGGGGGGTCATGTGTTATGTCATGTGAAAGCTTCTTACTTTTCTGTGCAGGGAATAGGAAGTTTTTACTAGGTTTTAGGTAAGATAATGATACAATGACTGATGCAGAAAGAGCACTCAGCAATATCTACACTTTGTAAAGCAAAGATTAGAACCAATTCTAAGGATGATGGACAAATGAACTGAAACAGGTGTAGTGTGAATAGAAAGAATGATTTGGATTCGAGAAAAAAAAATAGATAATAGAATTAAGCAAAATGTAGATGCCTACAACATACGGTCAGCAGGAGTACATAAGTGAGGATAACAATGAACTGATTTCTATTTCAGACAGCCAGCATAGTAATGTTACTAACAGCAATAGAGCTAACAAGAGGAAATGGAATATGCTAATCTTATTTTTATGTAAAGAAATCATCTGCTAATATTAGTGAGTAAATAACTATCATAATTTCATAATATTGCTTAATATTGTTTGTTATACTTGGTTAGGCTTCTGTGATTTTTTTTAAACCTCAGAGGCTAAATAAACATGGAAATGACTTGTTAGACTGTAACAATGCTACCACTGCTCTTCATGGGATGCAAGTAGTAGTGTATAGCTTGTCAAAGTAGTCTTTGTGAAATGAGTAAGTGAGGTAAGGAGTCACATGCACACATTGTTGGTTTTAGCTATCTATCTGTTCTTAACTTGGCCATTTTGAATTAACCTATATGAAATTCACTAAAGAGATAATTTCACAAAAATAAGGTAGTGTTTACCATAAAATAGCCTCAGAAAAAAGAGGGGAAGATAGTACCTTCCTAGTAATTATGGTTCAAGTTTTTCCCCCTAAGTGGTAGTGAAATGACTGGGATTTCCCTCCCTCTCTTCCTCACCCTTTCCTTCTTTCTCCAGGGTTTTATATGTATTTTTCTTATTATGTTTTCATGTAAAAGTTAATAAGTAAACTGACAGCTACAGATGAAATTGGAAAGTGACCCAAGTTAATATTGTTGGTGAACTTTGAAGGGTAATAATACCAAAAAGTTAAAGAATTTTCACCATAAGCCCTTATTCTTCAAGCACTGATGCAAATTTTTCCTTGCATGTAGGTTGCTAAGCAACAGCCTGGAAATATTTTTTGTTATCCATAAATACAGTTCTCTATGGTCTCAAAAAACATAGACATTTCCCCAGTCTTTTCATTTGTTTGTTTGAGCTCTCATATCATATTATTGAACAAGGTTCCTTAAATGACAATGTTCTACATAAATGAAAATGCTATGTATGATATGCAAACACTTTCAGAAATACCTTGTAATTTCTTTCCAGTGAATAACTATTGTGGTAGCATAATTATAGTTAAAAGTAAAAACACGGAATATATAATTAATTTGGGTGGAGCTTGTAAAAAATTCATTTTTAATATATGTGAAAATAATCAGAAATATGTATTAAAACAATACAGTCACATGATAAAGATAATCTAAGAACTACTGCATATTAGTCTTTAATTTATTCACAAATTAGAAAATACTACATGGCACTTACCTTGGCATATTTTATATGTTTCATGATTTACTGTGGCTAATACATTCCATTTCATATATATATATATATATATATATATGTATCTGATATATAATTATCATAATATTAATATGTGATTACCTTAGGGGAGGCAGAATCATAAAAAGAAAGATGCACAAATTCTCCTAGGGGAGATGGAAAAAGGTAATAAAGGTTGTTTATTACATGAGAAGATATAAGATCACCAGATTAAAAGTTCAAGTTTACATATTATAGCAATAGGATCTGGGGAGATTATATAAAAGATAAATTTGCTGTTCTGTAGATGAACTGTACTTGATACTCTACTTTTTCAAGGAGATGAAAGTGACTCACATGTTTTCTTTCCTGTAATTTGATATTTTGATAAATAAGACTGTAGTCTATGGGGGAAATAAGAAATAACTAAATTCATTCTTATTTTACCCACCTTTTGTGAAACTCAAGTTATGAAATACAACTTGGGGTTTTAGGTTTATATGTTCCTTAACTAATATTTGACATTTCTTTTAATTACAAATTTTGAATATAATATGTCATTATGGTATGTTTCTTGAAAGAATGGGCCCCAGAGTTATGTTGAATCATAAATTGAAGTTTATTTAAGTATTGCAGTGACAGTTCTAAGATTTTCCTAATGCCTATTAATATGATTCACGAGTGTAATGAAGAAATAGTTGTTCTATCACTCATTCAGGGAAGTAATATTGGATTAAATCTAAAAGTTACATAAACAGTTTCTTCTTCCCTGGCTGCTTGAAGTTTGGCTGCCATCATGAATGACACAGTAACTATCTGGACCAGGAAGTTCATGACCAACTGACTGCAGCAGAAACAGATGGTCATTTTCCTTTGGAAACATATCAAGATCAAAAGCTTCTGCACAGCAAAGGAAACAGTCAACAAAACAAAGAGGCAACCCATGGAAGAGGAGAAGATATCCGCAAATGACACTACAGACAAAGGGCTGATATCCAAGATCTATAGAGAACTCAGTACACACAAAACAGATAATTACATCAAAATGGGCAGAAGACATGAGTAGACACTTGTCCAAAGAAGACATACAAATGGATAACAGATACATGAAAAAATGTTCATCATCATTAGCCATCAGGGAGATTCAAATCAAAGCCACATTGAGATATCAACTTATAACAGTTAGAATGGCCAAAATCAACAAGACAGTAAACAAGTTTTGGAGAGGATGTAGAGAAAGGGGAATGCTCTTACTGTTGGTGGGAATGCAAGTTGGTACAGCCACTTTTGAAAATAGTGTGGAGATTCCTTAAGAAATTAAAACTAGAGCTACCCTATGACCCAGCAATTGCCCTACTGGATATTTACCCCAAAGATACAGATGTACTGAGAAGGGCCACCTGTACCCCAATGTTCATAGCAGCAGTGTCCACAATTGCCAAACTGGAAAGAACCAAGATGCCCTTCAATGGACGAATGGATAAAGAAGATATGGTCCATAAATACAATGGAGTATTATGCCTCCATCAGAAAGGATGAATACCCAACTTTTGTATCAACATGGGTGGGACTAGAAGAGATTATGCTGAGTGAAATAAGCCAAGCAGAGAGAGTCAAGAATCATATGGTTTCACTTACTTATGGAGCATAAGGAATAACACAGAGGACATGGGGAGATGGAGAGGAGAAGTGAGTTGGGGGAAATCAGAGGGGGAGACAAACCATGAGGGACTGTGGACTCTGAGAGACAAACTGAGGGTTTTGGGTTAGGGTGGGGGTGGGGTGAGCCTGGTGGTGGGTATTGTGGAGGGCATATATTGCATGGAGCACTGTGTGTGGTGCATAAACAATGAATTTTGGAACACTGAAAAAAAATTAAATTAAACTAAAAAACCACAAAACAGATGTTCATTGATGTCCTTCACTTTGGAAAGTCAATAGAACCTAAGACAGAAATTTGGGAAATACTAGCTAAGATGTACAAGACCACACCAAATGTCCCCTTCATACATGGATTCAGAATCCATTTGGTGGTCGTAAAACACCTGGCTTTGACAGGATTTATGCTCCTTGGATTATGCAAAGCAAAAACCCCAAACATATACTTATAAAACATGGCCTGTATGGGAAGAATTTTAAAAGTCTATGCTTATACAGGAGAGAATATCCAATGGAAAAGATAGTCTCTTTAATAAATAGTGTTGGGAAAATTGGATAGCCACATGGAGAACAATGAAACTTGACCACTTTCTTACACCATTCACAAAAATAAATTCAAAATAGTTGAAAGACCTAAATGTGAGACAGGAATCCATCAAAATCCTAGAGCAGAACATAGGCAGCAACCTCTTTGACCTCTGCCACAGCACCTTCTTACTAGACAGCTTTCCAGAGTCAGGGAAACAAAAGCAAAAATGAACTATTGTGACTTCATCAAGGTAGAAGCTTCTGCACTGCAAAGAAAACAATCAACAAAACTAAAAGGCAACCTACAGAGTGGGAGAAAATATTTGCAAATGACATATCAGATAAAGGGCTAGTATCCAAAATCTATAAAGAACTTGTCAAACTTAACACCCAAACAACAAAAAATCCAGTTACAAAATGGGCAGAAGACATGAACAGACATTTCTCCAAAGAAGACATACAAATGGCTAACAGACACATGAAAAAATTCCCAACATCACTTGGCATCGGGGAAATACAAATCAAAACCACAATTAGGTACCACCTTACATAGTCAGAATGGCTAAAATTAACAACTTAGGAAACAATAGATGTTGGCAAGGATGCAGAGAAAGGGGAAACCCTTTTACACAGCTGGTGGAAATGCAAGCTGGTGCAGCCACTCTGGAAAACAGTATGGAGATTCCTCAAAAAGTTCAAAATAGAACTACCCTATGACCTTGCAATTGCTCTAGGTATATACCCTAAAGATATGCATGTAGTGATCTTAAGGGGCACATTCACCGCAATGTTTATAGCAACAATGTCCACAATAGCCAAATTATGGAAAAAAAACAGATGTCCATCGATAAATGAATGGATAAAGATGTGGTATATATGGACAATGAAATATTACTCAGCCATCAGAAAAAAATAAATCTTACTATTTTCAATGCCTTGGATGGAACTAGAGGGTATTATGCTAAGCAATATAAGCCAATCAGAGAAAGGCAATTGCCATATGATTTCACTCATATGTAGAATTTAAGAAACAAAACAGAGGAGCATAGGGGAAGGGAGGGAAAATAAGATGTAATCAGAGAGGAAGACAAAACCTAAGACTCTTAACCACAGGAAACAAACGGGAGGGTTGATGGAGGGGAAGGGGAAAGGTGGGGGGGGTAACATTATCCACAGTAGACAAAATATGGAAAAAGCCCAAATGTCCATTGACTGATGAATGGATGAAGAAGATATATTATTTATACACACACACACACACACACACACACACACACACACGTAAACGATGGAGTATCACTCAAGCCATCAAAAAATGAAATCTTGCCATTTGCAATTACGTGGATGGAACTAGAGGATATTATGTTAAGCAAATAAGTCAGTCAGAGAAAGATAAATACCATAGGATTTCACTCACATGTGGAATTTAAGAAACAAAACAAATGAACATAGGGGAAGGGAAAGAAAAATAAAAAATAAGATTAAAACAGAGAAGAAGGCAAACCATAAGAGACTCTTAACTATAGGGAACAAACTGATGTGCTAGAGGGGGGAGGTGGGTGGGGCAATGGACCAAATGGGTAATGGGCATTAAGGAGGACACTTGTAACGAGCACCAGGTATTATATGTAAGTGATGGATCACTAAATTCTACCCCTGAAACTAATATTACACTATAGGTAACTAAGTAAAATTTAAATAAAACCTTGAAAGAAAAAAACAAGTCTATGATTATACTACTTTAACTGAAGTGGCCATATGCAGTATATACATTGTAAGGGATAATAGTAATAGAAAATTTGTAACAAAGCACAACTTTTCAGGTTTATTTTGAATTTTTTTAATTTAAAAATGTTTACTTTCTTGACACTTTTTTCTTTTGTTTTAATGAATATTGTGTATTGTGTGATATAATCCCAAGCCTCTCTGTCCCTACCTAAGCATTCATTGATGTCACCCCATTAATAACACCAAGGAGCTGGAGTACTAGTGTGAGATTGTGTTGATGGGAATTCACAATTTCCAGTCTTTGTGAAACCTTCACTATTTCTCTGTGTCTCCTTTTTATCATCCATAAAGTAGGTATAATAAAGTTACATGTATTATCACAACAATAAGATTATTGTGATAATTACAGGACATGATAACTTATGCAAAAGGACATAGAACCATAACAATTGTATAATAAATCTGTTATTATTTTTATTATTACTCATAATAATAATAGTCATTGTGAATTATGTTTACTTATTTGGGATCTCAACTTTGAAATGATAAAAGTAACTATGTAAATTAGGATAAATATACAGTATTGGAACAAAGCTTTAGACAATAGAGATTTCATTATTTCACCTAACAGGGAATCTACATATAAGTATTCTCAGTTTTGATGCAGTACTTCAGTGGTTAATAATAAGGCTCTTACTAAATCCTTCTAATAAATTATGTTGGCTTTTTGTCTTTAGGTGTGTAACCTCATGGCGTAAAGCTTTCTTATAAATCATTGATCAGAGTCAGGTTATACTTTCCTAACCAATAACTAGTAGAGGATACAGAATTATCATTCTTGATTTAGACAAATAATAACCCATCCCTGGGGTTAGTGAAGAGGCTTGTGATAATTTAGCATATTGTGGTTCAACAAAATTTGGTTTTAATGCACCAAGAAAAAAAAATTTGTTAGCAAACAAACAGTATCTGACACCAGCAATTAATAATTGGCTGCTCTGATTTAATTGGCACTTGTTGGCCAGGGAATGGGGAGAGAACAGTTAGCATCATTTTAGCAATGGGAAGATTCCATAATGTTGAATGCTCATTCTTTGATACATATAGTATTGACAGTATTTCTGTGTTCCTTTCATTTTTAAATTAAGATTATATACTTTTAGGTGATGGGCATTAGCGGGAAGGCACTTTTTGTGATGAGCATCAGATGCTAAATGGAAATATTGAATCACTAAGTTATACACCTGAAATTAGTATTACACTGTATCTTAACAAACTGGAATTTAAATTAAAAAAATTAAATGCTTTCATGTCTAATTAGTTGAGTACCATAGTAATTGTAATCAATGTGGAAATATTTCTAACAGCTAATCACCATTTTAAGTGGAGAAAGAGCTAGAGTTTATAATAAAATGGTGACTTAAACATCCAGAAAAAATTAAAAGTGTTTAGATTACTATATATGTTTAATATCGAGAAAAAGTTCAATCGTTTAGAGTTAAAGATGCAAATTTCCAAGAAAATGATGTTTATGATGCTAACTTCTGTGTATGTTACTAGATAAAAGCTTGTAGAGCTTCTGCTTATAGGTCAAATTCATTACAGGTAGTAAAAGTACACCCAAGCCCTCAAATAAAAGCCTGTGATTATGTTTAAAACATCCAAAGATGTTGAATAGATTAAATATATTAACATATAATACTGTAGAGAAGCACAGAGGGGCATGCCTAAATGCAAGCTATTCCACTTGCTTAGATAAATAGAATTCTTAATGCAGTAGAACCACAGATGATTGCAAGAGTAAATTTTACATTTCTGCCTAGATATTAAAAAGTTTGCATGAAATGAAGTTTCTTTCCTGATTCATATCAGTTTGTAAAGGTAGGCAATTCAGTTTGCTACACAAAATATATCTTTATGAAGCATAGAAAAATCCAATTTGCCAGTAAAATCCATTTAAATTAAAATCAAAGACTAATCTTCATATAATCCTTTGCTTGTACCATAATGATGAAAAATGAACAGATGCCTATAGTGAACACTTACTTATCCTGATTATTTTTATTTTTATTTCATAGAAATTACCTTCTGCAGGGAAGAAAAAGTATATGGAAAGGTCACATGCAACAAGTAAACTTATTAAAGCTATACTAGAGAAATAAAAGATTATTCACTTTTTTTTCAGTCATAGAGAATGGAACTGCATAATGATGTTCTTTAAAGCCAAGTCTGAAATATATAAAACCTTATGAATTCCAACAAAATTCTTCTAAACAACTATTGAAAATTGCTAAAGTATCACCTTTATCATGATCATATAAAATTTTATATATAATGAAAATTAAAAAGATTATTCTAAAATATATATTGAAATTCAAATGACCAAAAATAGTTAAGGAACTGTTGAAGAACAACAAAGATGAAATTATACCACTGGATATTAAATTTCATTATAAAGTTATGGCATTTGATGGTTTTGAGTAGGAAATGAACTTTTGTATAAGTATAAAAAGATCATTCTGCTCCTTGTTAAGAATAAATGTGAGAGGGCTTGGACATATTCTAGGAGACCAGTTAGGAAATTTTAGGATAATCCAAGAAGATGCTGATTTTTAGCATGGTAATATCAGTGGCATTGATTTAAAAAATGGTAATATTCTGACTATATTTAAAGCTACAAGCAATACAATTTGCAGATATGTTGAATGCACAATATAATAAAACTGAAAAATAAAGGATATCTTCAAATATTTAGCCTGAGCAACAAAGAGCAGGTGAGAAAGAGCATTTTGGGTTGGGTAACTGGATTAAAGTTGTCTAGTAGTGGAGATAGTGATGTTCCAAATGAGAGGTCTCGTTAGGATATATAAATTGTATAGTCATCACTGTATACATAACTGTTCTCAAGTTATTTCATTTTTGAAATATCTGATTAATTCTGATTTTTTTCCTATGTAGATATCTGAGATCAGTATGTACTCATAGATAATCTGTTTCATACTTTGGGTTATAATCCAATGCTGCTTCATTTATTTTATTATTTAAATGCCTCCAGCTTTGGCCATTAGCATTTCTTCCAGTTGACTACTGTGCCCCTTTGATATAACCCGATCTTGGTGTTTTTTTCTTTTCTTTTCTCCTTTCTCTTTCATTATTTTCCTTTTTCCCCTCTTTGGGTGCTTCCTTAATTTCTAACACTACAGAATGCTCTAGATTCATTTTGAGCATTTCCTTCCTTAGTACTAGAATCAGCCATTTCCCCAAAAATCCCTGGTTTATTTTATTGGAAAATTTTATTAGGAAGACTTGGGTGTTAGGTGTGTTCCTTATTACTAAGGTGTCATTACTGCTAGATAATTTCAGCTGAAAGTGGAAGAAAATAAATGGATGTATATATGAACCTGTGTAAGCATGTACATTCACCCACATCCACACACACTAACATTTGTATCTATCTAGTGCTAATAATTTGTATCTATCTAGTGCTAATCATACTAATGTTACCAGTTCTAATGTTATCTCATGGATAATTCTAGCCTTCCATTCTTGCTTATCTATAAACTCCTTCTCTAAAAATAAGAAACTTGGCTCAGATCATCACCATTTATGTACTTGTTTAATTCTAATATGTATTTTAGTTCAGAATTGTTAGCCCAGATCCTTCTGTGGAACAGATATGTCAACCAGAGTATGGTGTTTATGATAGGTTTTGTTGTTTATTTTGTTTATTAAAAAAAAATCCCAGTTCTTTCTTCTATTTGTCTATAAAGTTACAAAGGTTTTGAAAAATGCATAATGTTACGTATCTATAATACTATTCAGAATAGTTTCAACACCCTAAAAATCCTCGCTATGTCACCTACTCACTGTTCTCTTCTACCCACAACCCTGGTAACCACTGATCTTTTTACTATGTCTAAAGTTTTGCCTTTTCCTGGATGTCATGTAATTGGAATAATACAGTATTTAGTATTTTCACATTTTTTTCACTTTAGAATATGCATTTAATATTCATGCATGTCATTATGTGACTTGATAGCTCATTTCTTTTTATCACTGAATAATATTCCATTGTGTAGATGTACCACAGTTTATCTATTCACCTATTGAAGGGCATGTTGGTTTGCTTCCACTTTGGGCAATTATGAATAAAGTTGGTATAAATTTTCTGTGCAGATTTTTGTGCAGACATTAAGTTTTCCAAAATAATTGGGTAAATACCTAGGAGTGTGATTGCTAGATCATATGGCAACACTTTGTTGACCTTTGTAAGAAGCTACCACAGGGGCTTCCAAAGTGTCTGTTATCTTTTTTGCACTTCCACCAGCTTGTTCTGTGTTCTTGCTAGTGATTGGTATTTTCAGGGTTTTTGTTGTTGTTGTTTAAATCTTAGCCTTTTAAGTACACATGTAATGGTATTTTAATGTTTTAATTTTAAATTCCCCAATGAAAAATGATGTTGACTACTATTTGATACTTATTTGACATCTGTATATTCTCTTTGTTGAGGTGTCTGTTCTAACATTTTTTTTTTCATTACAATGGGTTGTTTGCTTTATTTTTTACTTTTAAGACTGTTTTGTACATTTTGGAGATAAGTGCTTTATCAAATATGTGTTTTAAAAATATCTTCTCTCAGTCTGTGGCATGTGATTTTCATTCTCTTAACTGTCTTTGACAAAGAAGAAGTCAAAATTTAGGAATTCAAAAACTTTGTTTCATTTTGTCTAGGCTCTGTCCCTTTCTGGCAGTGTTTCTGATGATACAGCATTTCCAGAACACCTTATCCATCTCCCAAGTCATAAAAGCCCACAACATTATGTAAAAGTTTTTTTATATATCCTTCCTGGATAAACTCCTCTCTAATCCTGGTTTCTGCTGGGATGCTTGGCTAGATCTATGCATCACACACCTAATCTTTTCAGTTAAAGATTTTTGAGCCACATCTTTGGCCCTCTCTCCAGAGCATGGTTTTCTATGGTTGAATTTCCGAATTATGCTTCCTTTGCAATCTAGTTAGACTATGAATTTCCCAAATCATCAAATGTTTGTTTCTTTTTGCTTAGCAATTTATCTTTCCTCTCACATTTTACTGTAAGCAACAAGGAGAAACTAGGCTGCCACTTTAACATTTTGCTTGGCAATCTCCTCAGCCAATTGCATCTATTTATTACAAATTCTGTTTTCCATTCAACAGTAGAATAAATTCAGCCAAGCTTAATGCCACTTTCTAACAAAGGCTGCCGTTCCTCTGGTCTTAAATAACATGTTCCTCACTTCTTTCTGAACTCTTACCAATCACCTTTAACAGCCATATTTCTACCAATCACCTCTTCAGGACAGTTGAGGCTTTTCCATCCTGTCCATCTAAATTCTTCCAGCTTGTATGCCTTGTCCAATTCCAAAGCCATATCCATATTTGAAGGTATTTGCTACAGCGGCATTCTACTTTTTATTACCAGAATGTATATTAATTTCCTAGGACAACTATGACAAATTACCACAAACTTGGTGGCTTAAAACAACAAAAATTTATTCTCTCATAGTTTTGGAAGCCAAAAATCCAACATCAAAGTGTCAGCAGGCCTGATTCCATCTGGATACTTGGAGGAACAATCTGCCCAATACCTCTGTCCTGAAATGTAGTGGCACCCAGCAATCTTGGTTTTCTTTGACTTGTGGGTCCCACACTTAATCCAGGGAGATCTCGTCTCAACATTCTTAATTTAATAACATATGCAAAGACTGTTTTCAAATAAAGTCCCCTTCATGTGTGCTGGGGGTTAAGATTTGGACACACCCTTTGGGGGGAGCCTATTCAGTTTGCTGCACTAACCAATATAATTTTCTTTCTTGACTGAAGAACTTTTTAAAACATTTCTTACAGAGCATGTTTATCTGAAAGTATTTCTCCTGTTTTGTTTGTTTGTTTGTTTTTAAGTATATTTTGCCTGCTTAAGAAATTCTAGGTTAGTGAGGGTTTTGTTTTGTTTTTAATTTTAACACTTTAAATATTTCACTTCACACTCTTTGTGTTTACATGATTTCTGCCAACAAGTTTTCTCAGATTCTTATCCTTGTTCCACTCTAAGTAGGTGGAGTTTTGTCCCTCTTAATTATTTCAAGATTATCTAATTGTCTTTGGCTTCTGTAGTTTTTATATGCTATGGTTTGGTGGCGACTTTTTTTGTAATTTATCCTACCTGGTGTGATCTGTGATTCTGAAATCTGTCATTTGATTTCTGTGGTTAATTTTGGAAAGTTCTCAGCCATTGTTACTTCCAGTATTTCTTCCTCTCTGTCTTCTTTGTCTTGCATTCCTGTTATGCATGTTACATCTTTTGACATTGTCTTTCAAGTCTTAAATGATTTATTATTATTACCATCATCATCATTATCATTATTTTATTTCAATTTCAGTTTGATCCTTCTTCAAACACACCCATGTCCAGTCATCTTATAACCCCATCAAAATCATTCTTCATTTCTGTTACAGTGTTTTTAATTTCTAGCATTCCTTTTTGATTCTCTTAGAGTTTTCATATCCCTGCTTACATTACCTACCTGTTCTTGGATGTTATCTGCTTTTTCTAATAGAGACCTTAACATACTAATCATAGTTATTTTTAAATTCCTGAGCTGGTAATTCTCATATCCCTACATATTTGAGTCTGATTCTGATGCTTTCTTTGCATCTTTAGACTTTTTTTTTCCTTCTACCATGATTTTTTTCCATTTTATTTTATTTTATTTTATTTTATTTTATTTTATTTTATTTCTTTTCAGTGCTCCAAAATTCATTGTTTATGCACCACACCCAGTGCTCCATGCAATACGTGCCCTTCATAATGCCCACCACCAGGCTCGACCAATCTCTTACCCATCTCCCCTCCAAAACCCTCAGTTTGTTTCTCAGAGTCCATAGTCTCTCATGGTTTGTATCCCCCTCCGGTTTCCCCCCATCTCACTTCTCCTTCTACCATGATTTAAAATTATGTTGAAGACTTAAAATGATGTATCAGGTATTACCAACTGACTTAAACAGGCTTTAGTGTGAGGTTTTATATTAATTTCTATGGGAGTTGGGCTGGGTTTAATATTATAGTTGTAGAAGCCAGAAGATTCAAATTCCTCTATTGATCTTGTTTTGTCTTCTCTGCTATCTTTGAGGTTCCTTAACTCCTCGTCTGATAGATTGTGCATCTGACTGCGCTTTGAGCTGCAATCCTCTGCTGTTACACTGAAGTCTTGTTCGTACAGTTGTTAGGTGAAGGAGAGGGAAGCATTTCACAATCGTGTGATTAAATCTCTGTCTTTTAGTGGGCCTATGTCCATGGACTTTGACTTTCACAAGTGTGTCTTAGAATTTTTTTCTCCCTTAGGTGAGACAGGAAGTGATCTGGAGTGGGAGAAATGCCATTTTGTTTGGCGAGGTGAGGTTCTAACAGTCTTTTCTCTTAATAGTAGGCTTTTGATATGGATTACACTCTGAGTGTATTTCACAATGTGAAATTCCTTCCCCTACCCTTGCCAAAATCATGAGAGGATCTTTCTTGGCTCTCTACCGTGACAACTTGGGTGGATTCCTAAAGGTAAAACCCATTAAAGTTGTCTCTCCCACAAAAATGCAGCTTTCAGGAATTTCTCACTCTCCGGCAAGTTTATATTCACCTTCCAGTATTTCATCCAAATTACCATTAAAGGTACTTACCAGTTTATTGCTCCAGTGGACTGTGCTTTAGGTAAGATCTCAGCTGAGACTTTCTGTATTTGTCTGTCTATCCAGACTTCAATGTGCTGTTTTTCTCCACGATTTGTCCTGGATGATCCATACTAAGTCATTGGTTTTCCATTTTTCATCTTTTTCTTAGAACAATGAGAGTGACAACTTGTAAAATTTTTATGCGTCAGAGCTTAAACCAGAATTTTCTCTATACATTTAAAAGCCAAACTTCTTCAGATAATTGTTTCCAAATATTATATCCAGGTTTTACTTCTTGTTCACTTTTTTTTAAACATTTGATTGTGGAAAAATTAAACACATACAAATAGAATAGTACCGTGATTCCATGGAGTCATCATTTAATTTCAACAATTGTGAAACATACAAGAGGAAATTGTGATATCTTTTCAAATGAGATGGAAAGTAAATGAAATGCTACAAATTCTACTAGGATTGTGTCAAATTGAGAATCCAACTGGAAGAGGCTACCACTGGCCAAAAATAGGACAGTGTGAGCACCATGAAGGGAACTATTGCAATTGATTGAAACAGTTCAAACTTGTTTAAATCTATGAGTTCATAACAAAAAGATACAAACCTAATGATAGTGAATAAACTTTATCATTTTATCATTTTTTAAACTGGAAAATAAATAAAAGTTTGAAACATTTATCCTGTGTTTCCTAATTATTGTTACCAAGTATGAAATATTTTTTTACTTTTTTTTGAAAAATTTCTCTTTAAAATGTAAAGAATATGAGACACCTGGGCTCAGTTGGTTAAGCATCTGCCTTCAGCTCAGGTTGTGATCCCAGGGTCCTGGGATCAAGTCCCATATTGGGCTTCCCTGCTCAGCTGTGAGCCTGCTTCTCCCTCTGCCTGCTGCTCCCCCTGCTTGCTCAGTCTCAACCTCTCTTTCTCTCTCTCTGACAAATAAATAAAAGCTTTAAGAAAATACAAAGAATAGAGCAAGACTAAAATATCACTATTTTGCAACTATTAATATTTTAATGAATCTTGGCTTCAGCGATTAGTGGCTACTAACACTAGAAAAAAAATGGCATCCATCCAAATGCCTTCCTGATGAAAGGTAATTAAGTTCCTTGTGAAGTACTCTTACCAAAAATATATAATCTGGCTCTAATAGATAATCTGCTCTGTAGATGTTATTATAAGTTATAGTAAATAGCACAGAGGAACATATTACTGTACATTGTGAGGATAGAATCAGCAACTCTCAGACTGGAAAACACGATAGGCCAGATAACCCATTAGTTCCTCAGCAATGTTGACAGTAAAAATGCAATGAATGGAATCCTATTATACTTAATAAAACATAATAAAGAATGAGAGTGTGCTAAATATTGTTTTTCAGTTCTGCTTTTTAAGATCAAAAAGTTGTAATATATTTTATGTTTGTTCTTTTATCTTTGTTAATGCTATTGGTTATTTCTTTTTCTAGACAGTTCTGAAGCCCTATGAATATACTTATTTAAGGCTATGTTGTATAGTTGTAATTCTCTAAAATTAGAACTATCATAAAATAACACTAACATCATACCAAAATTAGGAGAGAAATAGGTCAAATACTACATTTTGAAAAATTATCCCGAGAGTATTTAGAGAATTAAAATCTAATGTAGCTTGTACAGTATTGATAGTATTTGCTTTAAAAGAGCAAACCCTTGGAACATTAAAGTACAATTGGATTGTAGGTTTTACCATTTTCAATTCCATACCTGCATTATATTTAGATAATCCCCAAACTGTAGAAGTAAACACTCTTACCTGTTTGCTACAGAATGCATGGATATAGAAAGCATGTGATACAGTTATAGAAGATTGTAAGAGAAATACTATGATTATGATGGTGTTGATAGTGATGATGGTGCTCTCTGGGTTAACATCAAGGATGTGAAAATTAGAATATAAAGCCAGTTTAAAAAATTGAAACTTCCAGGGAACCTGAGTGGCTCGGTTGGGCATCGACTCTTGATTCAACTCAGGTCATGATCTCATGGGTTGCTAGATGAAGCCCTGCATCAGGCTTTCCACTCAGCGGGGAGTCTGCTTGAAGTTGCTCTCCCTCTGCCCCTTCTTCCAGTTGTGTGAGTGCTCATGCTGTCACTCTAGCTCTAGTAATAAATAAATAAATCTAAAAAAATTGAAACTTCCTACAATCACCTATTATACCAAAAAAGATTTCATTTCAAATTGCAGTATCAGGTAAGGAGATCAAAGAACTAAGATGCATTAATTTCCTTAATTTATGTAATAAACTTTATATGCTTCCATTATTAAACTTTTACCTTAAAACGTTTGAATATAGAACATGCCAAAAGGCTAATTATATTTATGAAAAGATGGATTCTTTGGGCTCCCCTACCTATCAAAGGCCTAAAACTAATTTTCTGAAATAACCCAAAAAGAAAGAAAGTTTTCAAAGTGTTGAGTACTGGCAAAAAACATTTTGATTATTATGTTTGGTTCTATTAACATGAAAAAAAAGTGTCCTCTTTTTTCTACGTTAGTTTAAGTCAAGAAAATTTATTTTTCCTCTAAAAGTTATGCCTCCATTACAAAGTTTATAGCTTATAATAATATCAGCCAGCTATTTTGAAATAATGCTGCATAAAATACACTCCAAAACAAAGAGGCAAAAATCAGTCAGCATATGTTCTTATGTTCACGGTTCTGAGTGCATCTGCAGGTCAGTATGTTTAAACTGGGTTCAACTGTGAAGTTGTTTTTCAGACCACTGGTCTGTAGGACTTCGCTTCTTCCTACAAGTTTAGCTAAGGTTGAAACGGCATATGTTAATATTAGCTAAAGGAGAAGTAATAGTACATGAAAGAAAGCCCATTTATGTAAGCATATTTGAACCCCTTACTCTATAATTAATATACAGTAGGTCAAAGTTGGTCACATGGCATGAGACATTGATTCAGGGAGTGGTTAAAAATTGCAAGAAATAATTAAATCTGCCACTGTCCACTCCCTTAGTTATTTATGATCCTTCCACACATACAATTTATTCACTTAATCCCCAAGATTTACTAATCGTTGATCAGGATTTTAAAATCTGCATTAAGTCTAGAATTATTATATGGAGACCTATGAACTAAAAAATCAAGTTATTCTCCATTCACTTACCCAGTGTGATTGTGGAACAGGAAGAGGGTCAGTGCAAAAAATACCCTCATTTGATAAGAGAAGAAATAGACATAGGGGAGCCATTAATTCCCCAGGAATTCTGAAATCCTGCTAGGCAAACACTATCATGTACTTTGAGTCTTGATACATACAGTTTTCTTGATTAGACCCTGGTTCTACTTTCTGGCAGAAGCTGTGGTATGGATCTTTCCATCTGACACTTCGACATTTTCTATTTATTCTCTTCCTATAAGTGGAGGACTAGAGTTTTTTGTTTGTTTAACATGTTGAACAGACTGGCAACATGCTTGCAAATGTAGACATCTTAAAATGTGTCTAAATGGACGATGGGTGTTAAGGAAGGCACTTGGGATGAGTGCTGGGTGTATATGTAAGTGATGAATCACTAAATTCTACACCTGAATCCAATTTTACTGTGTATGTTAACTGACTGGAATTTAAATAGATACTTGAAATTTTTAAAACAGTGTTTTTTTTAAAAATACGTATTAAATGTCAGTTGTAGGCACCCACAAACCTTTTATTTTATTGTTTTATAAAATATTTTTATTTATCTACTTAAGAGAGAGAGAAAAAGAGAGTACAAGCAGGAGGAGGGGCAGAGAGACAAACAGACTCCCCACTAAGCAGAGAGTCCAACACAGGGCTTGATCCCAGGATCCTGAGATCATGACCTGAGTCAAAGTCCGATGCCTAACCAACTGAGCCACCTAGGTGCCTCTACTCACAAATCTTTTGAAAGCATAATTCTTATCACACTTTTGTGAGACCATGTGTTTTACTTTATTAAGAATCTGTTAATTCGGGTATAATTATCTGAGAGGTGTTGCCTTACTTATTTTGGAAGTCTTAAAAAAAGTGTTAGTAGGCTCCCAAGCCCTTGGTTTTGTGTACTTAACACCTGCAAGAAGGATTTGAAGGCTGCAGAGTTTTTCAAGCTTTGTTCCGAGGCTGTATTTTAACTTTTGAATTATTGCTTGGTGTCTGGAGAGATCAATGATGAGAAAGTTTTATTTTCAAAGCAAGCATGTCCCAACATTTCTAGTTTCTCCACAGTTCTTCTTAATTCTACTTGTGCATATGCCTGCTCTCCTAGTTTCAAGCCCCTATAATAGGTTTTTAAATTAATTAATTAATTAATTGTTGTTTCACATTTTAATTTAAATTTTAGTTGATTAATATATAGTGTAATATTGGTTTCAGGAGTAGAATTTAGTGATTCATCACTTACATACAACACCCAGTGCTCATCTTAACAAGTGCCCTCCTTAGTATCCATCACCCATTTAACACCCTCCGCCTCCCCTCCCCTCAGTTTGTTCTCTGTAGTTAAGAGTCTGTTTCGTAGTTTGTTTGCCTCTCTCTTTTCCCCCCATGTTCATCTGTTTTGTTTCTTAAATTCCACATGTGAGTGAAATCCTTGGGTATTTGTCCTTCTCTGACTCACTTATTTCGGTCAGCATAATACACTCTAGCTCCATCCATGTCATTGCAAATTGCAATATTTCATTCTTTTAGATTCAAGCCCCTGTAATGGTTTACTCAGCTCGTGCTATCCAGTCCCAAAGCCCATACCATGTTTTTAGGTTTTGGTTTTGGAAGCACTCAACTTCTAAATGCTTGTATCTAGATTTGCTAGCTTAGTGAGTAAATAATGCTCAATAACAATCCATTCCAAATCTCAGTGATCTATAATAACAATAAGGATTTCTTCCCATATTTACAGGTCCTCAGTTCTTTATGAATCAGCTAAGTGAGGCCAGGCTTGGCAAAGTGAACCTCTCAACTGTGGTCTGGATGAACTTAGCTCATCACTATGGGACTGGACTTAGGTAGGCCCAACAAGCATTCATTCTGAGGCTGAAGCTAAAGGTGTTCTTAGCTCCTTGAGAGAAGCCCTTTTCATGTCAATGGCAGCAATGCTCTGGTCTAAGACCACCTACTCAGGCACACCTGAGTCAAGCTCCCTTTGTATCACATCTGATAACTCCCCTTTGGTAAAAACAGTTCATATGGTAAAGCGTGTGGGTGGATGAAAGCATGCATATTTGGGAAACATAATGTAACCTGCAACAATAATACTACCACTTCTGGTAATTGTTTAATTCTTTTAAGTCTATTTTAATTTATTTCACTAAGAAATTACAAACTGCTTTTAAAATAATAAAACTTAGTTTAAAAAATGCAAACAAGGCCTCAAACACAGAAACCTGTTATAATCTACAGCATCATAAGTCATTTAACAATTTACTGGTGGAAATATTATGTTCTCACTTACGTAAAGTCTTTAACCTTTGAACACTAATTTTAACTCAATTTGTTCCTAATACGTATGCACAAATAGGAGAATCTCAAGGTCAGTGCTGTCTGGCTTCAAGGAGATAAACATAGCACAGATTTTAAAACAGATTTACTCACAGTTATAAACCTTAGCTCGGAACCAGTTTCCCCCTTGGGCACTCTTTTGAGGAAGGTCAGTGAAGATATGGATTGCCTTATTTTTGCTAATAGTCTCTTTCCCATTCACATTTTTGGTAATTATTCTCTTACCCTTGTTTAATTGTCTCTTTATCTTCTACCATTTACCTACGAAGAATCCTTCCACTTTACCTTGAAGGCAGAGTCATGGCAAATCTGTAACATCTTTATCTGCCTCCTTTCTCTAACTTTCCAATGAAGGACTGCTGTCCGCATGACTGGACAAGAGAGTACAGACAATCTGAAAGAGACATGACCTCAGGCTTCTGTGTTACTCTTCATTTATACCCTCTTGTATCCCAAGGACGGGTGACAGAACTAATACGAGAGTAATCATGGAAGTTGGCTATCTGTTTGGATCTTCCAGTTAGCACAGAAATAGAATGTTCAGTCATTTTCCCACCCAAGTTTGAGAAAAAAAATAGAAATTCTGCTCATCTATAAATTTATGTGCTCCATGTTCTCCTTCCCCCTCAACATCTACAGCTTGACATAGCACTCACTCTATTTAATGATCATTGCACTTGCCTTTTGTCTTCCATGGCAAAAACAAGCTGATAGTTCTTTTGCAGTAACATTCTATTAAGCCTGGCAATCTGAATGGTTTGACCAGTATACATCTTAGTTGTAAGTATAGTTAGTTGATTGTGAGGTCTCCTACAACAAAAAGGTGGGCCATAATCTAAGGCCTTGCTTGGACTATACAAGTGAAACATCATAATCGTCAACAATAACAAAATAATAATGATAACAAACATATATCTAATGTGACTAACAGAGGGTGAACTGACCCACCTGTAGTTATGGTCTCTGACTTATTTTCACAGTTGAGTCCAGTTCAAAGAATTGGAGTCTCTTCATTGAGGGTAAAGCTGATGCATTGAGGGAGACCTATTATAACATATGAAGTACATAGTGTATATTTTCCTCTTTATCTTTCCTGAAAGAGCTCATAGACATTATCAGGGAAATTAAAATGCCTAGTCATTTCTCAGATTAAAGGACACTGGTCCTGAGCTATCAGAAATCCCTGATGAATAAAAATGCCAAAAGGGAGAATAATGCTTTATGGGGATCAGGTGATAAATGAGTTTTATTTCAAGTCCATTTCATTGTAGGAGAATGTGTCATCATAAGTGTAACTTGGTCCTTTGCCCAGTTCTTAACAGATTAATTGGAATAGAACTAAGTGACAACTGTAGAATATCAACGTTGGTTACCAGATTATGTTGTGAGAGCCATTAGTACAGGATGATCAAGTGTAGAACTACGGAATCTCACCCTCCCACATCAAAAGCACAAATTAAAACAGTACTGAAGACTTGGGTTTCTAGGTTGTTCAGTTTCAAGTAGCAGCAGGCCATTATTCCTGCTGAAAGAAACTAGGAACATTTGTATAAATTACCAAAGGTACATTTTCAAAGGCAGGCGATAGCTATGAAAGAAATAAAATCTAAGAAAGCAAAAATTCCACTGAGGAGATAAATTTTCCTTGGTAAGCTGATAAACTACAGTCTTCTTTAGACCCCTGTGAATATTTGTTGATTCTGGGCACAGGCTTCGGATCAGACCTAGCTCAAGCAGACTCTGCTGGGGTAAGGAGAAAACCAGGAAGTTTTTAGTTGACATGCAGGGCTAGAATAACAAAGCAGAAAACGGCAGCACCTCCAACGCTTGACCAATTCTCTCCACAGGATATTTTCTGAGTTCTGGTACTATGTAGGAGTCTGGGGAATTTAGATAAAATTTCTGAAAGCTAGACTGAAATGTCCTGCAATCTGCGGTGCTTAAGAGACTAAGTCCTGCTGGGGGAACCAGCAGGACCCGAGTGCATGGTTGGAATCCCTTCAAGGTATTTGCCAGATTTTGAACCTTCATGAGAGGGAGAATATGAAGCTCCACTAGTGAAATCTGAAGGCAGAGCTTGGTTTTATTTTTAAAAACCTCAGTGTCATCCCCTATCTTCCATTGCAGATTTATCATTTTAATATTTCTAATGACAATGGAAGTGGACTTTGAATGTTTTTCAGATATTTCAGAATTATGAAATTCTAAAGCTCTGCTATGCAGGGAGCACATGTATTGCTGAACTAGTCACCTTGTGCCTAGCTTGGAGATCATTAGAAAGTCACATGAGCCATAAATTGACACAGAACCCTGCTTTATGCGAAGATAGGGCTATTTACTCCATTGGGTTCTCGATGGCCTGCTGTTATGTGGCCCAGAGTACTTGTCCCCCTACTTTGATGCGCCTCAGTTCTTTTCATTCTTGAGATATTGGCCTGCTTATCACCTCAAAGAAGCGGAGACTGACCAGATTATTAAAGGTAGACAAACCCTCATTTTCTGCTCATACATACTGTTTATTTCTGTCTAATCACCTATAACATTTTACAGGTGATGTATTTATATTTTCTGTACTTTGGTTTGTTTTTCTGCTACAGTTTCTCTCTCTAGAAAATTTGCTCCATGAAGGTAGGGACCATTTTTGTGTCTTTCTTCTTTGCATGTGTCCACGGTCCCTAACACATGTCATGTACATAGCAGTCACTGAATAAAACTGATTGGATTAAATGTAATAAATCAATTAATATTATTGTAAAATATTTATTATGGCAGCTCCTATGCTAATTTCCACTTAATTTTTGCTATATACATCTTGGTTGATTCTTGAATTTGTCCAGGTTTCAAGTTTTATTACTCTGTCCCTGACAGAAAACATATATTCAAAAGTACACTATATTACATGACTTTTAATGTGATACTATGTTAAATAATGAGTCTAGAAATAAATAGATCTTTCTTTGAATTTAAGTGGTTATTGAACATAACACTATTTTTGTAGTCTTATCAAAAAATACATTCCTTATATGTCATTTAAAATAATTTTTAAGATTAAAAACCTTGTAAGCATTTTCTTAAGGTCCAACTTTGCATCCTAAGTGGGAGACAACTGTGCATAGAATTCCAGTAGTGTTATTCATGACTAGACATCTGTTTACAGCTACACTTTTGATAAAACAGGTCAATGTTAAGCTTCAGTAGGCTGAGAAATTTAACATGATTAGTTCTCATTAATGTCAGAGTTAAGCTTTTTTCTTATAATAAAGGCAGAACCATTCAAACAAGATTCTTGCAGAACCCAAAGATCTGTCACACAGTGATTGTCTTTTCTTGCATCATTAATTTCAGGTCAACTAACAGAATATTAAAGGAAAAGTAGTACAAAAAAATCAAAGTCATAAGGCTTAAAATTTTATAAATTTAACATTTATGAAATAGATACATATACAAGAACAATAATTTATTAACTGTATGTATTTAATAAAAATTTTTAAGGAGCATCATTTTGTTTCTCTTAATATTAGAAAACTATATTCTATTTTAAAAGACAGAGATATATGCAGAAGAATATGTGCTAAATAATGATCACCAACAAACCTAAAATCCAGTGAAAACAATCACAAACATATTGGTATAGCTCTTTCTTGACCTCACTGGTGGTGTGCCTGAGGGTGGCAAAGACTAAATCATACCCTTGGGATATGTCGAAGGAAAGGCTCCAGAAATTAGGGAGTGTTGTGAAAAGGCAGGTTGGAGGCCCAACATTGTGATTTTGACATAAAAAATTTTTGTGACTCATGATTTGATGAAGCTTTTAATAGACCAGGTAGAAATCATTTTAAAATGTATTTAAAATTTAATAAAAATACCATTTCCATAATTAATTATGATAGAATTTGATTATTTTTTTTTACCCTTTCAGGATTATAAGTGGAACTGAAATAAGGGTATTTGAATGCAAGTCTTTCTGGAAATGCCTGCTTGTTCCTAAAGGGAAAAGCTGCCAATGAGAGAAGTATATGTCAAAGCATAGAAAATGAAAATGTGATATTGATAGATTAGCCCCTTGAAAGTTTTAATTTCATATTTCATAATGGGAAAGTTTTCAAAGAATTTTTATCAGTGTCAGGTGCCATTCTTTTTTTAAAAAAAATTTCTTGCTATATTAATTAAAATGTGAAAATTTGGTTTATATTAAATTTGGTAATATTGATTTCAATTATGTTAAATATGTTAGTTATTTTATTATCTTTGGACACTTGTTTTTATGTTGCCCCTTTCCACTGGAACGAGAAGCCTCTAGCTCCAGAGACTGGCCCTTTTGCACTATATTGGACTACATTGCCTCCTTTTTTATAACAGATCACAAAATAACATACAATTCTGTTCTGTAAGGAACATAATGGGTGTCAGTCTTTCAAACATAGATACAATGAAGTGAGGAGTAGGAATGCTAAATATGAGAAAATGTAATCCCATTCAATTAACATTATATGGGGAAAAGAAGATAACTTCATATTTATTACGAACATAATTCATTATGAGTATCTAACAACCTATATGCAGTACAGAATTTATTACTAATGTATCAGATGCCTTTTAAGCCAGGAACATGTGAAAGAACGTAATTGTTGTATGTGTGTGTGTGTCTGTGTAATATATATAATATAACGAAGATCACATCATAGTGTATTTGGCCTCTCATGACATGAAAAAAGAGATTTTCATATTTAACAGCTTCATGGCATCCGCAGGAGGTTTAGTCACTGGTAGAAGTTAGAAACCAATTGATTTTTATGGAGTTGAACATTGTTTCTGTTTGGGGCATGTTGAGTGTTATAGATCTCTAAGACAACCAAAGAAGTTGAATACACGATTGAGTATACAGGCCTGTAGTACAGAAGAGAACTCTGGACTTAGATAAATAGTTCAGATTTTGATTGAAATAATAGCTGTGCCTGAGATAACCAAAGGAAAATACATATAGCACTGATCTGAAGCTGGTGGGTTTTATTTAGCCAATGTAATGTTTAAAAAATTGGCTAGCAAATTAGAAAAATCTGCCCAACTGGAGAATCTATGTTTTACCTTAAAGATAAGCTCTGTTAATTCTTTCTCCCCATGAGTGCCTTCACTCAATCATATTATCTGTGTATCTCCTAGTCACTTTGGTTCTCAAACCTTGTTTATGATGAAAGAGAAAAGTTAGCCTTCCGACTTAACATTGGGAAATCTCAATTGTGTGCATTTGATTTGTGGGATGTAATGTGCTTTAGAACAATCCCCATCAAAATATCTGTGATGAAAGACCAGGCCTCATTGTTTGTGTGTGTGTATAAATATATGCAGTAGTCTATCAGATCCATATTGAAATGAGAAAATGAATAAAAGATAATTATTTAAATTATGAAGTTATATGAGTAGATACAATGAGTATTTTCATTATAGAAATGGTACAAATACTGTTTTTTTAGTGAGGGCTCAAAGATATTTAAAAATAGTTGCAATATCATTAATAGAAACACTAGAACCGTAAAAGAATCCTGTACTTCTGTGGGGGAAAAAAAAACAACAACAAACCTTTGTAGTGTTAGATAAATTATTAAAAGAATACAAGTGAATGTGGTTTTTATAATATGTCCAACTGTGCTTTATACTGTCCCTTTGGCATTTTTGCTTGCAGTTTTGAAAATTACTGTTGAGTTATGTGATGGCATGATAAAAAGTAATGCAACTGTATATTGTTTATAAATATTTTAAGAAATAAATTCTTTTTTTTTTTTAAAGAAAGTAAGATGCAACATATTATAGACTCTGCTAAGAGCATGAAATCTGAGGCCAAATTGCCTGGGTTCAAATCCTATCTTTCAAAGACTTATTTGTGATCTTGAGCAAATTAATTAGTGTCTCTTTACCTTAATTTTCTCAATTTAAGAATAAAAGATTCATTATGAGAATTAATGAGTTAATACTTATAAATGAGTTATATTTGTATTGGTTACATGCACACTACCTAAAATTATTTTCTGAAGATTATGATTTTATAAAGTCCACTATTTTATAAATTCTAATAATTTATAAACTTATAAATTTTAATAACAAATAAATTTTCATAAGTTTTTAATAACATTTAATTTAATAAGTATAAATTTTATTAAAGCCCACTAATTTTAAAAGTTACCCACTATTGATTTTGAAAACTAGATTTTAATATTCACATTGTATGGGATTTTGGTTAAATCATACTCTTTCAACTATTGATTACAAAGAATGTATACCAAAACATAAATTATATCTGAATTCATCTGTTATCTCCAGCTCCAAACAAGGTGTCAGATAGATAATAGACAACTATATTTGTAGTTAATTTGCAAGACTTTCCTGAAGATATATTAGCATAGCAAGGTGGAAATGTGGGCTGAGACAGATAAATGATAGGATACCCACTTCTCTGGATTCTCAGTATTCTTTCTTTCCCTTCTACCCATGCTTAAAACAGTCATGACAGTAGCATCTTCTTCACTATGTGATGCAGGCATCTCTCATGAATCTAAAAATATCTGACCATCTTCCAACATGGATGTTTTAAAATATAGTGTATCAGTAGAAAATTTGAAGTATAGGAAGGCGAACCTATTGGGAGATTATTGCCATTGCAAAGATAGTTTATTATTCACAGTTCTGAAGCTGAAAAGGCATGCCACGCCTTAGGGGTGGGGTCACATGGGGAAGTCCCTGTGTTGATCTCGAGGCAGATGGAATGGGGAAAATGGGTCAAGAGGCATTACTATGATTTCTGTGAGAAGAAATGGGCAAGGCAGGGTAAGCAAGTTTAGAATTGGCTAGTTTCGGGCTCTGAGGCATAAAGTCTGTCCCGATTGTTAGGTAACTAGTCCTGGGGCGATTAAAGCAAGTTCAGTTACAGACAGTATAAAAGCCCAATAAGGAAAATAGTTGGGAGTGTGGACTCTGGGTTGGGCTGGTGTGTGTTTGATAAGTGCACCCCCAGGAGAATGACTCGTCCTGAGAAAGTGAGGCAGCACAATGGAGTTGGGAGGCCAAGACACCATGATAGAGGCATATTATCAGGTTGTCCAAAATAAGGCCTGTATGGCACATGCATGTAGGGCAGGTGTTAAAATATCCAGTTCACAGAAGCTAGAAACATGATTGATACATCTGGTTACACCAAAATCTTATCTCCTTATCTATTGTGTTCACATCCACATAAGGATATTCTGTAACCTTAAACTAAGTTGTAAAGGTAGCTGTCACTACTCATATGAACTATTAGGACAAGGGTGGAAGGTAAAAAGAAATAATGTGACCAACACCGTTGGCCAAAGGGATTAGTTCAAATTATTGCTGCAGTCTTCCTTTACTCATTTTACATCCCTTTTCCTCTACTGAGTCTTTCATTGTCAGAGGTCTTTAGTTGTTTGGGTTACTCAAACCGCATTCCTGAAGGCTTGATTTTCAATAGTTTTGCTATTATTGAGTTGGAGATAACTTCATTAACTTTTGTGTCTGGACATGGATGTAGTAAGAAGCATCCCAGAGGGTTTTCTGAATTCTAAACATAGTTCTACCTGCCCTTATGGTTATTTATTGATATGCCACAATGATAAATAATTTAAAGAATACCCATGAAATATGACATTGTGCTTCTTAAATATAAGAAGTTGCCACAAGAAAACTAGTTCCTCATAAAGGAGTTCTTTATAAATATATAAAACCATTTCTGACTAATAGAGTGACTAGAATGTTCTAATGACAATCAATAGGAAAAGAACAACAAAGCCAAAAGGGAAAGAACTGTCACTTTAAACATCATTCAATATACACCAAAAGAAATCTCACATTTAGAGAACAGCAAATGAATGAGGTCCTTTGGCTTTGAGGTGTAGTTGTGGTATTCTAGCTTTACTAATATTAGATCATGCTGACTCCAGAAAGCCAAGTAGGTCAGAAGACAAATAGCCTGAAAACACAGACACACACTCAATACCTAGAGATCTTCCTCATCCAGATCCACATATTCCACAGTGGATTTTTCAATAACTATTTTATCAAGTCATAGAGGTATATAGCTACTTGTAGAAATGAAAGAATTAGGTAATCAGGCGCTATGTCATAGTCTCTAAGTTCTGATTTCAAGTGTTTGTGTCTTTGAAGTTTTTGAAGGGAAGAAAAGAAATAGAGCCTTCTTATCTTCCCCAACAGTAAGCAGTGAAAATATACACATTTTTTTTCAAACTGCTCACAATATCAAATAACTTGGCAGCAAAGTTATTTTCTAGCATATGAATATGTACAGATTTTATAAGCTGTATGTATAGATTTTGTGAATTATTTTTTCTGAACTTTTTTTCAGTTTTATCATCTAGAGATCTGCCTCAGCAACTAATCAGGATAAAGACTGATAAGCATGCTCAGAAATGACAGTAATCAAAGAGAATGCCTTAGAAAACCCCACTACAATTATTATTACATAGCAGTAATTATGTAATTTTTACATAGCTACTGAGCATTGAAATGACATGCCAGGGACTAGGTATGATTTTTATATTGTTTAATTTTCATGGTAAGTTAATATTTTCGGGACCTTTTCAATAAAGAACTATGAGAAGGTGCCAAGATTATAGTTCTACAGAAAAATATTAACTATTTTAATATGTTTTTAGATCCTGATGTTAGTTTCAGTACCTGTGAATAGTGAAAAACATATTTCTGCCTCTGTGCATGTTAGTGCTTTGTGAATCCTAACCTTCTCAGGTAACACAGAAAATAAGGTGACTCAAACCTTCCACCCTCCCTGGGGTATGTTACCCAAGGAGTAGTGTAGCATTGTAACAGGGATACTAGTTATACAATGGTAAAAACTTCATACTGACTTCAAAGTCTTGAGTTTGTTCCATTGTAAACCTCTAAAAATGGGACAAAATTTTCCCCCCAACATTCGTTAAATGTTCAGTGGTCCCTTGGGGCTTACACATATCCTGAGAGGTATAGGAAGGCAACAACTATAGTAGTCAGGTGGGTGGGTACTAGGCAAGGTTCTGGCGAACTGGTATTCATCCCTCTTGCTGGACAGTAAAAGGTTTGACTTTTGAAAAGAACTGGACTTCTCGCTTTGAAGCAGGTGAAATGATAAACTGGCTGATAGCCAGGGTGTGAGGCTGAGAGATAATAGTTACCAGTAGGGTGTTCACTGAAGAGGACCTCTACCCAATTTAAATCCTGAGAACTCAAATAGTCAGTTAAAGTAATGCTTCTCTTGGTTTATGAAGCCAGCACTTTTTTAGGAAGTACCGTAACTACTCTGCCCTTTGGCAACTCCGCTAGCTTCAAATCTCCAGATTCTCAAACCCAAGCCATAAGTCATCACACATTATTTCCCTCTCATTTGCCATTTCATCTTTATATGTTTACAAAGGCCTCTATCCCCCCACCCCCATGGACTTTCAGACAGTAAGTGAAACTGATAATAGTAATCAACAAGTCAACCAAACAACCGAACAAACTTCTTTTTTCCCCCCTCAAACACAAGGTGTAGTCAGTTTCAAACACATGCTAAAGGTAAGGGAGATACATAGAAGTGCTACCATGAAAATCTGAATCATTTTATAGCAGCAAGAAAAAAATTTTAGGGTGCCTGGGTGGCTCAGTTGGTTAAGTGACTGCCTTCAGCCCAGGTTGTGATCCTGGGGTTCTGGAATCGAGTCCCACATTGAGCCCCCCTGCTCTGTGGGGAGCCTGCTTCTCTCTCTGCTTCTGTCTGCTACTTCCCCTGCCTGTGTTCTCTCTTTTTCTTTCAAATAAATAAAATCTTAAAAAAAAAAGAACGTATACTATTCTGTTATAATTGCCAATGCTGCACTGATTCAGTCATTCTAAACCTAATATCTCCACAGGTGGCTCCCAAATTCTTCTTGGGGAAGGAAAGGAAAGGACGTCAAGAAAAAACAGAGGGGAAGAGAAAAGATGTGGCAGGCATCTTTTGTGACTCAGATGTCACTGAGCAAAAGAGAGAACATTACATTACTCAAGGGTAACTGTTGAGCCAATTCCAGTGGCTCTTGAGGCCTTCTCATTCCCACAAACAATAGTATCCCATAGTTCATACTTAACAGGGGCATTAATGCAAAAATTAGCTATTTATCATAGAGTAAGTCATGCTATACTACTCCCTAATTTGTGTTTAACTTCACACATTTCTCAATAAAAAAATCCCATAACTTTTTCAAACTTAGTGCCTTGAACATGGTTAATAAATGAAATGTTACATGTGGCACAACATTTGAAAGAAATGGTTTATACTATTTTATTTTTTCATACATTACATTAAAATATATCAATGATAGAATCATTTCTATGTTACATTTGGTAGGCTTAAAATGTCCCCGTAAAAGATAATCATGATCTGATTTTTGGAACTTACTTATGTTACCTTACATGACTAATAATAGTAATAACAAAATAAAAAAGTTATTTGTAGCTATACTTAAGTTAAAGATCTTGATGTGGAGAGATTATCCTGGATTATCCCAGTGGACCCTAAATGCAATCTTATGTATCCCGATAAAAGGGTGTCAGGGGGAGATTTGACATGTATAGAGGAAATAGCAATGCTAAGATGGAGCAGAGATGGTTTTAGTGATAATTGGCCTTGAAGGTTAGAGTCATGTGGCCACAACTCAAGGTAGGACAAAAGCCACTAGAAGCTCGAAGGAGCAGGGAAGTAATTCTTCTCTGGAGCCTCCAAAGAGAAGGTGGCCTCACTGACTTTTGCCTTGATTTCAGCCCAGTGATGCTGACTTTGGATTTTTGGCCTCCAGAACTGTGAGAAAATATATTTCTGTTGTTTTAAGCCACCAGTTTGTGGTCACATGTCACAGCAGCCACAGGATAGGAATACATTGTGCAACTGCGTGTTTGGTAGATAAAAACACATTGAATTCAGTTCGTTCATTTCACCAGCTCTTACAATGAGCCTGATACCAGTCATTGAAATCGATTATGTTGGTAAGAATTAGTGAAAGCATGATTCAAGTTGTTAGGTGACTCACATTAGATTAGACAAATTTCCAGAAGAGGGCATGGGATCAAGACAATAGGTGAAGGAATCTACTTAACAAAGAAGGAAAGATTATTTCTTCAGACAAGAATAATAGGAAAGAAGGAAAGACAAATCATTAAGAATGGAAAGAGGGGCTTTGGGAGTTACCCTGCCTAGATACAAATCCTGCTTTTAACACTAATCTACTAACTTCTCTGAAAATATAAAAATGAGTGTACTCAGTATGCCTATGTTATAGAATTATTGATGTAATAACTTTATAATAATAACATAAAATAATGTGACTGGCTTTTAGTGTTTATTAAAAGTATTTATTAAAAGTTAGCAAGATTTTGAATAAAATTAAGGTCAATGTGATTGTTAAAAATGTTAGTATCAACAGGTATTCTTTTTAAAATTTGTATTTTTTACATTATTTATTTATTTATTATTTTTTTTAATTTAAATTTATTTTTTCAGTGTTCCAAGATTCATTGTTTATTATGTTCATTTAGCCAACATATAATACCTAGTTTTACTTGATATCTGGATTTTTAAATTAAAAAAAAATAAATTTATAGTTTAGATAGTTAACATACAGTGTACAATATTGGTTTCTGGAGTAGAATTCAGTAATTCCTCACTTACATAGAATGCCTAGTGTTCATCATAACAAGTGCCCTTCTTAATACCCATCACCCAGGTAGCCCATGCCCCATTCATCTCCCTCCATCACCCCTTACCTTGTCCTCTATAATAAGAGTCTCTAATGGCTTGTTTCCTTCTCTCCCATATTTCTTTTCCCCCATCCTATGTGTTCATCTGTTTTCTTTCTTAAATTCCACATATAAGTGAGATAATATGGCCTTTGTCTTTCTCTGATTGACTTAATTTTGCTTAGCATAATATACTCTAGCTCCATCCATGTTGCATATGGCAAGATTTCATTCTTTTTGATGGCTATATAATATTCCATTTCATATATTCATATATATATATACCAAATCTTCTTTATCCATTCATCAGTCAGTGGACATTTAGGCTCTCTCCATAGTTTGGCTATTGTTGATAATGCTTCTATAAACATCGGGTTGCATATATCCCTTAAAATCTGTATTTTTGTATCCTTTGGGTAAATACCCAGTGGCGCAATTGCTGGTCATGGGGTAGTTCTGTTTTTAAATTTTGAAGAACCTCCATACTGTTCTCCAGAGTGACTGCATCAGTTTACATTCCCACCAACAGTGCAAGAGGGTCCCCTTTCTCCACATCCTCACCAACACTTGTTATTTCTTATTCAACAGGTATTCTTTTGAATATTTTTTAAATTTTATTTATTTATTTGACAGAGATCAGAAGTAGGCAGAGAGGCAGGCAGAGAGAGGGGGAGAGCATGTTCCCCACTGAACAGAGAACCCAATGCGGGGCTCGATCCCAGGACCCTGAGATCATGACCCAAGCCGAAGACAGAGGCTTAACCCTCTGAGCCACCCAGGCGCCCCTTCAACAGGTATTCTTAATAAAATAAGAAACTAAAGCCAATTCTTTTGAAGATTAGAAGCATAAGGAAATTAAAGTTTAGTAAACAAGTAAAAGTACTCATTTGTGATGTGATATATATATATAGATCTGTATATATATTTATATATATAGATATATAAAGGTCAATAGTAAGTATTCTAGGCTTTGTGATTAATATGATCTCTATTGCAGCTACTTAGTTCTGCCACTATAGTATAAAAGCAGCAATAGACAATACATGGGCAAATGAGGATATCTATCTTCCAAAATGACTTAAAAAAAAAAAAAAAAAGGTGGTGGTGGGGGCAGGGTTGGGTACCGGGGTGGTTCAGTTGGTTAAGTGTCCAAGTCTGGCTTTTGGGTCAGGTTATGATCTCAGGGTTGAGAGATTAAGCTCTGCTTCAGGCTCCATGCTGGGTATGGAGCCTGCTTGGAATTCTCTTTCTCCCTTTCCCTCTGCCCCTCTTCTTCCACACCCCCCATGTAATATAAAATAAAACAAAACAAAATAAAAAATAAAATAAATAAAAATGGGTGGGGACTTGGATTTGATAACTCCTGACCTAGATAATTATGTGGTTTTGAGAAGACTTATAACCTTAATTATCCTCAACTTGAAGATTTATAAAATATGGAAAATGACATTTTCCTTGTACCGGTTACCTTTCTTGGTGACCAGGTCACCAAGTGTGTCAGTAACACTGGAACAAATTCCAAAACCATTTTGGACTAGTGAAACAGAAATTCCTGGGTGGTACTTGTAGTTCTGCTTATCTAAAACTCTTCATAGAGATCTGATGCAGCTAGTGCAACATTAGACCAACAGCTCACTGAAATGGTAACTAAAATATTTATTATGGAGCCTAACATAATATGAGCACTCAAAACTTAACAAGGCAAGCATGATTATACTGTGGAAAATAGACTAAAGAGCTATCAAGAAAGGATCTGAAGAAAAAATTAACAGAATGGCCATTTTAGGGGTCCATACGTGATAGAAGGCAAGAATGATAGTCCCTTTTATTTTGGTCAGGCCTGGAGATTAAAGGGCCAATTTAATGAATGTGCCCTGGGCATGTTTTAGCACAAGTTTAATAAGATTATTTTCTTTTTCTTCCTGTCTTGAGTATAGAGTTCCTTTCCTAGGAGCTTGGGGCATAATTTAGATTCAGAAACTTCAAATTCTCAGCAACCATTAATCTACTTTCAGTCTACATACAATGATTGGCCTTCTGTGATGGGCATCTTTAAATTAGCATAATTTGTTATGGGTTAATTCATGTTGTAGCAGGCATGAATACTTCACCCCCTAACCCTTACTGATTTAGGAATCATGATCTTAGTGTAGACATTTAAATCAGGACACAGTCACACATGTGAGCAAGTTTATCTTCAGTATTCGAGGCACAGTGCAGCTAAAATTAGTCACAAGGGTCAGTGATTACTTAGGTGTTGGTGGTTGTTTTGTTTTGCTTTTGAGGGAAAAAAAGCCTTTATCAATATATAGGTTACAGTGAAATAAATAGAGTGATAATTTTGGGGGGAATAAAAACTCGGGCAGGATCTCCGTGTCTCCACCCCAGCTCTAGCTTCCAGCCTCTGCCTCCATACTGGCCAGTTTGGACGATGAGGCCTTGGTGGGCATGCCCGGCCTCCTTGGGCCCTTGGGAACTCTGTCTTCCTGGCCAGGGGTTCAGGTACCACCTTAGATCTACCACCCCTGGGAGGGGCAGCGGCCTTGGCTTTGGGCCCCTCTTTGGCCACATGGGCAACCACATCTTTAGGGACGTGGTTTTCCTTATTTTTGGCTGGAGAAGCAGCACCATTCTTGCCCTTAGGGACTGTGGATTTTACACTCGGACTCCCAGCTTTTGTCTTCCTGTGGGCCTTATCACCTTGGCTCTTCCTTCTGCCTTTGACCTTTGACTTCCCACTGAGCCTGGTGGCACTCGGAGGGGCCCATGGGGCCTTGTCTGGCTGTTGGGAGGCCTTCCTGGCCTCACTCACTCTTGCCTCCTGGTCTCCTGGCCGCCTTTCTTGGGTAAGGTGGTAATTCATACTAGAGACTGATACCCATCTATTTCTTTAGCTTCAGGGTGGTGGTGGAGGACCATTGTGGTTTCATGTATTTTCATCATTTATATTCCTTCTAATAGTTTCCCATTTCTTCCCTCCCTCCCTTCTCTGAATATCATGGAATACACACTTAAATATATGGAGATCCATACCCTCTACTCAGTTTTAAAATTGTCTTAAAATCACTTTCTCATCTTACTTTCATACCTTTCTATCTTTAGAATCACCTGTATTATGAATCTACTGGTATCAGAATGTGTTCCTATTATACCATGAAATGAGGTTTTTACTCACTCTCCAAACTTATATTTTATGTCAACTGTGTGCCAAGTACTGAGTGAAATTTTGGGGATATCATGATGAATAAAATGTAATGCATAGTATTTGACCTCCTTAGAACCAGAGTTTTCCAAAGGAGATAATCATCTATATCTATATTTATATCTATATCTATATCTATGGAGATATATGTATCTCCATATAATTTTAACAGTATGATAATCACCATAATAAACTACTGACCATAACATGGTTGCTGGAAGAAGAGAATGACAGAAGATGTTCTAAAATTAGATAAAGGTGGTAGTGGATGGCTATGAACATATTAGAAAACCACTGAATTGTGTACTTTAAAAGGATGAATTGTTCAATATACAAATTATATCTCAATGAAGCAGATATAAAAAATTGGAGGAAAAGAGTTTGGTGAATGATCAGACAATAGAACAACTAATTAAAATCAGGAATCTTTGAGAAATAGATAGCATGTAGCATCCAAATTTATATATATCTCCTCATTAGTTTATGGTGCCCTTTACATTTTAAAGAAACTCTTAAAAAATACATCATATTTCACAGAACAACATGTCAAAAGCCCTATGTTCCCATCACCATAATAATAAAAAAAAACTACTAGCAATTTGTCCTATTTGATTCAAGACTTTTAATATGTAAAAGAAAGAAAATATTTTGCATAAATGTAAATTCCTTTTCAACCAATAGCCTGGATCTATATTTCTATTTTGTCAGAAAAGCCACCAATGATTAACATTAATATTTTCAAACTGCCAGTTAAGGTGCATGCATTGCAAAGTATAAAAATAAAATGCTCATTTAAAAGATGTGAGAATTATATTAATAAAAGTGTTGCTATCAATCTATATTAGGAGAGGCAATGACAGCCCTAAAAAAACAAAACAAAACAAAACAAAACTATTTCTCTGAGTGCAAGTAGTTTAGTAAGATGTTTAAATTCTTCAGTAACATGAATAAGGAGAAACTTGACAATAACATTGGGAAGTTAACAAATATTCAATTTTTCTTGCATTCGCTTCCAGATATCTTAATGTATTAGTTTGAAGTAAAGAAGGAAAGCCTGTAGGAAAAAAATGAACTAGAAGAATGAGTTAACTGAATTATATCATTCTGAATAACTGAATTAATCAAAATAAATAATAGTGTTTTGTTTTAATAGAACAATAGTTTTGAAACGTAAGAGCAGGAACTATAACTTGTTTCTAAAACTCAAATTCATTTTAATTTTGAGTTCCCATCTTTCCAGGCAGGTGACCAACATAACCCAATCATTTGTAAATATCTCCTACTTTCTTTATAAGCTAGAGTCAGTCAAAATATTGGTATTTTAGTGGTCCAGAATAAGGACCTCATATGGATCATGTGACTCTCCATGAAAAAACTGTATTTTATAAAATGGAAATTAATATGCATTTTAAACACTTCACTGCATAACCTCAGGTGTTCAGGGTTATTGGACAGGTTAGTGTCAAAGTTCAGAAAGAAATGTCAAAGAGTTGAACATGGGCAAAGACCATCTATGCAAGAATAATGTTTGAAATGGGATCATTGTCAACATAAATGCTCACCTGTTTGAGGCCCATGTTTCAAGTGGCCACAAAGGAAATATCACAAGACTATCTGCGGTTCTGTCTGGTTTTATAACGTGTCATTTCTTTTCGAACTCTTTGACTTACTGGCATTGTGAAACTCCATATCACCCAGGTGACCGCAGGGAAGCATGGCTCGGTTTCTCACACTCTCTTTCACTTGCCCTCTGCTCCCATCCCACATCCCTACTTGTGGCATAGCTTCCTTGTCTTCCCCAACCCAGACTACGGGAACATTTTCCTAATCCAAGGCTGAACCTACACTTGCTATGCCTGCTCACAGCAATAGATCGATCAATCGGTCTAGTATAGCTATCCTTCCCTTAACGCAAATGCCTCCTCCTAGATACAAGTTTTGGCTTTCAGGAATAAAAAGCAGGAAGAGCCACAGTTTCTTTTTGATTCTTTTTTTTTTTTAATTTTATTTATTTATTGACAGAGAGATAGGGAGCACAAGTAGTCAGGGCAGCAAGCAGAGGGAGAGGGAGAAGCAGACTCTGCTAAGCAGGGAGCCTGATGTGGGACTCCCAGGACCGTGGAATCATGACCCAAGCCAAAGGCAGCTGCTTAACTGACTGAGCCACCCAGGCGCCCCAAATTCTTTTTGACTCTTATATCAACTAAATTCTTGAATTGGGAAAAGAAAAATTGCCAATATTATATACCATTAAGTAATATGATATGGATAGAAATAAATAATAGATTAATGTCTCAAAATACTATCTGCAATAGGCTAAGGTATGTGAATGAAAACACTTTAGACATGTAATAGGCTATTCTCAGTTTTTATAAATAGTGAGCCTTTGAGAATTCATTTAAGAAAATGAATGTATAAGGAAGAGACTTACATGTTTAATGGAAGATTTCAGTTTCTAAAGAACTTAAACTCTTCTAATATTCATAATTGGGTTTTAACATCCAGGGTCTTTGAATTTGTATTTTATGCAGTACCTCTGTACTGTCTTAGAAAATATTAAAATATAAACATTAAATATAATTTAAAAATATTTTTAAAAACAACTTACTTTTGTTCTTTCAGTTAACTTGAAATTTAATAGATTAAACAAACTAGTTCAATGTTTAAGGAAGTGTATTTTGGTGATTTTGTAAAGGATTAATCAGAGAAGCACAAGATTTTTGCGTGGAGATGATGTTGATGATTTTGATGAGTTCTTAACATATTTCCTTAAATAAATCATCAAGACAGATTTAAATGCCAGATTTCTTTTTTTAAAAAGATTCTGTTTGTTTTTAGCTCAGAGATATAGAGAACTAAAAAGAGGATCGTTCTCATCCATACAACATTGACAAACCTGGGACAAACTGCACATTAATTCTTTTCTCGAACCCATCACAGTTAGGTTGTCCTGCAATTAAGTAACCTGAAACCTTAGGAAAGAGAGCCACCTGCAGCAACAAAACAACCCAAACCGGGTCCCTCTCATTTGCTTACTTGGAATGGATAAGAAACACAGATTAGATTATTTTAACAAATTGCTAAAGACTGATATGGATTAAACTAGTGTGGGAAGCCCATTGGAGCAGGAAGATATGAGGAGTTCACAAACTTTTTCAGACCTTCTCTCCGTGAACCTGACCATATTACAGAAAAACAAAACAAAAAAACAACAACCAAAAAAAAAAAAAAAAACCCACAAACAAACAAAACAAAACAAAACAAAAACCCAGGGAGAACCCCAGAAAGCTCTTCTCCTAGTATGGTTGAGGAAGTAGATAAGCATCAGCTTCTGAAATTTTGTCCAGATCCCATCTCCTCTATCTCCCATTCAAAATGAAATATTTAGTCTTCAGAGAGAAAACAATAAATCTGTTGCTTTAAGGCAGTGGTGGAGACTCATTGCAGCTGATGGAAGGGAAGAAATTTTACCCGTTCTAAACAGTATCTTCCAAAAATAGAAGGGAAGCAAACAATCCTCAACTTCCTCAAAAATCAGCATTTCCTTAATACCAATGCCAGACAGAACGATTTAAAGAAAACATCAGACTCATATGGCTTATAAAAATAAATACAAAAAAAATCACCAAAATGTTAACATATTAAATTCAGCAACATATACAAGGGATAATACATCACCACCAAGTAGGATTCACCCCAGGAATACAAAACTGGTTCAAAATTCAGGAATCAATGTAATTCTTCGTATGAATAGACTAAAAAAGAAATGTCGTATGATCAGCTCAATTAAGAAAGAAAAGGCCATTTTGGAAAAAAAAAAAAAAAGTCATTCATAACAAATAGTCTTAGCAAACAATGAATTGGAAAGAATGGCCCTAACATAAATAATACACTTTTCCCCTAAGTTCAGGAAGAAGGCAAGAATGTCTACTCTCACCATTGTTATCCAATATCATACTGGAAGTTAAAGCCAATGCAATGAGGCAAAAACTAAAAGGCATAAAATACATACAGTTTGTAAAGGAAAAAATTAAAAGTGAATCTGTTCACGGAATACCTTTTTTGCTATATAGAAAAACCCAAGGAATCAACCGGAGCTAATGCATTTAATATGTTTACTTAGGATGTAAGGTCCAGCTACAAATAAATAATATAGCCATAGTCCTAAACAGACCCTAATAACAGGTTTTGGAAGTCTAGGCTATCCAGTACCCCCTATGGCTTTTTTTTTTTTCTTTTTCTTTTTCTTTTTTTTCTTTTCTTTTTTTTTCCTTTTTTTCTTTTTTTTTCTTTTTTCTTTTTTTTTTCTTTTTTTTCTTTTTATTAAGTTCTTTGTGTGTGTTCCTTTTTTCCATAGGAACTTTATTATTAATATTTTTTTGTTCCAGAAAATACAAAGAATAGCTTGTTGACTATTGTATTGTCGTTGTATTATGTATAAAATACATTAATCAGTGAAGCATTGGATTTTTGCATATATATATATATTCAAAGAAGTACATTAACTAGACATATCTTTATGTCTTTATGATGTTGAGTAAACTTATCTATGAATGAGAGATGGCTTTCCATCTGTTTGAATATATTCATAGGTCTTTCAGTAGTGTGTTTTTTCCTCAGATAAACGTGGCTCATTTAAAAAAATTAGGTATATATTTTTATTGCTCATTTATTTTTTTTTTAAGATTTTATTTATTTATCAGAGGGAGAGAGCACAAGCAGGGGGAATGGTAGGCAGAGGGAGAAGCAGGGTCCCATGTGACTTGATCCCAGGACCCTGGGATCATGATCTGAGCCAAAGGCAGATTCTCAATTGACTGAGCTGCCCAGACACCCCTTTATTGTTCTTTTAAATGGATTTCCTGTTTCAGTATATCTTGTAACTAGTTGTGTATATGAAGGAAGTAGACTGGGCGGAAGAAGCTGCAGTGTGACGCAGGCCTGATCAAGCCTCATCCTACCTGGCAGGGAGCTCTGTAGCAAGGATCACCTATGGTATGCCCTCAGGAGAGGTGATTCTCTGCAACTGAGGCAGATCCTGAAGGTGATGAGAAGGATAGCCTGTCTTACCAGTTCACTTTCCAGAGCTAGGTAGGCCACAAGTCTGTGAAAAGGGATTTGAGCAGGGCATCTCTCTACCACAGCTGGGAATTGTTATTTGAAGCTCAGTGAGAAAGCTGAGAACAGGAGAGCATTCAGGGGAACATTTAAGCCAACAAGCAGAGACAGGAGAGTCTGAAAAATGGAGTGCGAAGATTAGAAATCAAGGCAAGTTGGGTGCCTGAGTGGCTCAGTCAGTTAAATGTCTGTCTTTGGCTCAAGTTATGACCTCAGGTTCTGGGATCAAGCCTCACAATGGGCTCTCTGCTTAGCTGGGTGCCTGCTTCTCCCTCTGCCTCTGCTCCTTCCCCTGCTTGTGCTGTCTTGTGTGCATTCTCTCTCTCAAATAAATGAAATAAAATAAAATAATTGAGGTAAGTTTTGGAGCTTTGTCAAAAATCAAAGGATTCATGCTAAAGATTAAGAAATGTGGATTTATTTGGCAAATGATTCATCTTGAAAGTTTTAGCTGTGCATAAAAATTTCATTAAAAAATTTCAATAAAAAAATTTCGTTAAAAATAATGAAAAAGAAAGTTGGAATGGATTGTGGGTTGGAGTAAGAAAAGTTGTTTTCAAGTGTATTTTCAAGAAAATTGAGTATATTAAAATACTAGGAAAAGGGTCTAGAAAAAAGAATAAGTTAAATATGTAAAGGGAAAGGGAGCTAATTGATAATAAGAAATCTTCAAAGAGCCCCAGGCCATGTATGGAATAATTATTTTTTGAGAAGATTAGGGATATTTTATCCAGTGTGACAGGATAGAAAAGAAATGATTAGTGTTTGTGAAGTTTGTGGTATTTGTGGCAATAGCTTTGTGAAGTGTTTGTGTGCTAAGAAGTCCAAGTCATTTACTGAATGTGAGAAAGAAATTGGAGGTTAAGTTCAAAGAACTTGGGGAAGCCCGACTCTGGGAGTTGTGAAGATTGGGGAAAAAATCCAACAAGGCAAATACCAAGATTTCTGGGTGCATTGAAAAGCCACTTAGGTTGGAACCACAAAGTATAATAACATCAGTCAAGAGCCGTGCTGTTCCATATAGTAACCAGTAGCTATATGTCTATTAAATTAAAAATTAAAACAATTGAAAGTATAATTCAGTTCCTTAGATGTACTTAGTCATGGTTTTACTACTCAGCATGGATATAGCAAATTTCCATCAATGCAGAAACATTCTATTGAATAGTCTACACTAGAAAGTTGGCTATTTCGTGTGCAAATAGTGTTCAGCAGCCCAGGAGCAACAGCTGAGAGTACATACATGCACTTACATGGTCCCTGTTCTGTGGAGAACAGAAGATCAATGCCCAAACAAAACAAAACAAAACAAAACAGAAAGGTGCCTTGTAAAGACCAATCTGCATATAAAAAGATAAGAAGAATAGGAAAGAGCTGATGTATAAATACTCTTGGGGATGTCAAAGAGGCTGAGTCACAGAGTGAAAGAGCAGGAAACATTGTGCTCAGAGGGAGGTCATGTTAGTATTTCACAGATAAGATGTTCTTAGTGAGGACAAAGCTCAGGGTGTTTGGGAATGGGTTTGGAGATTCATTCATTGGAAGAGCCAGGGAAATATGGTGCTGAACAGATAATATAGCTTAGATGATGAAGTCACATACATAGATTATACTTTTATAATGGGTAGGAAAACAATTTGTTACATGACAGAAGTGGAGAATAATAAGAGTGAGAGTCAAGCAATAAATGACCCATAAGGAAATAGGGATGGAGAGACATACAGGTTTGGAAACTAATTTGAGATTAGGTTTATGAACCACCTACTGGTTATACTTTAGTCCATCATTGTCACATTATTATTATTTTTCCTACATATGAATGAGAAAGTAGCAAACCAAAATTGGTAAATTGTGAGTGTGGACTTAGATAAATCTGGGCTTCTAACCTCAGCTCCATACCATTTACCTGACATTTAATTTGTGGTAACATTATACAACTTAAGTTTCCTTTCTTCCTTTTTGAAACAGAAATTGTAGAACTTACCTCTAAGATGCACTGACCCACTTCCTACTTAGCCTTCTTTCTTTTCCCACTGTGTTCCAGCCACACAGTCATTTGCCCCTTGAACATTTTTAACTTCAAAGTCTTTGCATTCCTGTATCAGCTGGGTTCCACCTGAGAAACAGAGATATTGACTGAGGATATTCTCCTTTATATAAATTCAGCTGATTATAGATGTTATTCATATCTACCATATGACTTCACAGCAAGAACTAGGTAAGTGATTGATCAAATAACTGGTGTTTAATTGAATAATAGCCTAACCAAACTGATACATAAAACACACCATCACAGCTACATAGTCCAATGTCAACACTTTACCTTGTTCTTCATGTTTCTGCAGATTACAGACCTAGGACGATTTTTTGTTTTTTTGACTGTCCTATATAACATACCTTGTTCACTTATATGTCCCAGAAATCATGTTTATTTATTTTATACTTGTGTCTCTTCTGTTTATTCATTTCATTTATTTCTTGTCTCTTACCCTTGCCTTAAGGACTTAGAGATCTTAAGGGATCATGCCTGTTCACTTCACTGCTATATCCCACATGTCTCACACTGAGCCTGCCACATAACACATAGAAGCTTAATGAATATTTATTGAATAAAATGTCTGGAAAAAATTAACATTCAAATAATTATAGTTTCCAAAGTTGTGTCCATGAGCCAGACTTCATTTTATAATTAATAAATGAGTTAATGAATTCTTTTCCTGTTTTGCTCTTACAAATTTTATTTGTAGATTTTCTTATATATTTACTGGCTATATACACACCCATTTACTAACCTCCCCTGCATACAGACCAAGATATATGTCTACAAAGGCAAGTTTACTAGAAAATTTAGACTTGTTTATTCCACATTATGTTATAAAATGTGATCCGTAATGTTTTAAAATTTGGGGTCATAAGTTGACTGTCTATTGCATATATTTATTTAAAATTCTATAAATATGATGAGGGTATGCCATTCTATAAGTGTTACTAGCTTATGCCATTTTTAAAAATTATTTTCTTGTCATAGCACATATCTTCCCCAATGCCCATCACCCAGTCACCCTGTCCCTCCCACTCAGTCCACCCCTCCAGCAACCCTAAGTTTGTTTCCTGAGATTAAGAGTCTCTTATGGTTTGTCTCCCTCTTCGAGGGGGAGACAAACCTTCTCCTTCTCCTATGATCCTTTGTCTTGTTTCTCAAATTCCTCATGTCATTGAGATGATATGATAATTGTCTTTCTCTGATTGACTTATTTCATTTAGCATAATAACCCTAACCCTCTAGTTCCATCTATGTCATTGCAAATGGCAAGATTCCCTTTTTGATGGCTGCATAGTATTCCATTGCATATATATACCACTGCTTCTTTATACATTCATCTGTTAATGGATGTCTTGGCTCTTTCCATAGTTTGTCTATCGTGGACATTGCTGCTATAAACATTGGGGTGAACATGCCCTTCAGATCACTACATTTATATCTTTAGGGTAAATACCCAGCAGAGCAATTGCTGGGTCATAGCATAGCTCTATTTTCAACTTTTTGAGGAACCTCTATACTGTTTTCCAGAGTGGCTGCACCAACTTGCATTCCCACCAGCAGTGTGAGGAGGTTCCCCTTTTTCACAAGTATCTGTTGTTCCCTGACTTCTTAATTTTAGCCATTCTGACTGGTATGAGGCAGTGTCTCACTGTGGTTTTGATTTGTATTTCCCCAACGCCGAGTGATGTTAAGCACTTTTTCATATGTCTGTAGGCCATTTGGATGTCTTCTTTGGAGAAATGTCTGTTCATGTCTTCTGCTCATTTCTTGATTGGATTATTTGTTTTTTGGGTGTTGAGTTTGATAAGTTCTTTATTGATTTTGGATACTAGCCCTTTATATGATATTATGCCATTTTTTAATGTACCGTGTACTTTGTTCATTTTTCTTTTTTCCTTGGCTTTACGCATTAGCCTCTGTGATTTTTCTTTACCGATATTTACCACTCTGCCCACTCCTGTTCACTCCTGGAATGTGTTCTTAGTATACTTACCCATGTTTATGTAATTATAATCAAACATATATAGGATCATATTCTATGCTGACACTTGTTTTTTCAGTAAGACCTTGTAGGATTGATCAACTGATATTGTTCTAATTCAATCTTCCTGATATTTCACATGAGAATATATGGTACAAATGTACCTTCATTTTTGAACACTTTATTTATGGGCATAAACTATATTTCCACATCTTAGCCCTACAATCAGTTCTTTAATACACATCCTGGATATTTTCATTACTTCTATTTCAATGGGAAATAACCAGGAGAATGAGTGAGTGTCATAAGTAGCTTTCCAAACAAGCTTTATGAATTCACATTCCTACTGACAATGATCTCTAAATTTTTGCCATAAGTAGATTTTGTAGCTCTTTTAATTTTTGTGAGTCTGATTGAATTGATTTGTTTTGAACATTTGGATTTGTTTAGCAATTCTATTCATATCATTTAATATTTAATCATCCAGTTGTAAATACAAGTAAGTCTAAATGTTTTTCATTAAAAAGATGCCTTTAAAATGATATTTATTTCTGTTTAAGAATTATGCATTTTTTTTGGCTATTGGATATGTCTCAGGAAAGACAGTCGTATTAAATTTGTCATGTCCCTTAAAGAGTGTCCTAGTCCATGTTGGCATGTGTTGAAGTAAAGCAGGATAATTCATGATCTTCATAAACTTAGTTTTTTCCTGGTTTTTTGAAGCCCTAAAGTTTTAATTTACTTGAAAATCAGACTGCTTTATGTTATATTGTAAAACATACTCTGTTATTTTTTTAAAATGTGGGTCATTTTGAAATCTATAATATAGACAAAACAAGTATCACATTTTGTGTGTGTGAAATAGAAACATTTCTAAGATTGAGAAGCCAAAATGAAAAAAAAAATGGTCACAAATGACAGTTTTCTGATTTTGTTTCTACTTTTCTTGGCAGAAGTGTATGTGCACTAATATTGAACTTTTAGTATTAGTGAATGTATATAGTGTAGGAATAATAAATTATGTGAACACTTATTTGTTTTAAAATGCATATGTGTTTAAAATTCTTTAAACAAAGGATGACCATGTTTCTCAGTTCTGAATATAACATTATACATCAATTTCATTAGGATATATTAGCCTTATAGCTGTGTTTGAATATTCATTTATTTCCTACACTAAGTATGTTTCTCTTTTGAGTAACTTTTCAGAAGATATAATTAGAACATAACAATGTTGAAAGGTTACATCTGAGAATGCATTTTGTTGTTAAATGAGACTGCTGTGTATTTTCTTCACTTAAAATATAAGATACATGCAAAATGTCAGTGGTCTTATAATGCTGCTTCTTTTTATCATATATCTTAAAACCAGTTTTTTGAAATTTACTAATTGTATAGGAAATGGATTAGAAAACTTTGACTCAATTTACAGTGTCTCATTTCCCTTAGAAATTTCACATACACTTCAGTCACTTTTGTTGACAATAGCTGCAGTAGAGTTTCTAATTGTGTTTTGAAAATGGTTTAAGGTAGTCATACAACCTGTCTGAGTTTCTGTATTTTGCCTACCTCCCATTGCAGGGCTTATGAATTGATATGCAAATTCACTGTTGATTTTGATCTACTGGAATGGGACAATAGGACACTGAGGATAATACAGTGGTAGAAGCTGATGTGAGATTTGGAGATGAAAATAAAGATGATAGAAAGAGGAAATTTAGTTTTTGTGTTTGGCCCTTTCTGAGCTGGAGTTCCCAGAAACTTGAAGATGATGTGATGACCAAAGCTATCATGAGGGCCACATGAGAATACTAGGAAGGCTCTAGTTGGTGAAAATTGTGTGTCGTGAGTTATCTTTTGTGGCAGAAATAATTTGCTCATCACTATTCTGGAGTAAAAAATGTGGAACAATTATGTTTGCTTGAGAGGTTTATTGTAACTAGAAGAATTATAACAAACTTACCCATGTTAGGTTTTTTTCCCTTAAAAATTATCTGCAGGTTAATTTTTAAAATAATATTGTCAAGTAGACCAAATGTAGCCTAAGTATTATTTTGCTAGTTTCGGGGATACAAAATAATTAAAGTATGACCACCATCCTCAGTAAAAATGCAGGGTTTGTTAAAGGCTATTCAAAAGATAAATAAGGCCATCCAAAGGGAAAATTGAGGAATGAGGTTAAAAAAAAAAGAAAAAAAAAAGGGGGGGAGGGAGTGCAACATTTATATTTTATATCAAAAGATAAAATGTAAAAACAGTTTCTCATAATACATATTTAGTTATATTAAATTTAAAATAATATTCTTTTTTTAAATAAATTTCACTACCTCAATTTTTATACTCTGAAACTTGTTAATGTGAGTGAGCTGTGAATATCTCTGAGTGTGTGTTCATGAGTAAATATATTACATAGGTAGTCTCTCATCGAGAGAGCACGTCAAAATGAAACCTTATCCAGTTGTGAAAGTTCAGGGTCTAAGATAGATGAGATCTTTTAGATAGGTGTGTCTTTTAACCCTTTTTATATCATTTTGCTTTTCTGGAAAGTTTTAAACATAGACAACTTGAAATATAACCCTATAGGCACACATTATGTGTCATGTATATTGGTGGGTTGTTGAAAAATTTCTGTGCTTATCTGGTTCACCATCGCTGCGGTGGATAGCTAATGAATGAATTTGTACTGACTGCATACACTGAGTTTTCTATGAGGGTGAGTAAAGAAAAGACATATAATAAAGCATTTTTAGTGCTAAAATGCTACATCAGGCACCTTAATTTGCTGCAAATAAGACTAAATTAGAGTTTAAAATGAGAACATTGCTACCCTGTTCTTCTGGTAGCAGTGCAGCATCCTAACAGCATGTAAGCCATCACAAGATTTAGAGCTCAACTCAATCAGTGGCAACAAAATTAGAAATAAATAGAGGAGGATCAATACAAAGTGTTGTCTGGAATAATGAAACAGCCCTTGGCTGGAAAAATCTATTTTATTTTTCTTCTTAGCTAGGTGTTCTGGAAATATCTGACCTAGCTCAATAGAAAGCGAGTCTACTTTGTTTATAAAGACAAAGAAGAATCAATGATAAATACTATAGATTATATATACATATAAATACATATATATGCATATATTATATATTTTTAAGATAAACCAGAAGAATCATAGGGCATGTAGGGAAGTTTTAATTATTAAAATTAATTTAAATTGATAAAACAGCTCTAAATATGTCTACCATTTGAAATGTTATTAACCAGTCTTATTATTTTTCCTTGAATGAATTCCTTCAAGTTTCAGAGTTTATGATATTATTTTGGCAAAGTTACTCACACAAGTAGCTTCCAGTACACTTTAATATTGAGTTATGTTAGTTATATACCATGGAAAAGCAAAAAATAATAACCAAAAAATGATAACCAATCATTGTGTTCTAAGATTCTTTAAGTGCTCGTCCAGACTATGAGGTAAAGAGCTACTCTCTTAAGGAAGTACTGGTTTCTCCTCTCATGTTATCGGGGGCAAGGATACAACAGTAAGGTGATTTGTTAGAATATCAGCACCAGCTTCATCCTGATAGGTCAGCATTGGTGTTAGTGGAAGAACCAGCCCTTTTTATGGCATAATTAGGTAGATGAATTGTGATCTCTATTGTTGTAACTGTATGATGGAGCCTTCAAGTGGCGGATTTTTACTCTATCAGCCTTCCTCTTTGGGGCAGAATTACTTTTCCTTTGACAACAAAAGTGGGAGCGTAGTCTTACTGTCTAAACCTTAGAATTGACCAGATTGAATTTTCTTAAACCAGGAGCACAAGCCAGTTTCCATAACATTTCAAGGATGGAAAATGCATTTTCTGGTAAGCCCGTCAGAAGATGATCTTTCCTAAGAAGTTATTTCTTTCCTTTCAGTAGCTTTGTTTGAAAATGACTTATAATACATTTGGCTCTTGAATATTAATAACATATCTGACTCCTGAATATTAATTAAAATGGGAGCATACTCATATAAATCAGAGCTATGGATAGATGAGACTGTTCCCTTAAAAATGTTCTTTGGAAGCTTGAGTTACAGTATAATCATTATCTCCAATAACTTAAATTCTATTGAGAATAAAAGTCTTTTAAGTGGAGATTTTTAAAAAACACATGTGAAAAATCTTTTCAAATAAAGAGTGTATCACCAGTTGATATAAATGTCCTTCAGCTTATTTTAAGGAACATAAATGCCATATTTGTATTTTAAGAGTTTGTTTTCTCATGGGAATTGATTCTTTATAAAAATGTTTTCAGGAGTGCCTGGGTGGCTCAGTTGGTTAGGCAACTGCCTTCAGCTTAGGTCATGATCTCAGGGTCCTAGGATCGAACTCTGTGTTGGGCTCCTTACTTGGCAGGGTGCCTGCTTCTCCCTCTCCCTCTGCCTGCTGCTCTGCCTGCTTGTGCTCTCTCTCACTCTCTGTCAAATAAAAAAAAAAAAAAAATGTTTTCAGGGGTGCCTGGGTGGTTCAGTGGGTTAAGCCTCTGCATTTGGTTTGGGTCATGGTCTCGAGGTCCTGGGGTCAAGCCCTGCATCGGGCTTTCTGCTCAGAGGGGAGCCTGCTTCCCTCTCTCTCTCTGCCTGCCTCTCTCCCTACTTGTGATCTCTGTCTGTCAAATAAATAAATAAAACCTTTAAAACAAAATGTTTTCATCCTACAGCTTTATTTCAATTCAGACACTTGTAATTATAATCTTTATTGATCATCTAACAAATAGGTTGCCTATTAAAGTATAATACCCACACATAGAGTACAACCAAAACACTCCAAAAAGGTAACCCCTATTATTCAAGACGTTCAAGTGTAAAATTTTAACATATTTAGAGTGAATTTTAGAACTCTTTCCAATTGTTTTTTTCTTAGTTTCATTTCTTTGTCTTCTTTATATATAAAAGTGAGATGTAAGAAATATAATTCCTGGGTGGCTCAGTTGGTTAAGCATCTGACTTCAGCTTAGGTCATGATCTCAGGGTTCTGGGATAGGGCCCCATATCATGGTTCTTGCTCAGCTGGGGGTGTGGAAGTGGGGGGACTGTGTGAGGTAGTCTGCTTCTCCCTCTGCCCCTCCCCCTGCTCGTGCTCTCTTTCTCTATCTCTCAAATAGATAAAATCTTTAAAAAAAAGAAAAGAAATAAATATTATTTTTTCCTTAATTTTTAATACCATGTACAGATTATACTGTAATACTTCACTTGTCGTTTCATTACTTTCTTACTAGAAATCCAGTAAGATTACATTTTAAAAAATATAAAACCTCAGATAACTTTATTTAAATATTATATTCAGAGTGATTATAGTGAAATGGTGACTACTTTAATGCCACTTTAAATTGGCTTTCATTTATAGTATGTGATTTTTTAAAGTGTTCATAGAAAAATTAACAGTAAAATGTTTTTAAGACTACAACAGTCTCTTCTATCATTAGTTCTTATTTATGCATACAAATTCAAATGAGCTTGTAATTTAGCTAATCTACCAAAAACAGATGTGTAATAAGTGATTTCAGAAAATAAACACTTTCCACTTTAATAGCTTGAAATAATATAATCAACAAGATTGAATCAATCCTCTCTTTAGGCTGTAGTGTCTATGATAGAGGAAGAATGCACCATCTAATTACCACCTTAGACCTTTGAATGTTGAGGGAATGTCATTGGTATACCTCAAATGTGGATGATAATGGGAAAACTGCTCAGATTTTTGTCCCTTTGAGTTGACACCTGGGACATCACTTCTATCTTAGCTATTCAGAATTAGGTCACTGCTTGTTATCAGAATTCTTACATACCATTTGCAGGAAATTCATTTTAACAAATAAAACAGCATTACCCAAAATATTTATGAATGCCCTGAAAACATGTAAAATGAAATTGAAAAGTAGATTTTGTGTCCTAGCCAGGATGTTATAATCCAGATGTACCTTTAAATGCTCACCTAATTGGGTCCTAAGAGTCAGGAGAGGTTAAGCACTAAACAAAATTAAAGTGAAGGGAAAAGGTATTTTCTTGCCAGTACCTTTATTTTATTTTATTTTTTTTCTTTTCCATTCTTTCCTTGTAAAAGAAGGAATAGACATTTTTCTACCCTGTTGCACATTTTAGGGTGAATGTAGCTGCAGTTATGTGACTCCATTTTTCCCTTTCTAAATACACATCACTTTTCATCAAACATTAATTCGTTTTTGCTTTTTTAGTGAAAAAAATCAGATATAAGATGAGACCATTGAAGTTCCTTGTAATATACCTAACAACCATAGTAATAAAACTATGCTCTCAATAACAGAATGAATACATTGGAAATAATGAGCTAGAAGACCAAAATGAGGATTTTTTAACCCAATGAGCCACCCAGGTGCCCCCCCAAAATGAGGATTTTTAAAATAAAAATTTGGTAAAATTTAAGACAGAAATGAAAGAGAAATAAAATAGATGATACAAATGTAAGCTAAATGAGAATAAAAATAAAAAAATAACAAGTTATTAAAGAAACAATAAAAAATGTTTTCCACGAATGAAGAAAAATGTTTTAGTTAGAAATTACCATCCAAGTACTGAACAGAATGAATATAAAAACATAAGTACACAATGCTAAAATTTCTACAAAAAAAACCCTAAAAACAAGCATATACATACATAATTTTGTGTATACATACTTAAATGATAGATGGTGAAATTATAAAGGTATGAGAATAAAAATATCCATAGCCAACTCATGCACAATGCTTATAGAAAGAATCATAGAAGCAATGATGAAATCATCATTCATTCATCAACAAATTTAATGGAATAACTATTATTTTTTTTGATCATGGTTCCAGTTGCTTGACACATATCCGTGAAGAAAACGTAAAAATATTCCTACCTGCCCTCTGTCATCAGTGATTTTTGAATCTAAGTGCCAATGGCCAAATGAATATTCAGGTGGAAGGGAAAAGAAATACTTTTTAATATTCAGAGATTCCAGAGATATATCAACTACAGGCTAAGTTGAAAGAATTATTAGAAAATGTAATTCAAACATATAAAAATTAACCACAAAAAAGGTAAAGAGTGAGAAATGAATAAACATTTAGAATATCTTCTTAAATTGACATGTATTCGTGTTTTTTAAGAATAAAAGAGAATTATCTAGCTGTTACTATGGGCAAGTTACAGCAAATTCTGTGTTCTTTTGTTGCAAAGGAAATACAAATATGGCAGTAGGTAATGCAAACATAAGGCTTATCAAACTTATCAAGAACTGTATTCATCTAAAATACTTACATGCTGGGGCGCCTGGGTGGCTCAGCAGATTAAAGCCTCTGCCTTTGGCTCAGGTTATGATCCCAGGGTCCTGGGATTGAGCCCCACATTGGGCTCTCTGCTCAGCAGGGAGCCTGCTTCCGCCTTTTTCTCTCTCTGCCTGCCTCTCTGCCTACTTGCTATCTCTGTCTGTCAAATAAATAAATAAAATCTTTAAAATAAAATAAAATAAAATACTTGCATGCTGTATTCATTAAAAAGTGCTACACACCAAACCCACTTATGAATATTTATGTGGAAATCTTTTTTTTTTTTTTGAAATATTTTATTTATTTATTTGACAGAGAGAGAGATCACAAGTAGGCAGAGAGGCAGGCAGAGAGAAGCAGGCTCCCTACTGAGCAGAGAGCCCCATGCGGGGCTCAATCCCAGGACCCCGAGATCATGACCCGAACCAAAGGCAGAGGGTTAACCCAGTGAGCCACACAGGCGCCCCTTTACGTGGAAATTTTATACAAAGTATTATCGAACCAAAGACAACATCTTACAAACTATTTTAAAATGGGATTTATTTCAGAATTCATGGATATCCATTTTATATATAGATATATATACACATACATATATATAAAATCCATTAATATATCTATTACATAATACATTAATTTATATTGTTGCCCAACAAATTATCAATAAGCTTAGCATACTAAAACAGTAAGCATTTATTATCTCACAGTTTTCATGACTCAGAAGTTCAAGCACAGCTTAACTGGTTCATCCGCTCACAGTCTCTCCAGGCTACAATCAAAATGTCTCCTCTGAGGTCTTGGTTCTCTCTCAAGATCGATTGGCATTATTTACTTCCTTACATTGGTAGAACTGGGGTTCTCTGTACCAAGAGGCTACCTCTCCCCCTTTTGCAGTTTGGAAGAAGTTTCTTCATGGCCAGAAGGTGATTTTTGACTTCTGTTTCTTACTCATAGATCTGGTTTTAAGGGGCTAACCTAATTAGATCCGACCCACACAATATAATCTCCCTTTTATATTAACTTAAAGAAAATTAAGGGCTTGTATTATATCTGCAATTTTTTTTTAATTCCATGCAATGTAATATGATCACAAGTGTAATATCCTGTTACCTTTGCCATTTTCTTTTGTTTAGAATGAAGTTACAGATCCTGCATACACTCTATGTTGAAGGGCATGGGTCATTATGGATAATCAACTAAGAGCATGGGAGCATTATGGATAATTCTAGAATTATTCTACAATATAATAATGTTATATATTTTAACAATATATATATATAACCATATATAATAGAAATAAGAATCCATTAATATCTATATTGAGCTATTCCTTTGCCTGTTACGATATTTTAATAGAAGGAAAGAAAAATAACATATCACCTCTGTAGATTCTTAATAGTTGTTTAACAAAATGCTACTCTCTTTTTTTAAAATGACAATCAGCAATTTCAGAATCAGTGCATTTAACATGTTAGAATTAATATACCTGAGCACTAGAGCCAGACAATGGAGAAATTCTAAGTGGTTTTCTACTTAGAAATTTTAAAAAAGATATCTTTTATCTTCTCTACTACTTAACTAACATTGTGTTAGGAGAAAATTCTCCCTGGTCTTTCTTCAGGTCTCAATTTTTGTTCTAGAATGTGTCTCATTTATGTTTGTATAAGTAAACAGTCTTAGAGTAGGGACATAATGGCTCTCTGCCCCACCAGGACAGACTTGTTTACTAACCAGAGTAGTAAGGATAATGTGTCTTTTTCTTTGGCACAAAGGTTGAACAGATTTACTTGTTTTTTCTTTATATGATTTGGGATATCCTAAATTGAGAGTTTATCACTTTGTTACAAATCCACTATGTGAACAGTATCTATGTAGGCTATTTCACATCACCCTTGTGTAGAACTTATAGGGCAAGGAGAACAAATAAAACTATGAAATTTTGCTGTAATAAAATCCTTTGTCTCAGGTCTCTGTCAGCATCCCTGGAACTATGGCAGTCTAGTTTGTTAGCTTGCAAATAGGGTAACATATCAGACCCTTCAAAGTTCATGACATACAGTTTTGGAGACGTTAGTTATTGCCATAAGTTGAGACAAAGCAATGAGCAGGATCAGAATTAGAAAAAAAAATATTACTATTTGCTTATAACTGGAATACACATCTTGGAATGCCCACAAAGTCAATTACAAAATGAAAAAAAAAAAAAAAAAAAAAAAAAAAAACTGTTAAGCTAATAAGTCAGACAGAGAAAGATAAATACCATATGATCTCACTTGTGTATGAAATCTAAACAAAACAAAGAATAAAGATCATGGATATAGAGAACAGACTGGTGGTTGCTGGAGGCAGTTGGTGGAGGGTGGGGGAAATGAGTGAAGGACATCAAGAGATACAGACTTCTACTTATAAAATAGAAAAGTCATGGGGATGAAATGTAAAGTATGTGACTACAGTTAGTAACACTGTAATGCATATTTGAAAGTTGGTAAGAGAGTAGGTCTTAAAAGTTTTCATCACACAAAAGATATAACTGTGTACAGTGACAGGTATTAATTAGACTTATTTTGATCATTTTACAATATATACAAATATCAGCTCATGTTGTATACTTAAGACTAATGTTATATCAATTATACTTCTATTAAAATATATTAGGGCCGCCTGGATGGCTCAGTTGGTTAAGTGTCTGCCTTCGGCTCAGGTCATGATCTCAGGGTTCTGGGATGGAGTCCCGCATCGGGCTCTCTGTTCAGCAGGAAGTGTGCTTCCTCCTCTCCCTGTGGCTCCCTCCCCCTCTTCCTGCCACTCCCCCTGTTTGTGCTCTCTCTCTCTGCCAAATAAATAAATAAAATATTAACAACAACAACAATAATAATAATAAATACCTGGTTTTTCAACCAACATACTGAAAACAAATAATCTTCATTGATTAATATGAGCAAAAAAAAAAAAAAAAAGAAAACCCAAAAAACAAAACAAAACAACAACAAAAAACAAACCAAAGTGAAAAAGAGGAAATACTGAAAGAGAAGATATTTTGATAGCAAAAATGGAATATTCTTAAGCACAAACTTAAAGTAATACTAGAAAACCGATACAAATAACTGAAACACAGACAATATAGACTTAAAGATAGAAAAAAAAAAATCATTTACTTGGATAGGAAAACTCAAAACCAAAACCCCCAAGTTCAGTTATTCCCCAATTACTTTATGAATGTTTTAAAATTTCAATTAAAATAGGATCAAGTCCGTGCTTCCAGCCCTGGGCTAGGTACATTGGTTAGAAAATTCACTCTGAATAACAAATAACTGAGATTACGCAGAAACCCCCAAATAAGACAACAATGGAGAATGGCCCATCAACAGATTAATGGAAAGAGTCCACAGTAAATGTCATGCCATACTTACTCCTTCTATAGTGGCCTGGTATACTGTGTATTACAGACACAGTGGCAAGTGCAAGCTGTTTTCGGGTATACTTGCATTTGTACACATATATCCTCTTTCCCTCTCTCTCTCTGGAGGAGAATCAAATATTTGATGACATATGTATTTGTTTCTATTTATTTTGTTCCTTTTATAGCTAATTTTAAAAGTCATGGCCAGACCTCTGAGGTTTTTCTTGAATTCTATTTTTCTTTGACTTTAGTGAAACATATCTTATGTATTTGTCTTCCTGAGATTTTTATTGTTGCTTTCCCGTGTTTATGGTCCCCAAGTTGTTCTGTGGAAGTCTTTCCTTTTTTACTAGTTTATTTATTTTAAAATGGCAGTACCCATAGACCCTTGCTATTATTTTCACCTCAAATATCACAAAAACATTGTCAGAATAATCATTTTTATGGTAAGGTAGTGTTTCAGTCTTTCATTTTCAAGTTGAACACATATTGATCTGCAATTTCTGAATTATAGAAGGAGATTAAAGAGCATAAAATGCGCTACTTAAACAGTATTAAACTTTTCTGACCGTTTGTTCAAAAAACAATAATTTGTCATGAATTCATTTTTCTAAAGTGATCTTTAATCTTTCATACTGTTGAATCCTCCCTTTTGTTTTTTAAACAGTGCCTAAATGTCTTCTCAGGAAAGAAAGTAAAACTTCTTTACCATCAGAAATGAAGTCGGGCTTATCCACTATTAACATTTTTTGAGTATCTCCAACATGCCAGACACATGTCAACAAGTGGGTATAAGAAAGGATTAAAAGTGCCTTTGATCAGTTTGACTTTGGATGGAAAAAAATAGTGTGAAAAGCAATACACTTGGTATTCAGTGTCAGAATACCAGAGGTACTGAATTACTAAGAGATAGGGACTTCTTTTTTCGGTAGCTGCCAAAGGTAAATAAATGTTACCTGGCAGCAATGGCTTTCCTTCTCTTGTCTTTTGCCCTTCCCTTTTGCTTTCCCTGCCTTTGCACTCTGGCAGTTGCTTGAGGAAGTTTCTTTTGTTTCTTCGGAAGGCTTTTGGGTTCCCCCCTTGCCTTCTAACTCTCTTGTTCAGCCATGCATTATGTATCATGCAGTTTTAAATTCTTATGTTAATTTACAATGTCTTCAAATTCTTTCTGATAGTTTGTTGACTGATAACATTAACTTACCCTCTGACTTTCTTTATATAAACTTACCAGTTTATTTTGACATAGACTTGCATTGCATTGCTTATTTTGACCTTTTTGGTGCCTGTTTACAACTTTTATCTTTACTTACTTAAGCGATGTCCCAATTCTCTCCTCGTTTGACCATTCAGAGTAACTTGGTAGTTAGAGATAAGATATACTTTAGTTACCCCTTATCTGCTAATAAATATAGTTTGTTCATTTGTTTACTATATATACTGGGCAATTTTGTGCACATTATAGGCTCTGGTGCGGCTTGTTTTGATAGAGTTACCTATTAAACATGATAAAATTATGATCCTCATAAGATTAAGCTCTCCTTGGTGGGGAGAACAATGACAATAAAACTAAAGAAAAAATAATTTACAATAGTGTTAAGTTCAATATTATAGTGTAAGGCAGGATGAAGGGACAGAGAATGATGGAAATGAGAACAAGCTTATCATTTATAGAGAATAGTCAGGTGATGCCTCTCTAAAGAGCAGCTTTGCTCTTTTGCCCCAGATGGACAAAGAGCAACCATTCATGCAAAGAGATGTATCCAATCAGATTGAAGAGCATTGCGGCAGAACGGAGAATAAGAATGAAAGCTCTGAGGTAGAAAAGAGGGCAGGTGTTTGTAGTAATGAAAGGAGGGGTTAAATATAGAATGGCAAACAGAAAGGGTCTCAAAATGAGCCAGACATAATATTCAAAGGAATAATAGAATTAACCTTATTTAAACCTCATGTTTTATAAAAGTGGAGAGAAGCACAATTAAAAGTTTACATAGATCATACAGTAAGGAAGCATTAGCGTCATCCCTACAATTCCAGCCTCTCATATCTAGGCCAGTGTTTTCTTAGGAAAGATAGTTGTTTTTATCCCTAGTATTATTTTTTTTTTATCTCCGTTGAATATTTTATTATTTTTGACAAAAAACCCTGACTAGTTGTAAAGACCAGTAGATGAAATAGAGGGAATGAATATTTCATTTTATCATAAACTCAAGCTTTTTTTTTTTTTTTTTAGTGTGCTGCTATTTTCAAAAGAAAAGTTTTTTGAGATTTAAAAAACATATGGCAGTATTATTTTCTATGTGAATAAAAACATTGTAGTGAAGAGTGTTGGAAACTCTTGCCATTTAAGGCAGTATTTGTTATACATATCATAAGGGAAATGTAGAGATTACTATAATTTTCACTTGCACGAAATTCCTTCATGAGAGCCAAGAACAGAAATACTTATTATTTACATTTACTATTATTTATAGAGGGTTTTGGAACACACATGAGTGATTCTATGATAATAAGCATACATCAATGTGGGTATTTATATGTTGGCTTAAAACTGGTTCTCATTACTGGCTTCTAGGTCTAAACCAGAGGAGCTCTAAATGATACTGATGTCTTGGCATCATACCTGACCAAATAAATGAGAACCTCTGGAATTTCAATCAAGGTATTAATATTTTTAAAGTTTTTTTGGTGAGTCTAATGCACACCTGGGATTGAGAAGCCCTGAGTTATAATAAGGAAGAAGATACTAATGTGACATCCACATTTGCGTGCATACATTGGCACTGCCTAATACAAACACTGTTCAGAAAAAAGGGTGACATCTTCAGATATTCAACTGATATTTACGGTTACTTTCCTTTATGAAGTTCTTTTCAGCTAATATATTTGATGGCTTGTAAGGAGTTGCAACATCAAGTTATCAAATTAATGATGTGTCATCACCTGCTAACGTGAAATAGGTGTTATGTTTCTAACAGCAAATGTTAGATTAATGTCATTTTAGTCACAAGAAGTTCAAAATCAATTTCAATGCTAATCAACAGTTGAAAGAATAGATTAGTAATGCAGTGAATGCCATTACCCTTTCAAGCATTTCTTTTATGCAATACTCCCTGCTGAAGTGAATAAGGTTGTGAGCCTATGATACCATAAAGCAAAGGTATCAGATTAAAGGAAAGAAAGAAAAAAGATCCTGGAGAAGAAAATGTTAAGTAAAAAAAAAATCCTTATTAAACTTGGTTTTGCCTACAATAGACTATCAGTAATAGAGTGAATATCTTAATATTTAAAATAACAATCTCTCCCAAATTAAAAAAATGATTTGTATGATTTTGGAGATTTTTATGTTAAGTCATTTTAATTTTAATATAATTCCTAACTCAAAATTGTTATTTTTATCTCTACTAGATGCTACTGTTTTAGGCTGGTATTATTATATTTGCTCCACTGTATTATTAAAGTAACCTAATCAGTAGAAGGCAGCATCACAGTAATATTCCTCAGAGAAAATATGATCTTGTTATTCTAATCCAGTGATAATTTATAAAGGGCCCAAAGCACATTTTCTTTTATTATAGATCTCTTATTCATTTCTAGTGTAAGTTTGAATGATATTCTGTAACTACAGTTATGTTGTACATACAACCATATTACCTATGGAGAGAAATTCAGATTAACATGAGATTCTCAGTTAAAGAAAGTTATTTAAAAATTTGAGGATGAAATCTTTATGCATGTCATTTCTCTACTGTAGGAAGGGTTAGCAGAAAAAGAGGTAAAAATATTTTTTAACTTTCTCATTTTGCTTAGAATTCTAGCATAAAGCCATGAGTTGTGTATGATAAATTGAAATATAGATTAGAAATTGTACTGGGAAGCAAAATGACTTGTATTTTTCAAAGTCAGAATATATTGAGGGTATTAGCTATGTAGATATGCATAGTAGAGGAAGTGTAGCATATCCCTCCCATCAGCAATATGTTCATACCACATTAAACTAGGGGTACTGCCTTGCTGGTACTGGGTTCTTGATTCATTTCCCATAATATGTATTCACTTTTGAGCAGTGCCTCCTCTTATGATCATTGTGCAGATAAGAGCCAAATAAGTGTATAATTGAAAGGAATTATCAAGCACTCTCAATCCATTTCCAGTTTGAAACATTGGATCATACGATGGCCATGACCTTGTTTTAATCATTGTGGCAAGGCTAGATTTTTTTTTAATCTCACAAATTTCTTCACTAAAAAGTTCACATTTTTATTATTTAATTTTTGACTGAATATCAGCATCTTTTCCATCTTAATACCTAAATTTATCGACTCTCTGTATTCCTTTTTATTTTTAGTTGCAGAAAGACATTTTCTTTGTTTGAGTTTCTTATAGAGCCTTGTCAAATACAACTAGGCAAAAAGCACATGATACCAACAAGCTATTTTTAATATCCCGTTACCCACCATGCTAGGGTAAATTACCTGTATTATGTATCTTCCAACTTATTGCAGGTATATTGTATTTTTTCATTATTCTATTAATGTGGGTACTGTCCCATACTATGATAACTTCTTTTTCTCACTCCAGATGCTTGACCCCTAAAAACAATGCCACAGATAATAGATTTTAATTTTTGAGGTAACATTCCTCTCATTGGTACCAATTTCTCTCTAAGACTGGATGGGTTAAATGATGCTATTTTAAAAACACCATAAAAATCACCATTTAAAAAAAAATTAATAGACTTTGCTTTTCAGAGCAGTTTTAGATCTACAGAAAACTTTTAACAGAATATATAGAAAGTTCTCATATGTCCCCCTCCCTCACCCAGAATTTATCTTATTAACATCTTCTCTTAGTGTTGTACATTTATTATAACTGGTGAAGTAATAGCGATATATTAATTAAAATCTATAGTTCACGTTGGGATTCAGATTTTAATTTGGATAGCTCTCTGGGTTTTGAAAAATGTACAAGGAAATGTATCTGTCATTATAGTATCATACCGTACGTCCACTGCCCTAAAACCTCTCTGCATTCCACCTACTCATTTTCCTGCTTCCATTCATATTCCTGGCAACCACTGACCTTTCGACCATCTCTATACTTTTGCGTTTTCCAGATGGTCACATAATTGGAATCATACAGAACACAGCCTTTTCAGATCGTCTTCTTTCATGAAGCAATACGCACTTAAAGTTTCTCCAGTGTCTCTTCATGGATTGAGAGTTTATTTCATTTTAATCATTGAATACTATTCCATTGTATTGATGTACCATAATTTGACTATTCACCTTTTGAAGGATATCTCGGTTGGTCCCACGTTTTGTCAATTATGAATAAAGATGCTTTAAACAATTCAGAGCAGGCTTTTACGTGGACGCAAGTTTTTAACTCATTTGGGCAAATAACGGAGTGTGATTGCTGAATGATACAAGACTGTTCAGCTTTGTAAGAAACTATCTTCCAAACTGTCTGTGCATTTTTGCATTCCCACCAGCAATGCATGAAATTTCCTGTTGCTCCACATCCTGGCAGTACTTGAGACTGTTAATGTTTTGGATTTTAGCCATCCTAACAAATGTGCAGTGATATCATTACAGTTTTAATTTGCAAATCCCGGATGGCATATGATGTTAAACTTCTTTTAATAGCCTTATTTGACCTCTGTATATCTTCTTTGGTGTGGTGTGTATTCTCTTATCTTTTGCCCGTTATTATTTGCTTTCTTATTGATGAGCTTTAAAAGTTATTTGCATGTTTAGATGCAAGTCCTTTATCAGGTATGTTTTGCAAATATTTTCTCCCAGTTTGTGGCTTCTCTATGAATTCTCTTAACAGGGTATCTGCAGAGAAGAAGATTTTACTTTTAATAAGGACCCACTTGTTAATTGTTTCTTCCATTTATGGTGCTTCTGATGTTGTATATAAAAAGTTGTCTCCAAACTCAAGATCACCTAGATTTTCTGTGTTCTTGGAAATTTAGATTTTTACATTTTAATTTTAAGTCTGTGATCTATTTTGAGATAACTTTTATAACGGTCTGTTTCTATATATTTTTTTCTTTTTGTGTATATCCAGTTGTTCTATTATCATTTTTCTTTTTGGACTCCTTTTTCCATTGGATTGTTTTTCTTCTTCATCAAAAATAATTTGACTATATTTATTAGATCTATTCCGGGGCTCTCTATTATGTTCCATTGATCTATTTGTCTATTGCTTCTCCAATACCACAGTATCTTCATTACTATAACCTTCCAGAAAGTCTCAAAGTTGGGTACTGTCATTTCTCTGATTTGGTTCTTCAGTATTGTGTTGGCTACTCTGGATTTTTGGCCTTTTTCTGTAACTTTAGAATCAGTTTGTTGATAGCCTCAAAATATTGTTTGCTGAAATTTTGATTTTAATTGCAATGAATCTGTAGACCATATTGGGAAGAACTGATGTCTTAACAATATTGAGACTTTCTATCTATGAACATCAAACATCTCTATTTGTTTAGACTTTCTTTGATTTCTTTCATCAGAATTTTGTATTTGCTGTGTTCTGAATGTATGATAATCCCATAATTCAGATGCTGAAATTCTAACTTCCAAAGTTGATGGTTTTAGTAGGTTGGGTCTTTGGAAGCTGGCCAAGCCATCAGGGTGGAGCTCTTATAAATGAAAATAAGGCTTTTACAAAAGAAATTCCAAGCTTCTGCACAGTAGAGAAAACAGTGGACAAAAGACAAACAACAGAATGGGAGAAGATATTTGCAAATGTATTATCAGATTAAGGGTAGTATCCAAAATCTATAAAGAACTTATCAAACTCAACATCCAAAGAACAAATAATCCAATCAAGAAATGGGCAGAAGACATGAACAGACATTTCTCCAAAGAAGACATCCAAATGGCCAATGGACACATGAAAAGATGCTCAACATCACTTGGCATCAGGGGATTGCAAATCAAAACCACAATGCGATACCACCTCACACCAGTCAGAATGGCTAAAATTAACAGGTCAGGACATGACAGATGTTGGCAAGGATGTGAAGAAAGGGAAACCTTCTTACACTGTTGGTGGAAATGCAAGCTGGTACAACCACTCTGGAAAACAGTATGGAGGTTCCACAAAAAGTTGAAAATAGAACTACCCTATGACCCAGCAATTGCACTACTGGGTATTTACCCTAAAGATACAAATGTAGTGACCCGAAGGGGCATGTGCACCCAAATGTTTATAGCAGCAATGTCTACAATAGCCAACCTATTGAAAGAGTGCAGATGTCCATCAACCTATGAATGGATAAAGATGTGGTATGTATGTATACACACACACACACACATAATAGGATACTACTCAGCCATTAAAACAAAACAAAACAAAACAAAACAAAACAAGAAATACTTGCCACTTGTGACAACATGGCTAGAACTAGAGGGTGTTATGCTAACGAAATAAGTAATTCAGTAAAAGATAATTATCATATGATCTCACTGATATGTGGAATTTAAGAAACAAAACAGGATCATAGGGCAAGAGAGGAAAAACAAGATGAAACCATAGAGGGAGACAAACCATAAGAGACTCTTAAACATGGGAAACAAACAGGGTTGCTGGAGGGGAGGGAGGTAGGGGATGGGGTAATTGGGTGATGGACATTAAGGAGGGCATGTGATGTAATGAGTGGTGGGTATTACATGTAAGTGGTGAATCACTGACCTCTACCTCTGAAACCAATAATATACTATATGTTAATTAATTAAATTTAAATTTAAAAATGGAATAAATAAATAAATAAATAAATAAATAAATAAGAAATTCCAAAGAGCTCCCTTACTGCTCCTTATACCCTGTGAGGACATAGTGAGAAGTCTATCATTAAGAAGAAAGCCATCAGTTTACCATGCTGGTACCTTAATCTCAGATTCCCAGCTTCTAAACCTATAATAAAGTTCTGTGATATATTTTGTTATAGCAACCTGAATATACTGAAATAGTAATTTTCTTGATATCATTCTGGTACATATTTTGTGAGATGGGTACCTAAGCATTTGAATTTTTTTTTTAAGATTTTATCTATTTACTTGACAGAGATCACAAGCAGGCAGAGGCAGGCAGAGAGTGGGGAGAAGCAGGCTCCCCGCTGAGCAGAGAGCCCGATGTGGGGCTCGATCCCAGGACCCTGGGATCATGACCCGAGCTGAAGGCAGAAGCTCAACTCACTGACCCACCCAGGCGCCCCAGCATTTGAATTTTTTGATGTAAATATAAATAGCAGTATGTTTTTAGTTTCAAGCTGGTATATGGAAAGGCAATTAGCCTTGTATCTTGCAAACTTGCTATCATTGCTTATTAGTACCATTTCTTTGGGACTTTGGGATTTCCTATATAAACACTCCTATCATCTGTGAACAAAGACAGTTTTACCTCTTCTTTCCCAATCTATAAGCCTGTATGTCCCCCCCTCCTTTTCTTTAAACTTTGTCACATTAGCTAGGACTTCCAGTTCAATGTTGATAGAAGTGTTGTGAAGGTACATTCATACCTTCTCCGAATCTCAGTGTGAAAACATTCAGTTTCTCACTATTGAATATGATGCTAGTTGTAAGGCTTTTGGAGATGTTCTTTATTAAGTTGAGAAAGTTTTCCTCCATTTCTTGTTTGCTGATAGTTTTTATCATGTATCAGTGTTGATTTTTGTCACATGCTTTTTAAAAATCTACTGGTATGGGCATGTCATTTTTCTTCTTGAGACTTCTTAAATTTTTTTGACAGTAAAGTATACAAAGTTTATTAAATTTTTGTAACACACAGGCACATTGTCTTCATAAGACAATGAAGGCCTAAGGAAATGACTAAAACAGGAAGTTGTTATACCTTTTAAGTAAAGAAACAATAAATTGATGAAAAATTGACAAGACAAAGTAGTTTGGGCTAGAAGTGTTAAATGGTGAAAAAGTAACTACGAAGATAAGTGTTCATTTAACAAGTTTTGTTTGTCCAGATTTATCTTCTTCAGCCAATTGATATGATGGGTTCCAATAATTAATTTTTAAATATTGAACCAAACTTGCATACCTGGAGTAAATCCCACTTATTTATATGTATAATATTTATTATATACTTCTGGGATTTTTTCTAATATTTTGTTGAGGATTTTTGACATAATTTTATGAAAAATAGTGGTATGTAATATTTCTTTCTTGTAATATCTTTGTCTAGTATTCCTATTAGATTAACATTAGCTTCATAGTATGAGTTAGAAAGTATCCCTTCTGCTTCTATTTTCTCAAAGTGGTTGTGGAAAATTAGTGTCATTTCTTCATTAGAATTCACTAGTAAAGGCTTTCTGTTTTGGTTATTAATTATTGAATCAGTTTTTTTTTAGTAGATGCAGGCCTGTTTACATGATCTGTTTCTTCTTGCGTGTTTTTGTAGATTGTGCCTTTTAAGGAATTATTTCATCAAATTTATCAATATTGTGGGCATAGAGTGGTCTGTAATATTCCTTTCTTATTCTATATCTATGTGTTCAATAGTGAACACATAGATAGACCCTCTTTAGTCTCTGATAATTTGTGTTTTTTTTTCTTTCTTTCTTTTTCTTCATTAGTCTGGTTAAATGTTATCAATTTTGTATCAAATAACTAGCTTTAAATTTTGTCAATTTCCTTCTATTGATTACCTCTTTAATTTCATAGATTTCTGGTCTATATTATTTCTTTATATCTGGTTTACTTGGAATTTGATTTCACCTTTTTAAAGTTATTTTTATTTTAAGGTATAAGGTTAAATTATTGATATTCAGTCTCTTTTTTCTAATACACAATGAATGTTATAAATTTTCTTCTAAGTGCTGTTTTCTTTGCATCCCACCGATTTTGATAAGATTTATTTTAATTTTCGTTCAATTCAAACTTTTTAAATTTCTTTAACCCATGTGTTATGGAGAAGTATTATTTAACCTACAAATATTTCACTGTTTTTCCAGTATTTTTCTCTTACTGATTTCTAGCTTAAGTTTAATATGATCTATGAGCAAACTGTATGATTTCTATTCTTTCAAATTTATTAAGAGGTATGGCTCCAAATTTGGTTTATCTTGGTGAATGGTCCACGTGAGCTTGAGAAAATGTGTATTATGCTGTTTTTGAAAGAGGTAGTCTTCAATTAGATTTAGTTGATGATGGTATTGTCTATTTGAACTCAATCCTTACTGATTTACTGCCTGTTGAATCTGAATTTACTGAGAGATTGGTACCTCACCAACTGTGAGGTACCAACTGTGAAAAAATTCTTGATCTCATACATTTTTATGCTCTGCTTTTAGGCTCATTATGAGTCTTTAGGTCTTTTTGGTACTTAACCCCTTTATATTATGCAAGCCCCATTCTATATCTGATAATTTTCCTTGCCATGAAGTTGGAGTTGTCTGACGTGAATATATTTTCTATAGATTTCCTTTGATTAGTCTTAGTATGGTATATTTTTCTCTATTCCTTTACTTTTTATCTACTTTAGTTCTTTTATTAAGGTAGATTTCTCCCCCGCCCCCATTATCTTGAGTTATATTCAGTGCCTTTCACTGAGACTGATAACACAGATTCTGGTAGCTAAACATTTATACCTTTACATAGCATCTTTAAATCTTCAAGGCTTGACATTTACTCTCTCCATTTTTTTTTTCAGTTTTTAAAATTATTATTATGTTCAATTAGCCAGCATATAGTACATCATTAGTTTTTGATGTAGTGTTCAGTGATTCATTAGTTGCATATAACACCCAGTGCTCATCACCACATGTGCCTTCCTGGTTACCATCACCTGGTTACCTCATCCCCTTACCCCTCCCCCTCTGTAACCTTCAGTTTGTTTTCTGGAGTCCAGAATCTCTCATGGTTTGTCTCCCTTTCTGATTTCTTCCCATTCAGTTTTCCCTCCCCTCCCTTGTGGTCCTCAGTGCTATTCCTTATATTTCACATATGAATGAAACCATATGTTAATTGTCTTTCTCTGCTTGACTTATTTCACTTAGCTTTATCCCCTCTAGTTCCATGCATGTTGATGCAAATGGTGGGTATTCATCCTTTCTGAAGGTTGAGTAATATTCCATTGTATATATATTCATCTTTATCCATTCATCTGTTGAAGGGCATCTTGGCTCCTTCCACAGTTTGGCTATAGTGGACATTGCTGCAATGAACATTGTGGTTGGTGCCTGTGCCCCTTCTTTTTACTATGTTTGTATCTTTGGGGTAAATACCTGGTAGTGCAATTGTTGGTCTTGGGGTAGCTCTATTTTTAATGTCATGAGGAACCTCTATACTTTTTTCCAGAGTGATTGTACCAGTTTGCATTCCCACTAGGTGTAAGAAGTTTCCCCTTTCTCCACATCCTTGCCAACACTTGTTTCCTGTCTTGTTAATTTTTGCTATTCTAACTGGTATAAGGTGTACCTCATTGTGGTTTTGATTTGCATTTCCCTGATGGCTAGTGATGTTGAACATTTTTTCATGTGTCTCTTAGGGATACTTTTTATAAACAACATGTAGTTAGGTCTGTTATTTTTCTTTCTTTGTTTTTTTAATCCATAGTGATGTCTCTTGTAATTGGTGATATTATACCACTGATAATTAAAATGATTATTGATATAATTGGTTTGTAACCTACTTTTAAACTATATTCTAATCCTTGTCTCCTTCCTCCCACTATTTGTCTGCCTTCTTTGGTTTTAATTTCATATTTTACATGACTCCTTTTTTATTTTCCCTCTCTTCATAGCGTTTCTTAATTTCTTGGCATACATCTTTAAAAAATGTTTTTGGTTGCCTTAGTGTGTGAAAGACACAGTTACAATTAATAATTCTACTTTTTGGATAACACTATACTGTTTCATTGGTAGTGTAATTATTTTATAACTGTTATCTGGGTTTCTCTTCCCAGTCCCTTTAAAATCACTCTCATTCATTTCACTTAACCCATAAAGTGTAATTACCTAATACATCATTGCTATGATTATTTTGAGCAATCATGGTTTTGAAGAATCAAGGAAAGTACTGGGTATAGAAAGCTCATTTGAAGGCTTAAAGCTACATTTAGAAGCTTAATATCTAGTCTTGTAAGCCAATTTATTACTACAAATTAAACTTTTATAAACACTTCTGTATTATCATAGTCCTCTCACCTTTCTATCCAGAAACATCAAACATGAAAATCCTCTCTGTATTCAATGGACCATGTATCAATATGATCTAAATTTATTTTTATAAGTATTCTCTTGGTATATCTATAAGAACATTAAAAAGCATCTAGAGTTTCTTGTGTTATCTCAAATTGTGACTTTGATTCTTTCTTTTCAAAATGAAACATGACTTTTCATAAAATACAACAACATTTCTGATGAGAGTATTAATAGTACTGATTTTTAGTCATATAATGGAGTGTGATTTTGAAATTAGTTATTAATTTTAAAATTCAGTAACAGGTGCTTGAAATGCATTTGAAAATAAAGTCAGATGTGATTTTCAGGCATCTTAGTGATAACCTTTTTTTTTTTAAGCCACTGTATGAACATATCACTCCAGATAATTGAGAATAAGAAACCCAGAATATGGTCACAAGTTAGGAACTCTTTGTAGAATCTCTTATTCTATGAAATAATCATTTCAGTAACCATTTATATTTTATTAGTACCTGACAGGTTTTTTCTGAGATATGTTTTTCTGACCAGTCATGCAAAGGCTTTTTTGGTTTGTAGCTAAACCTTAGAAATCCAGATACAGACAGAGAATTTCCAAATAAAATTTTGCCTTTTTAAAAAATATATATATATGCTTTTCATATTCTGATTCAAGTGAAATGCAGTGCAATCTACCAGTAGGTATGCAAAAGTTTAAGTTCTTGGTAACTGAATGATGACCTCAGAAAACTGTAACAACCAATTTTTATTTTTAATTTTTACCTTGCTTCAGTAGCTGGGAAATTCACTTCAAAAATCTTTAAGTCCTCCACTTTTAAGTTCTAGCTTTCATCTGATTTATAGAGACAGTATTTCCATTTTAGTGCTAGGTAACTGTATAAATATTTATTATTCAGGTAAATATTTCATAAATAATTTTGTATAAATAATCCTAATGGTAGCTATTTATGTAGTATAAGAGTACACCTAGAAAGTTTTGGCATGTCTTTTGGTTTCAAGATTTTATAAAACAGTAAATAAAATAATTGCAAAAAAATAATGCTGTGGGGATTATTAAGCAAATAACCATGACGCAAGGCAACTACTGTGAGCCAAGAACATAATATGTCACCAGGGACAGTTATAGCAAATTAATCACATTGTGGAATATAATTTTACAATGAAGAAAAATTATTGTTTTATTCCTGTAGTCCATGACTCAATATTAGCTCATGAAGTGGGGCTCTATTAAGTGTAAAATATTTTCATTTCTTTAATAATAAAAATTCATTTTAGAGTAATACCTCATGTAAATTAAATAAGATGTAAGAACATGCTTAACACAGTAATGTCCATATTCATATTCTGTAATTATAATTGTTTAGTGATACTTTATTAGAACACTTCAATTTTTCATTAAAAAACTTCTTTTTTTCCCAGATTTTTATCCATAGTAAAAGAAAATTATATTTTCCATTTAAAAAGAATTTTTTCATTGAAGAAATACCAAATTAATTTAGTAAAGAAGAAGAAGAAATATTCCACTATGAATTACTTTGTAGTGATAGTGAATATTTAACACATTTTGAAATGTAGAAGAGGAAGCTCCCGCAATCCACTCTTTGAGAAGCTAATTTTGATTTCCTGAAATAAAATTTAAGTGAATAGAGCACTTGTGGTTTATCAGTTATATTATTCTTTTTGTTCTTGCCAAACATATTTAGTATTTGCAACAACGCTGCTGCCGAAATCCCAGAAAAATGTAAGTCACTCTTTATGTATATGGTTTTGAGCTTCCTGATTCTTTATTTAGTGTTCCTGACAAAAGAAAAATCATGTTTTCTCCAAACATATTTTCTCCTGGGCTCACAGAAAGAAGCACTATTACAGTTTGTACCCTTTCTTCTCATGGAGTTAGCTGGCAGTATGTGACCAATTTCACTTAACAGAATGTGAGAAGAAAGGTTGTGTACAACCAGATTTGGATTGAAATCTTTTCATTTTTCTTCCCTCCACCCCCCCACTCTGTTAATACATTGTGGGAATATATTAAGGAGGTCAGTTTTGCAAGATAAAGGGACAGGGTATGGTTTCCAACCATACTGGATTTTGAGCCATAATGGAAGTTGAGTAATAAAGTCTCAGTGTTAATTCACTGAGAAATTTTTTTTTTCCTGACACAAGAGCTTGCATTATATACCCCAAAAAAATTTACATAAGATTTTAGATACAGTGTAATAGGATGTAATTCATTCAGTGTGTTTAGGAATTGCAATTTAAATTAAACTTTAATATTATGCATTGTAAGGGAAGTTTAGTTAAGTGTAAAAACATCTAGTTTTTTGTTAATACATTTTACTGAATACTATAACACAAACTACATGTTATCCTATAATTATAGTATTACATGTATTACACATATTATATAGATAAGCTATGCAAATACTATACTCTGATTAATAATTTTCCATATTTATAACCCAAAGATAAACACAGATTGAATTTGTTGGTCTGCTTATATTTTAACTAAAGGAGAGGTCATTTTAAGGATTATAGAATAGTAAGTACAGAGCTACATCTTACTCTTGTAATTTTATAAATAGATTAAATTCTAATATACAGCCTTGGAAACACTTTCATTTTCAAAGCTTAATGTCCTCAGTAATGAAGAATTGAAGTTATTTCATATACTTGAATATTTAGCCTACAAATTTATTTACATAGGTAAGTCTTACTAGCAAATCTAATGTAATTTATATGTAAGATACCATTGATAGGATCTCAATTTAATTATTTAACATATGACTTAAGAAATTGGCAGTAAAGCACTAATCATTTCAGTAGGGATTTTCTTACCATGGTAAGAATTTTTTAATGTGAATTTTATTTTATATTATTTTTATTATTTATTTATTTTTTTAGAGAGAGAGAAAGAGCATGAGGATGGAGGAGGTAGAAGGAGAGCAGAGAGTCTTAAGCAAGCTCCATGCTCAGCCTGGAGCCCAAGGTGGGGCTTGATTTCACAACCCTGAGATTATGACCTGAACTGAAATCAAAAGTCAGACACTTAACCAACTAAACCACCCAGGTGCCACTAAATATGAATTTTAGACTCAATAATTCTGCCTGGGGAGTTGTGATCAGTGAAATCAAATATATTTTCAGCTTCTTAATATCTTGTTAATAGAAAAAATATCAATATAGTTACTTGTATATCTGTTTAGGCCATAATGCTATAAATGTTCATTAAGTGCAGTGTAATCTGCTCAGCCATATATAGTAGGTCATATATATGTCAACATTTATTATCAATTATAAATATCATACATAAAATCATTTCTAAAGACTTATCAAAAGTAACTAAGGGGTATATTTCTACAGCCAATTTTGTGGTGAGCAGGCCAAATAATATTTGTGTCTTCATTAGATGGGAAAAAGGATGGGAATGTGCTCTCATTTAAAAAACAACACTCTCTATGGAATAAAAAAGGATCTTGCACTGGGCAGTTAGGCATACTTCCATCACTGGAGTGGCTCTAAAAATTGATCTCGGGCACTGGTAAAATGAAAATTCTTCAATATAAACATCAGGCAAAAAAACCCTATTGTTATAAATAATACAGAGAATGAAAGCTATATAATGTCCATATTTATTTTCCAAAAAAGTTGCATAGCTTTTTCACAATTCAGAAACACTGTGTAAAAAAGCTTGTTCTTTCACACTTTACCATGAGTATGAAGTCTAATTATAATATTGTCTCTTTTTCTATTTGAATGTGTCAGTTTTCATATTATGACTTTCACACCTGTACTAGCTCAGATTAAACAGCCTTAGTCATCTGAGACCACCCAGCAACTAAACTGTGAAAATTAATTTCAATTTCACCTAAGCTCAACCCCATGCTGTTTTCCCATTATTCCCATACCAGGGTATCTGTGACTTTTGCCTACCAAATGGCTTACTTATTATTGTAGACAATACTCTAAAGAGTTGTAGTGATGAACTCTATCTCATATTTCTGTATAACTTTAATAAACACATTTTATGTTTGATGGAAAGATATTATGAAAGTATTATTCTTGTTTCTCATTGACAAATATTTAACTGAAAACCTCCTAATGGTAAATATTAAACTCTAAAAAGTATTTAGGTTAGCTGGGAATATGTATGATAATGTTATATAATAAACATATAAATACCTTATTTAAGTAGTATTTTAAGAAAGATTTAAAAAAATAAATGACATAAAAACTGACAACACCTAAAGAGGAAGTAGAAAAACCTACAATCACAGTTGGAGATGTAATGATTCTTTATTAAGTGATAGAAAAAAACAAGACAATGACATTACAAGGAAACCGCAGCCTGATATGAGAGAGAGAGTGTGTGTGTGTGTGTGGGGGGGAGGGGGTATGTGCATGCACATTAAAAATAAGAATGTATCTCTAAGATTTTCATAAAATGTTAGCATTTAGAATCCACCAATGTATAAAAGTGTATTACATCATGATTAAATAGAGTTTATCCCCGGAATTCAAACCTGTTTTAACTTTGAAAACAATCAATGCAGTCTACCATATTGATAAATCAGGAAAAAAAGTCATCATTTCACTAAATGCCGATAAATTATCTGACACAACTGAACATTCATAAGAATTCTCAGAAAACTGAGATAAGAAATGAACTCCCTTGACTTGATAAAGTATAGCTTAAAAAAATAGAGCTAAGATTATAATTAATGATAAATATCAATTTATGCTGATTTTGGTGGTGCTTACTTGGGTATGCAAATTTGTTGTGATTAAATGTATATGTAAAAGAATGTGCCCATTTGACTCACAATATAATGCAATATGTATGAAATACCAAAGTGAGACCAGACTCAAAGAAGATTGTTAAAGGAATAAGTTTCACAACTTTTAAATAGTAAAAGTAACTCACACCAGAAGGGAATAGGAAGGCTTAAAAGAATGATTAGTAAGAGAAGATTTTTTTTTTAAGATTTTATTCATTTATTTGACAGACAGAGATCACAAGTAGGCAGAGAGAGGGAGGGGGAAGCAGGCTCCCTGCTGAGCAAGGAGCCCACGCTGGGCTCAATCCTAGGACCCCAGGATCATGACCCAAGCTGAAGGCAGAGGCTTAACCCACTGAGCCACCCAGGCACCCCAGTAAGAGAGGATTTTATTTGGAAGTGTAGGAGAAGAAAACTTTCTCCTTCTTCCCTTCTAGGTTCTTTCATCTAATAACTAAATGGATGTAACAGATCAACAGGAGAAAAACAAATTTTGTACATACAGGAGCTCCATAAATATATGAAACTTTTTAACCGTTAAGTAATTGAGGCTTAAATGCTGTCAGGAGCTAAGGAGAAGAGGGTAGGGATCTAGGGCTTCAAACGGGAGGGAGACAATTCACAGGAAGATGAGAAGAGCAAATGTTCAGCAAATAAATGTTTGCCTTGCATGCAGATAAGTTTTTCTGATGATAAAGAGTTATCTCTGGTGATAGTTCTCTTCCTGGTACAATCCCCTTATCTAAGTTATTTTAGGAGGTTAAAGGAAGGTTAAAAATACTTCTTGAGTCTGCAGGGCCTGGATTATCTTCAGCTTGAAATAATCCACATACCAATGTAGCACATTCTGGGGTGGCACAGTCTGCCCTGCCTTCAAATTATTTAAAAAAGATTGTTCCCATACTGTAAGCCCCCTCCTACCACTACATCCACACGCTAAGGAGAGAATGGGAGAAGTGTATGTCTAAATTTAAAGGGAGAAGGGACCTTTTGGAGAGCTTAGCTAGAGCTGTCATGGATTTATTTGGGTCTCCAAAAAGATATGTTGAAATCCTAACCCCAGGCATTTCTAAGTGTGACATTATTTATAATAAGGTCTTTGCAGATGGGGTCAAATTAATATGGGGTCATTAAGGTGGGCTCTAATTCACTGAGTAGTGTCCTTATATGAAGATAAGGAGCACGTAGAGACGTAGGAGGGAAGACTGTCATGTGGTGACAGAGGTGGAGACTGAAATGTTGAAGCTCTGAGCCTGGGGATGCTAAGGCTTGCTGGCAAACTATCAGAAGGTAGGAAGAGGCATGGGTGGATTCTCCTTAGAGGTTACAGTGGGAACATGACCCTTCCAACACCTCAGTTTCAGAACACTAGGCTCCAGAATAGTGAGACAATAAATTTGTTGTTCTAAGCCTCCCAGCTTGTGGTACTTTGTTCATGAACACTAGGAAACTAATAAAGATGTTTTCATTAACCAAGATTGTGACTTTCAAAGAGGAAAATAGAGAATGAGATATTTTGACTCGCTTTTTCAATGATGGGAGTAAAGGACAAGTTGCTTCTGTGTTGGATTTAGCCCACACTCTCATATTTTATCAAGGCCAAAGATTGTATAAACATTTCCTGTGGACCACTTGTAGTCCATTTGGGAGATAGCCAAGATGGAATTAAGTTCTACCCAAGCCAAGAGTATTGTCTTCAGGGAAGACATAGAAATTGTGGGGAGTAGATTGCTGCAAAGCCAAACTCTGGAAAAGAATTGCCAGCTGAAGGAACATCAGGGTCAACATCGTGTCAATAGGGTTTGAGTTGATGGGTCCAAGGTGGGTATGTGAGAGAAGTAGTAAGCTTTAAATATTTGCCAAGCACAGAGTGTGCTACATTCTTTTATAAGAGAAGCTACCAAGTAGAAATTTTTATATACCCTTTCTTTCTCATTTTTGCTCTGATCCTGGAGAGTCAGAAAAAGCAGCTAGTGAGCACTAGCTAGTGAGCAGCTAGTGGCAAATAAAAAGAGCAAGAAAGAATGAAGGCTCCAAGTATTTGCTTTTTTTTTTAAAGGCAGAGAACCTGCTTCTAACCTGTACTAGTTAGGGGATGGGAAAAATAAAATAGAAAGGCTACTGTTCAATTAGGATTGAGGAACTGAGTAATAATATACAACTATATGTAAGATTATTTCTAAATCAAGACTGTGTTTTCTGACATAAGTAATAGAAAATTTTAAGTTACTTAGAAGGATTCTGAAAAATCACGAGATTTGCCCAAGTTTTTATCCAGGAGCAGAGGAGATACCTACAAGAATATCTTTAAAAAATGAGGTAGAATGAAAATAAAGGTTCTTTTGTGATTACATCCCATGGTTCCTAGTTGTTTGTAAACAAATCTTACAGAAATCAAAACTTGAATGAAGTCAGGCATTCCTGGTCTGGTGATCATATCATGATGAGGCATCTTATGAAAACAGTGTATTGGAGGGTGATTTTCAACTACATCAGACACTTTCTCTGGAAAAACTTTAAAAAAAAGAGGCAAGGAAGGAAAGTCATTTTGGTGCTAAGTGAGACACAGGTTTTAAAAACAATGCAGATGTCAAAAATTGCTGTTATTAGTAAGCAGAATCTGTGGGAGATAGGAGAATTGGTAATAGGATTTAACATATCTGAAAACTGTGAAACGGTTCTGTCTAGATAGAATAAGTAGCAACAGATTTCTCTACAATCTTGAATGCCTGATTTCCTTTTGGGACACAGGAGTTGTCATTGTATTCTGAATAACAAAGAATAATAGTTACTGTCTGGAGACCCAGGGTTTGTTACTGAGGAGGAGCTATGTGTGTGTGTGTGTGTGTGTGTGTGTGTGTGTGTGTATTTGTGTTCATGTTTTTCCCACAGTTTTTTTAATATCAGCTCTTATCTCTAGAGATAATCTCCAGAAATGGCCCAGTTTTCTTACATTTTACATACATAATATAACCACTTACTGATAACCAATATAAATCAACATATTTATATGGGTTATCAAAATATTGTCTTCTAATCTCCTCCCTCTCTACATACACATACACTCATATTTGTAAACACATCTTTAGCAATGATGATGAATGCATAATATGCCATCATTTAACAGTTTGTTTTAATGAACTTCTTTTTTTTTTTTTTTTTTTTGTGGGAGAGGTAGGGGGAGAGGCAGAGGGAAAAAGAGAGAGAGAACCCCAAGCAGGCTTCACACCCAGTGCAGAGCCCCTGATGTGGGGCTGGATCCCACAACCCTGAGATCATGCCTGGAGTGGAAATCAAGACTCAGATGCCCAGTAAACTGAGCCACCCAGGCACCCCTCTTTTAATGAACACTTAAAGCATTTTAATTCCTTTGTTATTATCAACTGTCTATCTATCTGTATGTATAGTTGCATATATAATTGTGTGTGTGTATATATATATATATATATATATATATATATATATATATATAGTATTACCCAACAAATATTCTCACAGAAATTGTAACCAAATTCAAGGGGTTTACCACTTGGGATGCATCAGATTGAACTCAACCCATGGAAGTTTTGGAGATAAAAACTTTTTATTACTTGTTACAAGTAAGGAGACAGGGACATAACTCTTAAAGCACTGTCTTCCCATAGGGTTAGTACTGGAAGCTTTTATTTGAGTACTAGGGGGTGGGAGCCAGGAGCTTGCCCAGCAACTCCGTTCAGTTGCACATGCCTGGCGCATCAAGATGCTCACACATACATCATCTGTTTAAGAAGTGACAGAAAGACATAACATTTTGGGCCTGAGAATTCCAATTCAAACTATATTTGAGAAAATAGAATGTATTTGAGAAAGCAGACTATAATTATGTAAAATTCTAAGTAATTTTTATATGTCATAATCACATTTAAAAAATATGTAAATAATAACTCACCTTTAACATGTGTTTGACAAATATAATTTAAAAGTAATTATATAGAGTCAGAAATTTATACTCCTGAGTAATTTGAATGCTACTTCCTTTTTAGATAGAAGAACTAAAATTAGAAATTTTGGTATTGTGTTATTTGAAAGAGTATCCTTAAAAAGTGTGGTTTTAAAAAGAGTTGGACTGTAACATATATACACCCACAAATTGTGCAAAAAACAGTTACAAAAACAAGGTGTAATACGTACAAAGACAAATCTTTCCCTTAATTGCACTTTCCAGTGACTAAGAAATGTATAATATTTGCACATGGGCATTTTAAATATTAACTTTCTATATTTCTCTTATGAATATTAGCTTTTGTCTTAAGAAAAAATTTAGATGAGAAAAAAATGTCAGAAGACTGATACGGTACATCTTAAAGTTGTCTATTCATAGAAAAACATATTCCAATATGATACATATATACAGAAGCACACATATACATATGTACATGATCATCCTAAGGTAATCATTTCTGTATTTTAAAACTTTAGAGGGAAAGATGTAGGGGATATAACTTAGGAGTCTAAGATAGGTTAAATTATTTAGAGTTGAGTTATTTATTTTCTAAGTTCCTCATTTTTATGTATTATAATAAGAACTAAATACAGAGAGGACTTGGTTGTAAACCAAAATGGATGAAGTTTAATGCTTCCTGATAAGTGTAAATTGAATTTATGATTTGTTTCTAATTGATTTATCTCTTTCAATATAGAATCTTTGCCTAATAGATCTGGACACTAGAAAAATATGAAAGACTTAAGAGCTCATTCCTACTATTCAAACTAGCATTTCCTTTTGTAATGTTAAAATAAGATTAATATTTGCTAAAATTCATTGAGTTTTTTCCTTCATTCCGTCCATCCTCCCCTCCCTCCTTTTCCTTTTTTCTTGCTGAAAAGAGAGGGTAATGTGATATTTTTAAAAGAGAACATGTAGGGGTCCCTGGGTGGCTAAGTTGATTAAGTGTCTGCCTCTGGCTTAGTCATAATCCTGAAGTCCTGGGATGGAGCCTCACATGGGGCTCACTGCTCAGTGGTGAGTCTGCCTTTCCCTCTGCCCTCACGCTGCTCCTGTTCTCTCTCTCAAATAAATAAATAAAATCTTAAAAAAAAAATAAAGAATAGAAGAGAACATGTATATAAGCATTGGTCTTAGAACAAAATATAACATTTGTTTACATATGATTATATACTTTTAAGAAAACAAATAAAAAATAAATAACCTCCCCACCAAAAAGAAAAAAAAAACAAAAAGATCTCTTCTAATTGAAGTTTCAAATCATTTTATTTAGTTTTTAATTCTTTGGACCAAATGAGCTGTGATTCAGAATCCTCTCCCCTGATTTCTTTGAGTTTCATGCTATTTTCTTTTTAATGAAATATAAACTATTTCATTTTAATGAAATTAAATGAAATTAAATTAACATTAATTATAATGTTCTATATTATAAAATTTTTTTCAATGTCAGAACATTTGTGGGGCAAATTAAAGAAATATCTGTGCTTCCTAAACATACTCAAGAATCTTCCAAGCCAATGAACTGACATGTTTAATGTCAGGTAGTTGCATGTTGGGAGTGCCAGCTTGACAAAGAAGGTCATATTAACTGTCACTGAAAGCAGTTAAATTTTCATAGAATAAGCCAGTAAAATTAGAATGATGGGTAAAAGTGAACTTTGAAGACAGAAGAGGGAAAAAGCATGTATACAATAACCATGGGATATTAGTGTAAATACCATAATTTTATTTTTATTTTTTTAATGATGACTACTATTTATTGAGTTTATATTAAGTTCCAGGAATTGCTCTCATTTAATCCTTAACCTAGCCCTATCAGATAGATGCTATTATTATCCCTCTTTCATAGTCAGGGAAACTGGGAATAGAGATTAGGTAATCTGCCTAAGATTATATGTGGAGAAGCGCTGAGATTCACACCAAAGTAATATACCTTAATATATATATATATATATATATATACACATACATACACACACACATATATATGTGTATATATATATTTATATTTATATATATTTATATTTATTCATTCATTTTTAAGAACAGAGAGGAAGAGAGAGAGGAGAAGGAGAAAGGGTGAGGCCCAGTGTGGAACTAGATGTGAGGATTGATCTCATGACCCTGAGATCATGACCTGAGCCGAAATCAAGAAACAGATGCTTAACCAATTGAGCCACCCAGGTGCCCCTACCATAATTTTAAAAATGTAATATATATAACATATGTTATAGCAAAAATCCAAAATGGATCATAATACGAAATGCAAGAACTAAAATTATTAAACTTGTAGGAGAGAACAGAAGTTAGGCAAATATTGTGAAACAAAGTATGAGAAAAGCCAGCTTGCAACAAAAAAACCCACAATGATAATAATAATTAAAAGATTTTAACCAAGATTAAAATCCTTCAGTCTTTACGGAATTTATATAATCTTTGTACTAGGTGTAATAGATTTGCATTGTTTTTATTTTTTTAATTTAAAATTTTTATGTTAAAATATATTTATTTTTTATTGAGGTAAAATCGATATCTAACATTATATTAGGTTCAGGTACACAATGCAATAATTTGGTTCTTGATTCTTGTATATATTACAAAGTGATCACCATAATAAATCTATTACTGTCTGTCACCATACAATTTACCCCTTCACCCATTTCTCCAATCTTCAGCCTCTTCCCCTCTGATAATCACCAATCCATTTTGCGTATCTGTGTGTTTTGCTTTGTCTGTTTATTTGTGTTTTTTTAATTTGCATATATGTGAAATGACATAATATTTATCTTTCTCTCTCTGACTTATTTTACTTGGCATGATACCTTCAACGGAGGTCCACCCATGTGGTTGCAAATGGTAAGATTTCCTTTCTTGTGGCTAAGTAGTACTGTGTGTGTGTGTGTGTGTGTGTGTGTGTGTGTATGCACACCCCATATATTTATCTACTGATATACCAATGAATACTTAGGTTATTTTCATATTATGACTATTGTAAATAATGCTGCAATGAACATGGGAGTGCATACATCTTTGAATTAGTGTTTTATTTTCTTTGGATAAAGAACTGGGGGGCACCTGGGTGGCTCAGTGGGTTAAAGCCTCTGCCTTCGGCTCAGGTCATGATCCCGGGGTCCTGGGATCGGGCCCCGCATCGGGCTCTCTGCTCAGCGGGGAGCCTGCTTCCCCCTCTCTCTCTGTCTGCCTCTCTGCCTACTTGTGATCTCTGTCTGTCAAATAAATAAAAAAAAAAAAAAATTAAAAAAAAAAAAAAAAAGAACTGGAAGTGGGATATCTAGATCCTATGGTAATTCTATTTTTTAATTTTTTGAAGAAACTCCATACTGTTTTCCATACGGGCTATATACAATTTACATTTTTGCCGACAGTGTACAAGGGGTACCTTTTCTCCACACCCTCTCCAACACTTACTATTTCTTGTCTTTGTGATAATAGCCCTTCTAAACTAGTGTGAAATGATACCTCATTGTGGGTTTATTTTGTATTTCCCTGATAATTAGTGACTTTGAGTGTTTTTTCATGTGTCTGTTTGTCATCTGTATTTCTTTAGAAAAAAAATTAAGGATTTCTCCCTATTTTTTAATCATATATTTTTAAAAATTTTTCTATTGAGTTGTTTGAGTTCTTTATGTATTTTAGCTATTAACCCCTTATCAGAAACATGGTTTTCAAATATTTTCTCCCATTCAGTAGGTTGCCTTTTCATTTCATTGATGATGTCCTTTGTTGTGTAGAAGCTTTTTAGTTTAATGTAGTCCCACTTGTTTTAACTTTTGTTGCCTTTGCTTTGGAAATAAGGTAAAAAAAATTCAACACAAGGATCTCATAGTACCACCTATGTTTTTTACTAGGAGTTTTATGTATTCAGGTCTTAAATTCAAATCTCTAATCCATTTCGCATTAATTTTTGTGTATGGTGTAAGATAGTGGTCTAGTTTAATGCTTTTGCATGTGGCTGTCCAGATTTCCCAACACTACTTATTGAAGAGATTGTCCTTTCCCTGTTGTATAATTTTGGCTCCTTTGTTGTAAATTAATTGGCCATTAATGTGTGTGGTTCTCTATTTCTGGGCTTTCTATTATATTTCATTGATGTATGTGCCTGTTTTTATGCCAGTACTATAGTGTTTTAATTACTATTGCTGTATAGATAGTTGGGAATCAGAGAGTGTGATACCTCCAGGTTTGTTCTTCTGTCTCAAGATTGCTTTGTTTAGTCAAGGTCTTTGTGGTTCCACCCAAATTTTAGAAGTATTGTTCTAGTTCTGTGAAATATGTCTTTGGGATTTTGATAAGTATTGCATTGAATCTGTAGCTTGCTTTGGGTAATAGAGACATTTTAATAATATCAATTCTTCTAATCCATGAACACAGGATACCGTTCCATTTATTTGTACTTTCTTCAATTTCTTTCACCAACATCTAGTTTTTATTGTATAGGTCTTTCACCTCCTTGGTTAAATTTATCCCAAGTATTTTATTCTTTTTGATGGAATTATTAATGGGATTGTTTTCTTAATTCTCTTTCTGCTAGTTCATTATTACTGTATTGAAAAGCTACAGATTATCAATTTTGTATCCTGCCATTTTACCGAACTCATTTATTTTAACAATGTTTTAATAGAGTCTTTAGGGCTTTCTATACATAGTATGTCATCTGCAAGTAGAGACAATTTTACTTTTTCCTTTTTAATTCTGATTCTTTTATTTATCTTTCCTATTTGCTGTGACTAAGACTTCTAATATTATGTTAAATCCAATAATGGCACTTGCTGGTGCCTTTGTCCCCCCCAAAAAGTCCCACTGCTCCTTGCCCCTCCAGTAGAAGCTTTAACATTTAGCAAATGAATCCTCTTCACATATAACCCCATCACTTCTCAAATTGCTAGTTGAGTGAGTCTGCACATGAGCCCCGTAAAAGGAATATTTCAGATCTACAGTCCCCAGGTTTTTTGTATGTAAGCTCTATTGTTTCCAAAGGCAGACTCTTTTGGGGACTTGTCTTTTTGGTGCAGGTTCCAAGGTTTGGGGTGGCTAATGTGAAACACAAACCTCTCACTCTTCAGGAAGAGGCTCCAGAGCCAAGACTGGGGGTGGGAAATATTTTGATGAGACCATATTTCTGCCTCTCCTATCGATTTGGCCAATTTATTCCTTATTGTAGAGGGAAATGTCCAGCTACATTTTAGTTCTTTTTCAATGGGAATTATTCCATATGTAGTTGTAGATTTGGTATATCTCTGGGAAGAGGTGAATTCAGGGCTCTCGTGCTGCCATCCCTTCTAGTCCTGAACATTTTATTAAATTTATTTCTAAGCATTTCATTTCTTAATCTAAGTGGGTTCATTGTTTTCTTATTTTCTTTTCTAATAGCTCATTGCTGTTATTTCAAAATAAAATAAATTTTTGTATATTAACCTTGTAACTTTGTCAACTTTTAAATTTGCTTATAAGTTCCTACAGCTATCTTCAGATAAGATTCTCTTTTGAACTTAAATATTTTCTACCTGCACACGATTTCCCCTCCATACCTCAGATTTGGTTTAAACTCTAAAAGTGACTTTTAGAAAGATCCTTGACCTCATCTCAAACCAAGTTAATCACTCCCTTCTCTATGCACTCACTGAACTTTTGTCATATTCTTTTTATTGAAAATGTCTATGGTAGGCTTTATAAATGTCTGTGGTAAGCTTTATAAATATGATATGAATCGGATTGAATTAAATCTCATTTAATTTCTCTATTTGCAATGAATGTTAATACAGAGAGCTAACTGATGACATTAAATTGTGAGAGGCAGCACAATATACATATAGGCTACTGGTGCAGACACAGTCATGTTGAATGAAGATTTATTCCTTAAGTGTTCTAAAAACATTGGCCTTTGTTTTCTAGTCTGTTAAATGTACATAGGTATTTTCCTATTCAAGTTGCTAATGTAGAGTTAGTCAAAAGGGTGTTGTTCTTATTACTACTTTAAAGTCTAAACTCTCCTTTTATCCAAAAGACATGGGCATTTTAACTATGATTTTCAATGGCTTAACTCAAATGAATTTTCAAATTAAGCACCATGATTGTTCATTTGGTGCCCAATTTTAGATGGCACAATCTCCTCCCATCTCCAATATTAAAATTTAAATAGTCTTGATTTTCCTAGATACGAGGGAATCCTTACTGTCAAATAGATAGTAACCAAGTGGCAGCTAAGCTTATTGTCAGATTCAGTGGGAATGGATAGCAGTACAATAAAATTTTAAAAATGAAATATTGCTTCGTCTAAAAATATAAGATTAATTTAATTCAGGGAGTTTAAATTTTTTTAAGAACTGTTCAATCTCTGCTGACCTATGATACACACATACCTTCTCCTTAGGGAGGAGTTGTGGTGAGAAGCTATAAAATGTCTAATATCTGAAAGGTTAAATTAAATTTGGGAAAGCTACAGGATTCTCAAGTGTTTAAATGATGCAATTATTGTAGAAACAAACTTGATCATACCCGATAACATAGAGATTTCTTTATATGATGTTTCTGCCACTTGAGATATTATATCACTATAAAAAATTCTTTTTCAAACCCATCCAAATAAATTATGTTAGGCAAGATTTAGTAGTTGTTTAATTTAACTCACAAAAAACCCCATAAATAAGTATCAGCTTACTTATTGAGGACAAAATACCCACAACAAATAATAGTATTTAATTCCTTATGAAATGTAACCTAATGAAAAATGCTACTCTAGTAGGAACATTTATTCTTCACAAACTGTCTGCTCTACTGATGTATCTGTCACCAGCATAACCTATCTTCTATTAAATCATGTTTTTCTTTCATTCTTTTTTTTCCCCCAAAACTTTAGTAAATAGTGATCCATTCCAACTAGAGTATAGCATAAGGGGGGAAATTGCAGACTAGCTCAGGATATCGGAGTTTGAATTGTAGCCCTACAACTTACTACCTGTATTACACTGGGAAATATACTTAACAGCTCTAGTCCTCAATTCCTTTAACTGTGAAATGGGAGTAATAGTAATGGTATTTAAAGACTCAATGAGGAGTGCCTGGATAGGGCATTTGGTTAAGCTTAGGACTCTTGGTTTCAGCTCAGTCATGATCTCAGGGTCATGAGATCAACCCTGGCATTGGGCTTCATGCTCAATGTGGAGTCTGCTTAGGATTCTCTTGCCTTCTCCCTCTGCCCCTCCAGCTCATGCCCTCTCGCTCTCTCTCTAAAATAAAAATAAATGTTAAAAAAAGACACTCAATGAGATAATGTAACTAGCCCGTGCTCTAATTCATATTAGTCAACTCATGTCCATTATCATCATCATCAGCCTGTCAAAAACACGTCAACAATTGAAAATTACCATAGTGATGTGACACCTCAAAATTTACTCTAGATAAATGTATTCATTGGAGTGGGAGAAAATGTTTCTTTGCCTTGAAAGGCAAGTTACATGTTAATGAAATTAACTCAGTTATAAAGATGTATTTGCTTCTTTGCTTGCTCTATATCCTTCCTCCTGAGTTGTGGCCACTTGTTCCCGTGCAGCTCCAGTTCAGGCAAATTGTCAGCATGGATATAAGTACACATTATCAGAGGAATCAAAGGAATGGCAATCTGGTACATCTGGCACTCAGACCACTAAATGTTGAAACAGTGCTCTTTAGCAAAGTCACAATGAAACCAAGTGATTTTATTTGAGCAGACTATAAGCAAACCGTTGTATTATGAGTGGTTTCTGGCCAGACAGAAGACTACATAATTCTAGAGAATGTAGTTTAAGGAAATGGCTGAGGACTTTGGGAAGAGAAAACCTATCTTATGATTGCTTTTCTACATCTTTAATATAAATCAGATTCTAGATGTTCATTATTTTTCTGCAAGGATAGTCAAAATATTAGTAATTCAGGCTCCTATTTTCATGTTTAGCCTATAATCATGTGCCCCTGAGAAGAAAATTTAATATTGAAAAACACAGAGCTAGATGTTACAATTCATTTTTCAATAATGATAAGACAAAATCTCATATTCTTTGTCTTGGGATTTTATTTTACAATTCTTATAAATTAGAGTGTTTTGAAAATTCATTGGGAAGACTTGCACTGTGGAAAGATAATCATTTCATTTTGTATCATTTTTTAATGATGTACTTAAAATTTCTAGCATCATGAAATGATCTGTTCACATATCAGTTGCTACTCTTTTACTCTATCTTTACAGATATGAAAATACTATTGAAACAATCATAAATATGTGAAAGAGACTAAAATGATTCTTTTTAAAACCACTTTCATTAAAATGTTCTAATGAAATACATCCTTCTCACTTAATAACTTTAATATAAAACTAAAATAAGTTATATTTGTTTAATATTGTCACCAATACTAATTATATTTTTTGCCTATGTTATTTCATTAGAAGAGATGACCAAATTAACAGCGGAAAACAAACAATTGGCAGTATTTGAAATATGATGTCTCTCTTCTTTCTCATTTGGGAGAATACTTATGATTTAGAATTTTCTCAGTGTCTTATGCACCTAAATAATTATCCTAATAACATTGTATTTTAAATTAATAGACTTTAAAGTAGATAGTAATCTTTACCATTAAAACAGTTACAAAATATTTATTTCATGGGTATGTATGTATGTAGTTAGACTGATTTAGAATGACACAAGTATATAAAAACATAGAAATATTTTGCAGCTCATGTTTTAAATAATGCAAATGTAGAAAATTATGACCTTCTTTCTAATGTACCATAGTTATTCTACTTCAGCTTCCAATTTTAAAATAGCATGAAGTGATTAATATTCATCAAAAGGAAGTGGGAAGAGAAGCATCATTTTATTTTCAATTAATAGAAAACATGACATTGTCTATTTTTAGTTTCCTAGCTATTTATCCATTCCCTATGGAAGTGAATGGGTTTCTACACTCCTTGTCTGCATTTTTGCTAAAAGTGCTTGCCTGTGCTGTCAAGCTCACCACGCAGTTTCTATCTGGCATTGAAGCACTATCTTTTTTAGCCATGCAAGTCTGTGTTTTGTGATAAAGTACAGTTATGGGCAGTCTTGCTGACTCGACTCTGTTTCAGAAAGAACTCTCCCTCACTACAGTATTCCATTTGAAAACTCTCTTCTGATGCTTGACTTTCTTCTGAAATTGTACTTGCAATCCTAATGGTTCTCTCTTTAATATTTGAACTCATTTTCCTTGTTTAATGTGAACTAGATATTTAATTCTAAATTGTACAGCAAGGAAATTTCTGACTGCTATAGAAAGTAAATTTTATAAGAGATCAGCTACAATTTATATACTTGATTTAACCTGGCATATATCACTGAAAAGTGGGATTAAGAGTTTCTAGGCCTCTACGGAGGTAATCTAATTTGTGATATGTTGGTCTATTCATTTCAAATTCTACAAGATCTACAGTGATTATTTCAGTCTCTGTGATGGCATAGTCACTCTATCAATTGCCACTTATTTCAGCATGAAAAATGAATGCATTAGTTGTACTATCAACCATTTACTTAATGTGCATCTAGGTATCACCGTAGAACATCCATTTCTGGTGTTTTATAGGCACATGGCGCTGTCTGCTTCAAAAACATAGAAATGAAGGATATAGAGTAACTTGGTGTATCTACTTATAATCTTACCTAACAAAGTTTTTTAAAACTTTTTTTTTTTTTTACCTGCATTGATAAATTGCATATATTAGCTTTCTTTTTTAGGCATCACACAAACATGACAGAGAAAACTCACAACACTAACAGGAAAATCTCTCCCAAAACTGTTCAAAGAATTTTCATAAAAACAAACTTGTAAATTGGTAAATTAAATTCTCTTAATACTCTAATACTATTAACAGAAAATCATTTTAGGGGACACCTGGGTGGCTCAGTTGGTTAAGCAGCTGCCTTCAGCTCAGGTCATGATCCCAGAGTCCTGGGATCGAGTCCCACATCGGGCTCCTTGCTCAACAGGAAGCCTGCTTTTCCCTCTGCCTCTGCCTGCCACTCTGTCTGCCTGTGCTCACTCTCTCTGACAAAAAAAAAAAAAAAAAAAAAAAAAATCATTTTAGACATTTTAGCTAAAAATATCAAATATACCATGTTCCCCTAAATATCATAATCCCTTTAATTAAAAAGAAAGGCACTGATATTATAAACTTAATGATGAAATATGAGTGATTTAAACTTGGCTTCCTTCATTATATCTTAACTTAATTATCTTTTAACTTACTAAGGGGCATGCTGAGGTTACTTGGTAGAAAATTAAAAATGATTGTACTTTGCTATCCTAGGTTTGCTGTAATTATTGGTGTGTTTGTTGATTATTCATAAATTTGAAATAACTTTATGAGAACCATATAAATGCCCTAAATTCCTCCCAGGACACTGATTAGATAGGTGGGAACATTTTTAAAGGTGTCTGACTTGGTAGGTAGAATTTTCTACCCTTTATTATCTAATTGAAATCTGTTTCTTCCCATGATCTTCTCTGACTACAATTCTAAAGATCTCTAGCACTGCCACAATTCTGAATTTGTTTTAATGTCATCCATTGGGTTTCAGAACTCTTCACCTATCTTTGTTTTCTGTAGCTGGAACTCTGATGTCAGGCTAATGACATGTTAGAAACAGAAGGAATTTTCTGAGTAGCAGAAAATAAAAGCGGTTATTTATTTCTTTTCTCCTCTATTACAGATTATTTCTTTTCAGCTCTTTGTGTTTATTAAGTTGGCTTTTAATTCCTCGTCTTATTGGGTAATAGCAAATTTAACATTCCTATTTATGTAGGAAAGGGCAAATGTCAGCTAATCTGATACTTTAGGCACTATGTGTCTAATTTTATCTGGGACCCTAAAGTTATAAAGTAGACAAGTGGAGAGAACTTAGGTTTTAGTGTAGACATGGTACTAATCTGACTTCATCAATCTTCACCTATATGATGTTGAACATGTTACTTAACTTTTAATGGCAGTTTCCATATTTTCATATCTGGGGTAACTAAACAAACTACACTGATTTATTGTGAAGATAAAATCACATCTCTAAAGTGTATTTTAACATGCCTGACCCATAGATAATACTTATTAAATTATAGTTGCAATTAGTGAATCTATGAAAATAATCTTACATATGCTAGAGTGAAGAGGTTCTTTATTAATATTAAATGTAGCTTGTAAAATATATTTTACTTTAAAGCTCACTAGGGCAAATAATTTAAAATCTGCCATATTTTATACAGATGTCAAGATCTATGAAGGGACTGAGGTCTGAGATTTTGCCCTATGTGTAAGTTAATAAGATACCTTGCCAAGTTCACATACATCACCAAGACTCCCGCATGAGATAAAGGAACAATACCAACAGCAGTGGTCAGCATTATATTGCTTACACTAGTTCTCCAAGCCCTAATTCCCACATGTCACATGGTGACATGACAAGGCCTGGGTGATGTCTGCACACACAGTGGGTTGTGTTAGGGGGAAAAAACTGCATTTGAAAACCTTATTTTTTAATAAGGAGATGATGAGCAAACCCACCCAAACTTTGCCCTGGAAAGAGACATTGTTATTATTAATGTGAACAGCAAAATAATCTGCCTTCTGTTCTGGAAGACACTTTCTAACTTGCAAGGGCATTTGCTCTATAAGCAATCTTGAAAGATGATATGAAACTAAAAAACTGTTAATGCCTCCTCTCAGAAGACAGAGAGAGGTGAGGAACTCATGGTGAATTGTATTCCGACAGTACGATAATGGAAACTGGGCCTTCTAGGATAAAAATCAAGAGAAAATTTCATAAACACAATTCTTTAAAAAAAAATATTTATTTGAGAGAGAGCACACATGACTAGAGGGAGGGGCAGAGGGAGAAGGACAAGCAGACTGCACTGTATACTGAGCATAGAGCCCCATATGGGGCTTGATCCCATAATGCTGAGATGCTGACCTGAGCCAAAATCAAGAGTCAGACACTTAACCAACTGAGCCCCCATGAACACAATTCTTATTTACAGCCATTCAAAGTGCTGAATTTTACCAAAACAATTTGTTGATAGGCATGGTGAAGGAGATCAATTACTTCTAAATTACTTTAGTGTTTCAGAGAGAGGACTGGAGAAATTGGGATATTTATCAGGTTTTTTAATATAATTAAAAAAGCAGGTATTTCATTGAGAGGTCTTAATTAGTATTGGTTTGAGATATGGTAGTAGTTGAGGACTGGTGCACCAGGCAAGACTAAGGTTTTGAGAAAAAGGTTCCAAAGTGAGTGTTTATGTATTGAAAGTTAGCCCATTGATGTTCATATTAATGAGTTTTTCAAAAGTCCTTGGAAAGAAAAATAATGTTACTTGCATCTTTTTTCTTTCTAGATGGGGTTTTCTGGAACAGCAAGAGTAAGTGTAAGATTAGTGAAATCATGATAACATAGAGATTAAGCTGTGTGGGTTCTTAAAGGCCAAATGACCTTTATCCAAAGCTCATCATTATATGAACATATATGAACCTGGACTTGTAACAGAGAGAGGTCTACTCATTTGTAGTAGATTAGTTTTATGTCTTGAAGACAATGTTGGGAAAAAGGGTAAAACACAGAGAAGGGAGTTGAGGGAAATTGGAGGGGGAGATGAACCATGACAGACTATGGACTATGAAAAACAATCTGAGGGTTTTGAAGGGGTGGGGGGTGGGAAGTTGGGTGAGCATGGTGGTGGGTATTATGGAGGGCACGTATTGCATGGAACACTGGGTGTGGTGCATAAACAATGAATTCTGGTACACTGAAAATAAATTTTAAAAATAAAAAATTAAAAAAAAAAACCCAGAATATTCCAAATGGAGAAATTAGAAAAAAAATGACATGGTGTGGGAGAATGACCAATTTAAGATTTAAAAACATGTAGAGAGAAACGAATGTAAGAAATGTTAAACACAGAAGAATTCTGGCAGAACATTATGATCTGCTGGAGTCACTTTAATATCAAAAAGGAATCTTCCGGGGAGCTTGGGTGGCTCAGTAGGTTAAAGCCTCTGCTTTTGGTTCAGGTCATGATCCCAGGATCCTGGGATTGAGCCCCACATCGGGCTCTCTGCTCAGCAGGGAGCCTGCTTCCCTCTCTCTCTGCCTGCCTCTCTGCCTACTTGTGATCTCTCTGTCAAATAAATAAATAAAATCTTAAAAAAAAAAAAAAAAGGAATCTTCCTTGCATTTACAACAACAGGGAAAAACTATTCCAATCATAATAACTTGATCTAAATACATACTCATGTTTAATCTTATTATGGAAAATACTTAATTGAGCAGTATTTTTAGGAAGATGATTACAATGAGTCATAACTTGTAGCCAGCTGAGAGTTTTTCCAGATATTATTTGTTCATTCCTTATTTTCCCTTTTTGTATAGATCTGATTTTTTTCAAAGTCATAGGTTACATAAATCCCTGTAGGCAAGGGGTGATTTGTAAGCAAAGATGGTTATCAAGATTAGGATGGAGTTCAAAAGAGGCAATAAGAGAGAAGCCACTTGAGAAAACAAAAGTCATTTTATGTTCATTAAGATTTCCCTAAGCCTATCATTCTCAAAGTCGACTGTCCAGAAAATAAAGCCTTTTCTTAAAAATAAACTTTTGGATTTGAAAGAATACTTTTTGTTGCATATGACAAAATTAGAGCTTTATGACTGATGACGGGCTTCCGTTTTCCAGGATAATTATTAAAATAAGAGAAAACAAGGAACTAATACTAGCTTTAAATTTTTAAAAACATTTAGTTCCTCCTAAATAGAATTGACATGTGTTCATATAGTTCATATAGTTTGGTGGGCTGTTTTTTTTTTTTTTTACATTCTGGTTCATATCTCAGTTTCCCTATTAAAGGATTTGCTCTGGTGCATTAATAAGAAACCTGTTATTAAAACTCACCAAAGCTGTATCCTCCAAATTCACCTATATCCATTGTAAAGAAGACATTTAATCTGCATCATTCTGACATTTTTATCTATTAGGTATATTTCTGAATTTGATATGGTAAAACATAATACAATAACATCTAGCAAAGGAGCATACAACAGAAGAGAGCAAACCTGAATGACTTGTTCAGAGGAAGCTGAGATTTGCTGGAAAACTGGCATATGATCTCCTAAAGCAGCAGATAGAGAGCCGGTGATAACAGCAATTAAGGAACAACCATTTAAATAACGTGACAGCTGAATTTAGTTGTCACAGAAAATTTTAGCAGACTTTATGGTGGGTGACTGCACAGATCAATGTAAAAACTTTAAATATTATAATGGGAATTTCAAGGTGAACACTTTTCCTGGGTAGGGACATAGTACCTCCTGTTTGTTTGTTTGTTTGTTTTCCATGAAAAATGCCTGATAAATTAATACCATTTGCCTCTGAAGACTTTATAAAATGGACCACAGAATTATCCCCCCAAGACGAAACAGGGAAATATATGTCCAATACTTTTTCTCCGTGTTGGTCTAGGATGGCCCAGTTGATTTTAATTTCTTATACTTGCAGATCACAAGGCAGTCTGACTCAATGATATTCCGCATATGGGTATCACAGAAACTCCAGGGCAAGACTCACAGTGCAAGATCTTCACCTTGAGGCGATGCTCTTTGAGGTTGAACCTGCAAACGCTCTCTAAAGCTTGTGTGAATCTGGCTTCTGTGACCAGAGGATTTTCAAATAGTACATGTTGTGTCCAGTGTAAAGGATAGTCAGAATAATAATATATTGAGTCTAGGCTGGGGTTGGTCTGATGAAGCACCATTTGGGAGGAGATTTAATGATTTTAATGCTCTAAAAGGCAGTCGATACTAGTGTATTTGATTCCCAGAACTATTCTCTTTTTATTACTCTTTTTCTTTATGTGATGAAATTATTTTCAGAAATAATCATGAAATTAAATAAAGTAATAATAATGGTCAAATAACACATACAGTGAATTTTTTCCTTTGTTAAATTCTGTACCTCTAAAAATAGCAGTAAAATAGTATAAATATTAATAATAGGGAATTCTAGGGTGACTCAGTCAGTTAAGCACCTGCCTTTGGCTCAGGTCATGATCCCAGGGTCTTGGGATCAAGTCCAGCATTAGGCTTCTTGCTCAGGAGGGAGTCTGCTTCTCCCTCTGCCTGCTGCTCCCCTGCTTGTGCTCTCTCTCTCTCTCTCTGACAAATAAATAAAAATCTTTAAAAATATATATAAGTTGAATGTCATTATATAAAAAAGGAAATAATGATTTAATCACTTTAATTTAAAAAATCTATGTTTTGATAAAATATTAAAAGCCCACAATTTTATATCTACAAACTGGTCTATCACAGAAGTGAATAATAACATTACATTTTAGTTTTGAGCCATAAATTCTGCAAATTGTCAAAAGCTTTGTCAAAATCTTCATAGATTAATGTTTAATAAATAGCATAGGTAAATTATTCCATTTTTCATTAAAAATTGATAAAATATTTTTATTTTTTATTTTCAACAGGTTTCCACTCAATGTGACAATTATACAAAAGAAATTCTCAAATATATATAATTAGTTTGTCATAAGTTGAGAGTAATTCCTTCAATGTCAATGCAATGTCCTTTATTTACTGATGATATATGGTTTTTGTGATCAGGGAAAGTGTATTTTCTTTGGGTGAAACATAAATAAGTCTAAATAGGATGTAAAAATTATTTTTTATCTATCTCCATGTATACATATACTTACATGTATGCATATGTATGTGTATGTATATGTATATATGTGTTTTCATATCTATTATAAAAATCTTCCATTTTGTAAGAAGATAGATATTGTTCAGATGTTTTAACATCAGGGATTTTAGGATATGCTTTCCAACAAGTTTTAAAGTGATTTATTAAGCTGGACATGCCAATTTTTGTCTCATTATCAATCAGCTAATAAAATAAATAATTTTTCTGGGTGTCCCAGTTGGTTAAGCATCTGACTCTTGATTTTGGCTCAGGTCATGATCTCAGGGTGGTGAGATCAAACCCCACACTGGGCTCCCTGTTCAGCAGGGAGTCTGCTTGAGATTCTTTCCCTCTCCATATGCCCCTCTCCCACTCATGTTCTTTCTCTCTGTCAAATAAGTGAATACATCTAAAAAAAAAATAATTTTTTAGTTTCTAAACAACTTACATAAATTCTCAACAATTTTCCACCATATAGGAAGTATATAAAGACTATAAAAACCATCAAATTAAAAAAAAAATCAAATTGACATGAGTTGACTTCCTTCCTTTGTACTTTTCTCATTCTCAACGCATAACAATATTTACTGTAATATCATCCATTTGTTTTAACTAGTTTAACTCTCAATCACCTGGAACAATCGTGACCAAGTAGTGACATTATAAATCATAATATATTAAAATTTCATTTATCATATCTTCTTCATCAAAGTCTTAGTCTTGATCTTTGCAAGCATGTCTTTATCATCATTATCATTAGTGTTGACTCTTGATAATACCTTCTCTTCAAAATTATCAATATTTAATGTCTTCCTTTACCTGGATAATTAAAATACTATTTTGTTTCTTTTATGGGTTCTTCAGATGAACAAGTCTGAATTTCCTACAAATTTTCAGAAGTATGTGCAATATTTCATATATTACACTTTTTAGACTAGATTCAGACAATGATTCAATTACTCCCACTGTTGACGTTTTTTCCTTGTGCTCCACTAGAATGGTATCATTTCATGTTGGTAAGGTACTTCACTTCAAAATTCTTTACAGAACTTAGAATAGTTATAAACCAATTACTGGTTTCACAGTAATGTAGCAAATGACTTGAGGCTTTTCCAAATTTCTGGAGGGAGAAAGCCAAAATCCAAAAACCATGTAGTTGAAAGTTTTATACTAAGTGAACATCATAAACTTTGTTACAGTTTGACTTAATAATTTGTTCAAATTACTTTTTATAAGTTAATAAGTGCATTTTCTTATAATCAAAACATAAAATGTTTAAATTGAGTAACAAATGGAATTGCTCCACTGGTGTGACATTTTATTTATATGACTTATTTTTGTTTTAAAGCAAACATTAATTAAAATAGAATAATAACATCAATTTTAATAATATTAATAAAAATCAATAAATTATATGTGACCTAATTTGAACTTATAGAACCAAAATTATGCACTTTGGAGTCCATTTGTTATTTCATTCTGTTGAGGTTTAAGATAAACCCAAAACTTATAGCAGTCTCATAGAATGACAAAATAGGCAAAATTGAGTTCCATTTCTTCATCTGTACATTCATTGTGCTGTCACTGTTTATTCTATATCTACCTTTGAAAAACAGAAATATGTGGTACCACATTGATTGGAGAAACACACTAAACCTGATGATATTTAGAGATCAATACATTTAGAAAAGAATGACTATCTGAGTATACTTTTGTCAGGGGCTTACTGTATAACTGAGAGTTCTTATATATATATATACATATATACATATATTTAACTTGATGTAACCACAAAATATTTTGAACTTTAACAAATGATTCTTTGAGGGAAGAGTGTTTTACTACTGATATTGTCTAAAGTTACTGGATCATGGTGATAATAAAAATGTAGAACAATATTTTATTTTATTTTATTTTATTTTATTTTATTTTATTATTTTTGTAAAATATGTAAAGTCATGTACCCCCCTTACTGTCTGCTCTCAAGCAGAATGCTACATCTTCATTGTCCATCATGTGATATAATGGAAAAGTGACACTGGTTAGGGTTTTCTTTAATAATCAGTGCTTTGACAAACCTAATATACATTGACTTGTTATTTCTCATTATAGAAAGCATATAAGACTGACTTTAGAGAGTTAGAAAAACCAAGTGTGTGAGTCAGAACGTATGAAAGAAAAAAAAAAAGATAGTATCCAGATTTGGTTACCAATTTAAGGAGCAACTTAGGTAGACTAATTTAAGAAGCATGTTTGGGTATCCTGAAATTAGCCCATCTTTTCTTGTAGGATTGGGAAGAAGCAAAGGAAGAAATAAAATACTGGGAGGATGTTACTTGATTGCTATAAGAAGATATAGAACAAATATATTTATCTTATCCCTAGAAATTTCAAAATTTATGGAATGACAATGCTTTGAGATCATATGGCAGAGATAGTGGTCACAAGTATAGCTTGAAGTAAAAATTTTTTGACCTAAGAATCAGAAGAAACTTGGCTTCCTTCTTTCCTTTCTTCCTTCCTTTCTCTCTCTCTCTCTCTTTCTCTCTCTTTTTTTCAGGAAACTTGGTTTCTTAAGCCTAAGCAATTCCATGATAAGACATAATGGTGGCAGTCCTCATTTTGCCTACATTTGATTAGGCAATTTGGTTCTTTCTCTTGTGACTAAAGGAATTCAAATGATGATTACCTTGTAGAATGCCTGGCACCTCATAACCATTCAGAAGTGGTAACCATCCATGCTATAATAATAATAATTATGATTATTAACTTTCAACAGATTCTGTGTTATATTAAGACATTCATTTGATTTAATCAGCTTAAACTCTGATGCCATTTACATCATAATTATTTTTACAAACAACTTATTCTTAGCAGCATTTCTCATTTTCAAGTCTGTTGATTAATTGAACAGAAATATCTGATCAGATCTTTTTCTATATCACCTTCTTCATTTGTTCATTCTTCATTTGAATGCAGAGAGAAGTATATGATATATGCCTAAGTAGAGCTACCATATTTTTTACTCTGTTCATGCTTTTTGTTGTTGTTGTTGTTGATTCTTTTCTTAAGTCTAGTACTGCTTCAAAGCCTTCCAGCACTCTATCTGTCCCTGCCATAGAAAATGAAAGTTAAGCTATGAATTTGGGAGTTTGCCACCCTTACCTATGAAAAAGATTTCATAGAGCCATTTCTGGGAAGTAATGCTATGAAAATGGTATGTTTTTATACCTGTTACAAGATTGTAGCTTCAAAATAGATGCTCTTTAGAGGTCAAAATATTCAGAGGGTTGTGCTCGCTTTGCCAACACATATACAAAATATTTAGAGGGTCAATGAATACCTATTATTTCATAATTATTGATAATATGTATTAGTAAGACAAATAATTTCTTCATTTACATATTTGACTTTTTCTTACTCTTCCATTCTTTTTAGGATTTACTTTTGAATCCTAAGTTAAGGAAAATGTATGAAATTATCCATGATAAACTTCTTCAGTTGTAGCATAGGCCTTAATTATATACACCTGGAAGAGTAGGCTAGCATACAAGAGGAAAGTTAAATTTTTAGATAAGCTCACAGTTCAGATTTTCTACACCGTAGACTTCATGAAGTTTGTTTTAGTTCCATACATGAATCATGCTCTTTCTCACTTCCAGACTTCAACCTTTGTGGTCTCTTCAATTCTGTAGACCCTTCTTCCCTACTTTTGATTTTGAAGTACATTAGAAATTTACTTTCTCTTGAATGTCTTCTAGAGCTCTTTGATTATTATTACCCCTTATTTTATGCTTCTGTTTTACTCTGCACTTTTCTGTTTGTTCAATTGTTTTTTAATTATCCGGTTCACATCTGAGAACCTAAAGCACTATGAAGCCTGAGGTTGTGCATCTGTCAATATTTGTTGAACATATATTTAAATGAATGAGTAACAATGGAGCACACATATTGAGTGTGATGACAGTTGTAGGATCATGTGGTTCAGGCAGGTTGCAAAAGAAAACAAAGCTCAAATAACTAATAGTGGCAATGAGTAAAGCCATGATAAGAAACCAAGTTTTCTCATTTTTAGTCCAATTCCTATTCTACCACAGTGCATTGCCTTAATTAATCATGATCCTCTGATGATATAAGTTATGATAAAGAAAAAGAAAGAAAAAGAAAAAAAGTCGGTTTTAATAAGCCATTTGCCTAAAATCTATTTTGGTGTTAATATCTACATTCATTTTTACTGACTTTAGTAATTCAGGTGCATTAAACTTGCTCCAGAATTTGTAATTTATTTTTTCTTATTTGCATCTCTAAAGAGCAAGGATTCTATCAGTGAATAATGAATCACAACAGCTGGACTTTTATTGCTGAGCAGATATATATAGTGCTATAAATAAATCAATATTTTTATTTGTGTGCTATGGCCACAGTATTTTTTTCTCTGTTAAATTAAGCCTTAATGAAATTTGTAAGCTATCTTGGATTTCAATAAAAAGTTCATCAGCAGACTACAAAGGTATTCCTTTGTGAGGTATCAAAATAGAAAAATAGCGATGGTAGATAGCCTACTTTGTAGAAGGAAAAACACCTAGATTTTAAAGACTCAATTTGATCTCACTCTGATTACTCTTCCAGAAAATTTCTGAGGAGAAGAGTAGAATAACCCATTGTTAAGAGAGACAGTAAGGTTGTAAGAGCAGTAGAGAAATAATGCAACATCCCATCAAAGAGAAAGAAAGAGAAGCATCTTCTCTTAGGTTGGGCATACTTATGCTACCTAATGAGTGCTTCCTTTAAATCTCCAACATCTCTCATAAAAAGGAAATAAAAATACTATAAATCAAGAGAAAAAGGTCAGAAAGGACATTTCTTTTTTTTTTTTTTCTCTTCTAAATTCTTCCTTGGGAAGGAAATATGTAAAAGAATTTCATAGATATTCTTACAGGTTATTTAGCACATTTTAAAGATATTCATTTCAGAAAGGATCACTAATAGATAATTATTTTTCCCTTATTACCCTCCAGTTTAAATTTATTTTGTATGTAGTACATGTTATTTTATATTATTAGAATATAAAAAAAAAATCCCAGTATGGTGTGCCTCTCTGTACTACTTAAATGTCTGCATCAGTCATTTGATTACATACCTAAGTCATGTTCATTTGATTACTATAAGTCTTATATGTTTCATTTTACATACAAAAATGAAAACAAGATTAAAGTCTTTGTACAATTCCTTTTTATCTTTCATTTAAAAATATAGAAAATTTTGTTAAGGGTTTCTAGGCAGAAAAGAGATATTATTTATAAAGGAGCCAATATTAGGCTCATTTCATTCTTTTTTTCCCCTACAACTATTTTAATAAAAGGCAGTGGCATAATTTCTAGAATCTGTGGGAAAACTTTTAAAAATTAACATATAATGTATTATTTGTTTCAGGAGTACAGATATGTGATTCATCAGCTTTACACAATTCACAGCACTCACCACAGCACACCATAGCTGTCCATCGCCCAGCCACCCCAACCCTCTAAACCCTCCTCCCCTTCAGCAACCCCTCAGTTTGTTTCCTGAGATTAAGAGTCTCTTATGGTTTGACTCCCTCCCTCTCTCTCTGGTTTCATCTTGTTTCATGTTTCATTTTTCCTTCCCTTACCCTATGATCCTCTGTCTTATTTCTCAAATTCCTTATATCAGTGAGATGATATGATAATTGTCTTTCTCTGATTGACTTATTTCACTCAGCATAATACCCTCTACTTCCATCCATGTCATTGCAAATGGCAAGATTCCCTTTTTTTGATGGCTGCATAGTGTTCCACTGTGTGTGTGTGTGTGTGTGTGTGTGTGTGTGTTTGTGTGTGTAAAATATATACTACTGCTTCTTTATCCATTCATTTGTTGATGGACATCTTACTCTTTCCATAGTTTGGCTATTGTGGACGTTGCTGCTATAAACAAAGGGGTGCATGTGCCCCTTCGGATCAGTACATTTGTATCTTTAGAGTAAATACCCAGTCGTGCAATTGCTGGGTCATAGGGTAGCTCTATTTTCAACTTTTTGAGGAACCTCCATACTGTTTTCCAGAGTGGCTACACAAGCCTGAATTCCCACCAACAGTGTAGGAGGTTTCTATGGGAAAATATTTGTTCCCCGACATTTATATAACTAGTTCTACTTTGTTTGAAAGAATGGGATGGACTGGGGCGCCTGAGTGGCTCAGTGGTTAAAGCCTCTGCCTTCGGCTCAGGTCATGATCCCAGGGTCCTGGGATGGAGCCTCACATTGGGCTCTCTGCTCAGCAGGGAGCCTGCCTCCTCCTCCTCTCTTTCTCTGCCTGCCTCTCTGCCTACTTGTGATCTGTCTGTCAAATAAATAAAAATCTTAAAAAAAAAAAAAAAAGAATGGGATGGACTTATACTGGTAACAACCACAAAATTGATTGAATTCTAATTGAACACTATATATTTCTGATTTAAATTAATTTTAATGGTGATTAGATTGTTATTAAATCATTCAGTTTTTAAAAGAGAAACAATAAAAATTGATCTTCATAATGAAAGCAAACTAACTATATTCAAATGACTAACTTCTGGAAATGTTATTTTTCAGAAAATTTAGTGTTCTGTTTTTTAAATTTACCTTAACCATTGGAGCAAATTAACAGCATGAATCGAGTTTGTTTCTAAGACTTGAATTGCTTTTTACTAGATCCCTAAGGAACTCAAGCTTTCAGTCTGAAAACGTGTGTGCTATGTGTGTCGTAACCATATTCCCACTAAGGTAGGAAAAAAAAATTTGTAAGGTAGCATGGAGAAAACACTTGGTTATCCACAATGTCTTTTCTGTCTATGGTGAAGGCAAGGTGAGGGTTCTGCTGGTGGTTTGGTTCTTTTTGTGAACTGAAATATTATGAACTTCTGTCAGAGTTTGATCATCTAGTCCACTTTCCTGCCCTCTTCCATCATCTTTTACAGGTGAATGGCAATATTAAACTGAATTTATTTCTTCAAAATATTTGTAACTATATACTCTATTCCAGGCATATTGAATATTAATGAGAACTACTTTGCTCTTTCCTAGATAAACATTATCAAATAAATAATTACATATAGAAACTGAATATTTTAATAAGAGCTACCCTATAAAGGATACAGGAGGGAAATAGAATTTAAAATAGCATGGTGAAAAGGGGAGATAGAATCTATAGCTCTTGTTAATTACGTAGATCTATCAAAGTTTAAAGTGAAGTAGAGCAGAAAAGAAAAATAGGTATAGCTAGTGGGAGAACATTTTCCTAAGAGGAAAACTGGGAAAAGCTATATTTAATTCTACATTTGTATTGGATTTTTTTTAAACATTTGAAAGCAAGTGGTGCCCAAATAAACATGGCATTGGATTTAACATTATTTGAACCCTGACTTCCTCTTATTATAGAGGACTTTTATTACCCTCTGACAAAATCCCCTTTTTACGCTAAAGATAAATATGCCAGTTTTGCTAAAATCTCTATGAGTTTGTGTCAGAGTTTAATGTACCAAAAAAGATTATTCATCATATAACATGTATTGGATCTTGACCAAAATCATTTCAGAAGGCCTTTCTAATTTGACAAATTAAAACTGTTATAAGTGAAATTCCTAGAGGTAGCAACACTCTCCAGGAATGTGTAATTTTTATGTGTGTTCTAAAGAGAAGCTCTGCACTGGGGCGCCTGGGTGGCTCAGTCAGTTAAGCATCTGACTCTTAATTTTCGTTCAGATCGCGATCTCAGGGTTGTGGGGTCGGGCTCCATGTCGAGCTCTATGGTGGGCACACTATTATGGTGAAGAAAATATGATAATCAAGGTTATGGTGATGCATAAAGGGTTTTACAGTTCAAAGGTTGTAAAAATGGAAAGGTGATTTCTTTATTAAATACATCAAAGTTCCCCAGAAAACACTTTTTTCTCACTTGGGAATAGGTGAAAGTCACTGTTATTGCTATAATGATGGCCCTCATTAGTTATAAGGTATCCTGACCTCCATTAAAGTATTTATTTTGAACAGTGAGAATATAGTATTTACTAGGTCCTATTTAAAACCCTGGTAATTTGTTCAGAGCCCATAGAATATAATGGCTAGTGGCTATGACCCCCCGAATCAGGCTGAGTATGAATGCTGCTTTGCCACTAGTGAATTTTGTAATCTTAGCCGAATTATTGGGTATCTTGGAGCATAATCTGTAAGGGGGGATGTGATATGTTTGATAATATATGTAGAGTTAAGCAGTATCTGTCATAGAGGAAGAGTCAGTAAATTAGCCATAACTGTTAGTGTTATTTTTTGTCATTGATGTCATTACTATTAAAGTTTTTCAAGGACAAAACATCTAGACTTGAAAATGACCTTCTTTGAAACTTTAGGAAGTCATATATCTTCTAGGCTTATCAACAATAAATCACATTAAAATTAATTAAATTCTTTCAAGTAACAACTGCTTATTTCACTGAATTCCAAAGAGTAGTTTATAACTTGTTACTATACAACTTAAATGTGAAACATTTTCCGAGTTTCAAGTGGATAATGGAGAAAGAGAAGATATTTAGAATGTTTTATAGATCCCTAGGGATTTTATTTGAAGAAATAATTAATTCAATATTCACTTAACTATGTCCAGAACTTAAAATACTTTGATCATTCTTGGATTTAATGAGGGCTCATTTTGCTGTACTACATTCAACCATATTATAAAGTCGAATATCTTTAAATTTCCAATTAGACAATAGTACAGATAATTACCCCTTAAAAGTTTATATGGATACAGAATATGAATATTTGATTCTAACTCCTAAGTATTCAAATCAAATTTTATTATATGTAGAATAGTCATTTATAAATAAATTAGACACAGCAGTTTTTTTCATCTAAATGTTATGTCTTCCCCAGTTGGTGTTTATTGTGCTTGAGACTGCTTTCTTGAAATGAGAATATATAACTTTATTTCCAAAAGCAATGTGTTCTGAATGTCATTTTTTTCTTTGTGGAAAGTTCTATGCATTTATTTCCTATGCTAGCAAAGATGGTATTAGATAAGAGAGTTGAAATGTAAACTCATATCTAAAATGAAATTTGGATTTTTTAATTAAAATTTGAGATTTCTTTGTTTACAAATAAGGACAAGGAGATAAGGGGATCTGTTAAATAAAAATTATTCTAGGAAAGGTTTTTGTCCCTGAAATATTTTACTTTATACTAACTTCATAAAAACTGGTGTTAAATAGTTTCATATTTGTTAGCAAATATTAGTGGTTTTCTACTATGAACAACCTAATAAAGATTAAAAGAAGGAGACTGTATTTCATCACATCCATATTAAATCATCCGGCTCTAGGTGTACATGGTCTACATAAGACTGAAGTCAGAATAGGAGAATTTTTTTCTCATTTATTATTTTTTTAATTATGTTATGTTACTCACCTTACAGTACATCATTAGTTTTTGATGTGGTGTTCCATGATTCATTGTTTGCATATAACACCCAGTGCTCCATGCAATCTGTACCCTCCTTAAAACCCATTACCAGGCTCACCCCCGACCCCTCCCTTCTAAAACCCTCAGTTTTTTTCCTGGAGTCAATAGTCTCTCATGGTTCATCTCCCACTCTGATTCCTCCCACAGATGCCTTCATTTTTCCCCTCCTTCTCCTAGTGTCCTCCATGCTATTCCTTGTTCCACAAATAAGTGAAAACCTATGTTAACTGACTTTCCTTTTTCACTTAGCATAATTGCTTCCAGTTTCATCCATGTTGATGCAAACATTGGGTGTTCATCCTTTCTGATCCTTGAGAAATATTCTGCTTTGTATATGGATGACATCTTCTTTATCCACTCATCCCTTGAAGAGCATCTTGACTCTTCCCAGAGTTTGGCTGTTGTGGACATTGCTACTATGAACATTGGGGTGGATATGGCCCTTCTTTTCACTATATCTGTATCTTTGGAGTAAATACCCAGTAGTGCAATTGCTGAGTCATAGGGTAGGTCTATTTTTAATTTTTTGAGGAGCCTCCACACTGTTTTCCAAAGTGGCTGCACCAACTTGCATTCCCACCAACAGTGTAAGAGGGCTCCCCTTTCTCCACATCCTTTCCAACACTTGTTTACTGTCCTGTTGATTTTGGCCATTCTAACTGGTGGAAGAAGTTCTCTCAATGTGGTTTTGATTTGAATCTCCCTGATGCATAATGATGATGAACATTTTTTCATGTGTCTGTTAACCATTTGCATGTCTTCTTTGGAGAAGTGTCTGTTCATGTCTTCTGCCCATTTTTTGACGTAATTATCTGTTTTGTGTGTGTGAGTTTGAGGAGTTCTTTATAGATCTTGGATATCAGCCCTTTGTCTGTAGTGTCATTTGCGGATATCTTCGCCCATTCCGTGGGTTGCCTCTTTGTTTTGTTGACTGTTTCCTTTGCTGTATGAGCATCTTTTAGAAAACAGATGCTGGTAGTGGTTGGATGTGGATTAGCAAGTACACAGTCACTGCAGGTGGACTGTTAGTTGGTACAACTACTTTGGAAAACTGAGCACACTTATCTTGAACCTGGGGATTCCAGTCATACATAGATATCTGACCCAGTGTGTGTGTGTGTGTGTGTGTGTGTGTGTGTGTGTGTTTGTGATATATATATATATATATATATATATATATATATGAACGCAAATGTTAACATTTGTGTGTGTTCTAGCTCTAAATTTGAATAGCTCTCTTTTGACTTAGAGACCACCATGTAGCTACTTTTATAAGGCTTTATTTTATCACATTTAACGGTACATATATATTTTCATATATTCTTTATATGTTTGCTACTTATAATTTTTAAAAATTTTAAACACATCTAATAATTCTTTTGTACAATAATATGTACTTCCTTACATATATATTGCATAAATATATAAATTTACATAAAGTATGCTTTTTTATATACAGATCTACTAACATTTTAGTGATAAATTAATATATCAATATTTTCAAGTAAATTTTCAAGTGTATACTTCAACATAAATATACTTTGTATTAAATAGTACTTAAATATATACTTGTATATCAAATAAAATTAATGTATGAATTTATATAAAGATTCCATGACAGTTAATTTATACTTATTGAGTTGTATACTAAGTGCAAGGATTAGGTCTATATTGGTATATAGGCACATAGAGTTCAGTGTAAAATGCAATTCAAATAGAAAATGATTGCTTCAAAATTTCTAAATTAAAAAAATTAGGTATTTTAATAGCATATATTTAAAAGCACTTTTAACATTAATATTTGTATTCATGTTAAAATTAACATGAATGTGAATATTTGTGTTAAAATTAACATGAATATGAATATTAATAAACAGACCCATATAACTGTTATTTTCTTTAAGACATAGAAAGATGCCATTTTAATTTAAGAGATCTTAGAGTTTTAATTATATACATTTATTCCTTGTAGCTTTCACAATGAATATTATTATTCATACGTCATTTGTTACATCTAGTATAGAATCCTCTAGCACATTCATGTCTTTTTTTCTTTAGTGAAACAGTCTGAAACATGTAGGTTTAGCTAAAAATGGTCTATAAAATGAATGGATTTGGGGCTAGAAATCAGACATGGGCTGTAAAGGTATTACTAGTAATGGAAGAAGGATAAATCAGATGGACTAACACATTGTTTGAGGAAACTGCTATGTGAACTCCCACAAAAAACATGTCACGCTGACTTTCATGAAAGAAGTAATCTGGGCTTTGTGGGTGACAGCTGTGGGTGTGGATAGAGGAAACAATTTTCAAAATATTACATGTTCTACCAATAAAATTATTCTACAAGTGCTAAGGAATCCTTCTGGATATGGTAATGTGACTTGACTATGAAAAAATATTGAGCATGAGAATGAATGCATACAAATACCCACACAGTCCTGTGTTATTTCCTTAGACTGATATGTGGGTAATAATTGCTAGAAAACATATATGCTATATGTCTGCAGTGCCATTTGAGAATACTTTAAAAATGTAGAGCTAAGGGGCACCTGGGTGGCTCAGTGGTTAGGCCTCTGCCTTCGGCTCAGGTCATGGTCTCAGGGTCCTGGGCTCGAGTCCCGCATCAGGCTCTCTGCTCTGCAGGGAGCCTGCTTCCTCCTCTCTCTCTCTCTCTCTCTCTCTGCTTGCCTCTCCGCCCACTTGTGATCTCTCTCTGTCAAATAAATAAAATCTTAAAAAAAAATGTAGAGCTAAATGTCATTTCATTAGTGGAGGAAATAAGGCTTTCATTTTATCCTAGCTTCCTCCTGTGTGGCTGCCCCTCACACAGTGGTGGCAGGATTGTGCCTCCAGTCAGTATGTGTACTATAGTAATAGGATTGAGGGGACTGAATTTAGCATTTTGGTATCATTGCCAATACTTTTTGGTTGTGAAAATTTACCAAATTGCTCTAAATGATGTTTAATAGAGCATATTTTCATGGGTGCAGTTTGTTTAAAGAAGATTTGAAACACAGCATATTTCTGCAATGCCGTGGATTCTGTTTTGTAGGGCTACACACTGTACCTCATACTCCTCAGTATTTCTCTAAGCGGTAAGAAGCCCTGCTAGCAAAAGCTAATCATTGCATCCTGCATGTACCTGCCAAGTGGGAAGAACAATCTAGCCTTTTCTCATAAGAGGTAGAAAAATGTTTCTGAAAGGCAGAATCAAGCACAGAAACTGTTCATTAGAGTCTTTCCTAGCAACATACACTTTTAAAATGGTCATAATTAAAGTGTAGTTCAAGGGACAACGTTTTATAATTTACAAACTGTGGTGGTGTGGGATATAAGTATTTGATGCACCTAAGTATATTCTAAAAACAATCAGTGAACCAGATTGCAAAAGAAGCAGTATTTTTTTAGCACAGGAGGTATAGTTGACAAAATGCACAAAATCACACACACACACACACACACACACACACACAATAGTAACAACTAGTTTGAAATCAGAGTGGTGATTTAAAATATGACCTTAATTTACTATGAAAAACTAGATGAAAATTTCCTTTCAGAAACTTGAACTGTAAGTGATGAAAACAAAATTTGATATTAATTTTGATATCTGTGAGAGGCTTTTTTTTTTACCCTTAAGTAAATATTTTCTGTTTAGAATTCCTTTTTTTACATATAGACTAGAGAATATCATTGAAGTCATAAGCCAAATTCAATATATCACAGTTATATATGTATATGTGTGTGTATATATGAATGCACCCCCCTCATGTGCACACAGGATATTGATAGTTACTCTCTTTCATACAGGTAACATATAATTCTATATAATGCAAGCTCTTTTTAGTAGAACCTAGTACCTACCAGAAACAAAATTATTTCCAGTGTATTCTTAAAATCATTCAAGTAGTTTCATAATCTTGCAACCTGGGAAAAATCCCTTTATATATGTGAGATTATAATCATATAAAAGCAAAATTAATATACTTACATATATTATACCAAAAATATCACATGCAATATATTGATTTTTTTAATGAAAAAAATCTTTTTTGGAACAACACAATATCAAAATTTGAATGAGAACTCTGGTGAAATTGTGAAAAAATATACTTCTAAAATATTTTTATGTAAATGATGAAGGTTATGCTTAATGGATTGTTACTAAAAATTAGGGCATTCAGAAATGTGATTTGAAAAGTGGTATGAGATGTGTGATTAAAAAACCCTGATATTCAGCCATGAGTAGTATGCTAATTAAACTGCATAATCAAGTAATGTCAAGGATTTAAAGATTATTATACAGCTGCTTCAGAATAAGTGTGGAAGATGAGTGAGGATAAGTTACTTTTTAACTCCTTTAAACCTTATATATATTCAAGCTGGAGGTGACAAGGGGGGGCATAAGAAGAAATTACTGCAGGCTAGCCCGTCTTCCCACTTGGAAACTCCTCTTTCCACTTTAATCCAGTATTATCATTTCAATCTATTCTTATTTGTTTTCTCTAGTGCATATCTATTATTTCACTAAATTTTGTCATTGGCAATTACTCCTTGTTTCAAAGTCCAAAAAATATGATTACTTCAGGGCACTAGCTCTACATCCACTTGAATCCTAACAGGCCACCAGCAGACCCTCAGCACAAAATTTCTTTACATTCATAGTTTGCAACAAGATAAGAACAAGATGCATGGGATACTATTTGAGTGAAGTCATCTATTTCCACTTGCTTTAAATGTTATAGTGAATTTTCTTTTTTATTTAGGGTGTGGTGATCCTAATTTATTAGTGAGAATATTATCTTTTAAAATACAAAGCAAGATTTCTGTATTATTTGAAACTGTGAAAAATCAGTTACATTTTGCCTTAGCCACTCAAGGATTAAACATTTTTGTTCCAAACATTTTATGTACATTTATGGAAAGATAGATTGCCTACAAGGTCCATACCGCCTCCACATTTCTTCCCCAGAATGACTGAATGCTAAGCATTAATTGTAAACAAAGAAGTTCTGCAATTTAAGAAGACCAGTATTTGATGAGATGAACATTTGCATACACTGAACTGTAAGCTCTGGGTGAGCAGGGGACCATTTCTGTCATATTTCTGTCATATTTAATGCTGTAACCTCTGTGCATAACCTAATGCATAGAGTGTACTTGTCACTCAATGGATATTTGTCATATTAAGTGATAAATAGTAGTATAAGGAATGTTATTTTGGTGACAGTAACATTTCTTGAGAACTTTGGGTGTGCCATTATTTTCTATTATTCATCATTATTGCCAATCATGATGATAGCAAATAATATTAATATCTCAAAATATTTTAACAAATAGTATACACTGACCATATGCTGTGTGAGGGCTTCTTGTTGCAGACTGATTCTGCATAAACTTATTTGCATAAACTTATTTGCATAATAAGTTTCAAATAAACTTATTTGAAGTGTGCAAAACAGGCATGTCTGATAGTTCTATCGTATTTCCTTAAAATGGCCTTTTTTTTTTGCATCTTATTTAATTTGTTTAGCAGGTATTTAAAGTATGTATTTGTAATTGCATATGAATGAAGAATTTTACACAGAACAATATTTTTTAAATGCGTGAACTTATTTTTGAAAACTTTTTTTTTTAACAGACTAATGCCCATTTTACTTGATAGGCTATTACCTTAACATGAGAAAATAAAACAGAAAAAAATGGTTTACCATTAAAGTATGTTCCAATGCATAGAAAATATCAAATTTAAGTTCATTGCAAATTTAAATCACATTCATAGAATTGAAACCATCTCTTCTCCTTTATTGTTATTTTACACCTTTTATCCATTTGTTTTATATTTTCATACTTCAAAAAATCTCATAAAAGGCAATGTTACTCCAGTGCTGCATTTCAGCAACTATTTTAAAATCTGAAATGTGAAACCTGTATTTAATGATCAGAGATTTAAAAAAGAAACAGAAAGGATTTCTGGTTTCAGCTTCAACTTACAAAGAACTTGAAACTTGTCACTCCTGTCCTTACAACAACAACAGAATGAAAATGAAGTTATTTTGAATTCATTAGATAAATGAGGTTGCAGGGCAAATCACCACCCTAAAATCTGAGGAGAGAGTGAATGTTGAGAATCAGAGTCAAGGTCTGTTTACCTGTAATAAATACCACACTGGAACTATAAGTATCAGGAATATTTAATTGGTAATTTTAATGTAGACTAATTAGTTTGAGAGTAGAAAACTCCTAGAACCATAGTCTTAAGAGACAGCTTTTGTGGGGTTTACCTTCAGGAATCCCACCAGTTTCTCATGGTACAGAATCTAGAAAGATCCTCTTGTGGCTATGGCAAGGCTAGAGAAACATAAAACTTTATATTAAAAGCCTAATTGCTGGATTTCAGGAGACATAAACATCAGTGCTCACAAAGCAGATGACATGAAAATAATACATATTAAATATAGTAAAAACTGAGCAACAGATGTGTGAAAACTATATATAGTAGTCCATTTGAATCATGGCTCCCCAGTTCCTGCCTCCAGTCTCCTGTCTCTGATTTAAATATTCTGAGCTGGCTTCTAAGATGGCAGAGAAGTAGGGGGACCTGGTGCTTTCCTCATCCCTTGAACAAAGCTGAATTGAGGTCAAATCACTTGCAACACCCAGGAAATCGATCTGAGGATTCAAAGATGGATTTGTACTATTGGAGGGAACTATGTGGCAGGTGCAAGGTGTGTGGAAATGAAATGGGGGAGAGAAAAGCTGCTAGGAGAGGGGAGAGAACCCTTTTGGCAGGGAGAGAAAAGGGAGAGAGGGGTTGAGACAGTGTGGTGTAGGTTAACACAAGAAACCTCTCGGATCACAGAATAGGGAGCTGGGGGAACCAAGTGCACAGGTTTTTGTTTTGCTTTGTTTTGCAAACAATGAGGGTAACTCAAGGTCTGAGCTTTTGGAAGTCCATGACAACATTTCTGGGAGAGTTGCTCTTGTGAGCTCCAGGAGAGAAGGACAGTTCTGGCCCAGGAGCACACACAAAAAGATGTAGTGATCTTAGAGGTTGCACTGAGAAAGATTGGTCCTCTTCCTGCAGTGCCTTTGGAAGAGGGCATATATCCTCTCCAAGGACAAAAGGCACTGTAGGAGCTAGCAAATAGCCTTTTGCTGGTAGTGAACAAGTGTGTATAAAAAGGCTGGATAACCTAGTCTCTGCTTTTCCTGTTGCCAAAGTGCAGAATCCATGCACAGCACAGGCAGGGGACTGTTTTCCTGGGACAAAAAGTACTAGTCAGTGCAGTGAGCCAGTAACCCAGGGGAGGGAGCAAATCCTAGAGGTGGTGAATACATTAAGATTTGGAGTTTTGAATCCCAGCCATGCCAGAGACGAAGTCAGGATAGCTGGGCACCAGCTTCCTGAACATTGGGGAGTGTAAGATCCCATGCCCAGGACGAGAGTAGGGAGTCGCCATTTTATCCCGCTACCAACATGGTTGGATATCAGAGAGCAACACAGAAGCCCCCAGTGGAGGTGGAAGCCACTTACATCAAACCCAGCTCCCCTGTGTTTGGCAAGTGCTTTTTTTTTTTTTTCCCCACTAGGGCAGGACTGACTCTGGACCTGTGCCCCAGGTCTCTCCCCAAGAGGAGCAACACAGGCAGCACTCCCCATGTACCAAGTCTACTGATCATATGGTACCTCACAGCGTCTGTCCCCTTCAGTTCTGGAGGAAATAGGACCAGGCTGTATTTTTGTTTTTCTTTACTTTTTTTTTTTTTTTTTTTCCCATTTTGGAATCACCATTGTTTTTTGTTTTTGTTTGTTTGTTTGTTTGTGAGTTTATTTTCTCATTCCCTTTATCTTTTTTTTTTTTCCTTCTTGTTTTTGTTTTTGAACAGGCTTCATCTTTTTCCCTTTTCTTTCTTTTTTCCCCCTCCCTTTCTCTTTGGAATCAGGCTTATAGATTTTTCATTGTTTGCATTTTTTATTCCTTTTCCTTTTCGCTTATTTTTGGATCAGTCTCCCTGCCCCCTTTCATTTTCTCTTTCTTTCTGCTTCCTTTCCTTTTCCTTTTCCTTTTTCTTTTCCTTCTCCTTTACCCTTTCCTTTCCTTTCTCCCCTTCGTTCCTTCTTTCTTTCTTTCCTTCCTTCCTTCCTTTTTTCCTTCCTTCCCATTCTTTTTTCAACAAACAAATCAAAGCACTCCTAGCTAAATGTCCAAACACTTCCCTCTGCAAGCAAGGAGGAACTCTGCAGAGTATGGGACTGTGGGAAGGAGCAGCCAAAATGCAACTGCATACAGCATACACCAGAAACACATCTTGTAGTGCCAGGCCCCAGACAGTGTATGACCTCTTTTTAATATAGCATTACTCTGAGGTGCAGGAAACATAACAAATTTTCATAACACACAAAAGATAGAAATTTAGTCAGGATGACAAGATGGAGGAATTCTCTGCAAAAGAAAGGTCAGGAAGATATCACAGCTAGGAACTTGCTCAAAACAGATATAAGCAATATATCTGAACAAGAATTTACATCAGTAGTCATAAGACTACTAACTCCCCCCAAAACAAGACCCATCAATATGCTGCTTATAAGAGACTCATTTTAGACCCAGTAGTACATTAAAAGGATTATTCATCATGACCAAGTGGGATATATTCCTGGACTATAGGGGTGGTTCAACATCTGCAAATCAATGTGATACATCACATTTATAAAAGAAAGGATAAGAGCCATATGATTCTCTCAATAGAGGAAACATCTCAAAATCATGAAGGGCATATAGGAGAGACCCATAGCTAATATCACCCTCAATGAGGGAAAACTGAGAGCTTTTCTCCTAAGGTCAGGAATATGACTGGGAAGTCCGCTCTCACCACTGTTGTTCAACATAGGTCTAGAAATCCTAGCCTCAGCAATCAGACAACAAAAGGAAATAAAAAGCATCCAGTTTGGCAAAGAAGAAGTCAAACTTTCACTCTTTGCAGGTGACATGATATCGTATATGTAGGAAACCTGAAAGACTGATAAATTCCTACAACTGATACAGGAATTCAGCAAAGTTGAGGATATAAAATCAATGCATCAATGCACAGAAATCTGTTGCATTTCTATACACCAGCAATGAGGCAGCAGAAAGAAAATCAAGGAATCAATACCATTTACAGTTGCACCAAGAATCTAAGAATACATAAGATCCTTAGGAATAAACCTAACCAAAGGGGTAAAAGATCTGTAGTCTGAAAACTGTAGAACACTTATGAAAGAAATTGAGGAAGACACAAAGAAATGGAAAAACATTCCATGCTCATGGATTGGAAGAACAAATACTGTTAAAATGTCTGTACCACCCAATGCAATATACACATTCAATGCAGTCCCTATCAAAATATCACCAGCATTTTTCATAGAGTTGGAACAAATAATTCTGAAATTTGTATAGAACCAGAAAAGATCCTGAATAGCCAAAGTAATGTTGAAAAAGAAAACCAAAGCTCAAGGTATCACAATTCTGGACTTTAAGCTGTATTACAAAGATATAATCATCAAGACAATATTGTACTGGCACAAAAATGGACACGTGGATCAATGGAACAAAATAGAGATCCCAGAAATGGACACTCACCTTCGTGAACAAATAATCTTCATCAAAGCAGAAAAGAATATCCAATGAAAAAAAGACAGTCTCTTCAACAAATGGTTTCAGGAAAATTGGACAGCCACATGGAGAATGAAACTGGACCACTTCCTTATACCATACAAAAAGATAAATTCAAAATAGATGAAAGACCTAAACATGAGACAGGAATCCATCAAAATCCTAGAGGATAACACAGGCTGCAACCTCTTTGACCTCAGTTACAGAAACTTCTTGATAATATATCTCCAGAGGCAAGGGAAACAAAAGCAAAAATGAACTATCGGGACTTCATCAAAATAAAAAAAAACTTCTGCACAGCAAACAACCAATAAAACTAAAATGCAACCTACAAATTGGAGAAGATATTTGCAAATGACATATCAGATAAAGGGCTAGTATCCCAAATCTATAAAGAACTCTTCAAACTCAACACTCAAACAATAAAATTCCAGTAAAGAAATGAGCAGAAGACATAAATAGACATTTCTCCAAAGAAGACCTACAAATGGCTAATAGACACATAAAAAAATTCTCAACATCACTTGGCATCGGAGAAATACAGACCAAACCCCAATGAGATATCACTTCACACTGGTCAGAATGACTAAAATTAACAACTCAGGAAATAATAGATGTTGGTGAGGATGTGGAGAATGGGGAACACTCCTACACTGTTGGTGGGAATGCAAACTGGTACAGCCACTCTGGAAAACAGTATGGAGGTTCCTCAAAAAGTTGAAAATAGAACTACCCCATGACCTAGCAATTGCACTACTAGGTATTTATCCCAAAGATACAGAAATACTAATTTGAAGGGACACCTGCACCCCAATGTTTATTTCACCAGCAACGTCCACAATTACCAAAATATGGAAAGAACTCAGATATCCATCAGTGGATGAATGGATAAAGAAAATGTGATACACACACAAACAAAAACTGAATATGGAATATTACTCAACCACCAAAAAAATAATGAAATCTTGCTGTTTGCAATGATGTGGATAGAACTAGAGGGTACTATGCTAAGCGAAATAAGTCACTCAGAGAATGACAAATACCATATGATTTCACTCATATGTGGAATTTAAGAAACAAAACAGATGAATGTAGGGGAAAGGAAAGAAAAAATGTGATAAAAACAGAGAGAACAAACCATAAGAGACTCTTAACTCTCGGGAACAAACTGAGGATTGTTGGAGGGAAGGTGGGTGTGGGAATGGGACAATTGGATGAAGGGCATTAAGGAGGGGCACTTGATGTAATGAGCACTCGGTGTTATATGCAAACTCTACCCTGAAACTAATGTTAACTAACTTGAATTTAAATAATAAAATAAAAACAAAAGCCTAACTGCCATTGTTCCTATTACTACATATATCTGGTTTTCAACAAAATATTACATCACATGCTTTAAAAGTTAAGAAAAAACATAGCCTAAAGAGACAAAGTATATATAGAAGAAAATCTACATGAACTTGGGTTCTTTAATGAGTTTTTATCTATAGCACCAAAGTGTAATCCATGGAAGAAAATTTGACAAGTTTTTCTTTATTAATATTAAACAAGTAAGACTGTTAAGAGAACAAAACTATAAGCCCTGCACTTGGAAATTATTTGCAAAACAAGTATCTGATAAAGAATTTGTATCCAGGGGCGCCTGGGTGGCTCAGTGGGTTAAAGCCTCTGCCTTTGGCTCAGGCCATGATCCCAGGGTCCTGGGATGGAGCCCCGCATCGGGCTCTCTGCTCAGTGGGGAGTCTGCTTCCCCCTGCCCTCGCCTGCCTCTCTGCCTACTTGCGATCTCTGTCTGTTAAATAAATAAATAAAATCTTAAAAAAATTATAAAAAAAAGAATTAGTATCCAAAAATCGTAAAAAAATACAACCCAAAAAACAAACAAACAAAACCCCAATTCTTTAAAATCAACAATAAGAAAACATACAGCCCAATTTGAAGATGGGCATAAGATTTGAACAGATTCTTCAACTAAGAAGATAGACAGATGGTGATCAAGCACATGGGAAGATGCTTAATATCATTTGTTATTAAGAAATTACAAATTAAAACAGGAATGAGGTACTACTACACACATATTATGACTAAAATCCTAAAAGCTTAAGGGTACAAATTACTGGTGAAGATATAATCAACAGAACTCTCATTCATTGTTGGCAGGAGTACAAATGATACAGACACTTTGGAAGACCATTCTACAGTTTCTACAAAGCTAAACATAATCTTACTAGATGATGCAGCAATTGTACTTCTAGGTATTTACCCAACTGATTAAAAACATTGTGTACCCATGGAAACTAGCATGTGAATCTTTATAGAAATTTTATTTCATAAATTTATAGAAGCTTTATATAAACTTTATTTTATAATTTTATAATTAATACAAAATGGAAGCAACCAGTGTGTGATTCAAAGCTATTGAATGAAAAAGCAAACTATGGGTGCATCAATACAGTGGACTAATTAATATTAAGTGGTAGAAATAAATGAGCTGTCAAAATATGAAAAGACATTGGTCAATCATAAATGCATTTTGCTAAATGAAAGACGACAATATGAAAAGGACACATGTATGATTCTGACAAAGTCAAAATTATAAGCTCTGGAAATATCCAAGGTTTCTTGGGTGTCAGAAGGAAGGAGAGATGAAGTGAGGTTTTTTTTTTTTTTTTTTTGGACCAGGAAGCTATTTATAATCTTTAATGGTAAATACATGTCACTATACATTTGCTAAAACACATAGAAATTTATAGTATATAATAAACCCTAATATATATGCAAAAAAATATATATATATTTTGGAGGTCAGACATCCAAGGCTGGAATGTGAAAGGGATAAACAATCTAACTCTATTGAAAATGAATGAAACAATCTCACTGAAAGAAGGGAGGAGGAAAAAGATGCTGACCTAATTAACTTTGGAGATGACTAGAGTCTGTACATGAGCACTGTACTTTAGATGATAAATTTGTTTCCATTAGGTATACATATTAATAACTCTGATACTACTATACATATATAATGGATTTAAACAATTAAATCAATGTAATGCTGATGGTAGGTGTCAGGGTTATCAGGATCAGAGCTGGAGTTGACAGATAAGTGAAGGTCTGCTTACTTGGATGGGACAGGATGGAATAAGCCATGTGATTATGGGGTATAGGAGAAAGAATCCGTATAAACTCATATGTAGCATAGCATAGACATAGATTGTTAAATAGAGAAATATTTATAGGTATGTGTATACACCTGGGTAAGTATTACACGTGTATATTTCCTTGCTCTGTTAGCTGAGAGAGCTGAGAAGCAAAAATTTCTCTAACAATGGGCACCTTTAGTACCCAGATACTATTTTTTAAACACAACCCTGAGATCTCACAGCCCTGAGATCATGACCTGAGGTAAAATCAAGAGTTGGGTGTTTAAGCAACTGATGGACACAAGTGCCCCAGTAAGATTTTAATAATTAAGAAATTAGATGAGGTGGTTTAGGGCAATTCTGTAAAATTGTTAGTTTTCTATAATTCTAAAAAACTATTCTAAAATATAAAGTTCATTTGGGAAAAAAAATCTCCAATCTCTTTACTAAAATTATGAAAACAACTTTGTAGTTTTAATACTATGGGGTTTTATTTTGCTGTCATTATTGACAAATTAAGCAACATGCAAATGCTATAGATTTCTGGACGGTAACTTTTAAATGTGGGTTACCTTTCCAATTTCTTCTTATGCTATAATTGGTTGTCTATTATTTTTGGATCAAGTATTTATTTTTTGAGAGTACATTATTAATTAGAATGAGAAATTTTCAACTAATGATAGGTTTGGTGTATTTGACCATTAAAATTGAATTTGAAATGGTTGGGATAATAAGTAAAACTTCCTATAAGCATATTAAATCATTTAGAATGATGATTTGGTAGTGTGATCATAGTTAAAATGTGTATTACTGAAGGACTGGTGGTTCCTATAGCCTAATTAGAGAACATAAACTTCTTGTTTGATAGTCACTCTTTTTCTTTTTATTGTACCTTTTAAGATTGACTTGCTGATTCCAGATTTGGTATATTTCATTAAACCAACTACGTGCTTCAGAGTAGACAATGGGCAAACTGCAAAATATTCTCTAGGGTTACTGGCATATATACCTGTACAGCTTCTTGGAAATTAGCTTTACACATTTGGGAACATCTAGATGATTTTCTAAAGTTCTTTTTATGTTGTTCATAACCTGTTGAATTTGGGAAGTATGCTAGAGAACTAGATGCATTTTACTAGTTTCTAAGTCTGTTGTGTGTTTTGCATGGCTATTTTTTAGAAATTGAATGAGACTTTTCCTGATACACAATACTTTCTTCACTCCATTGTTGAAGAATAGGTTTGACCGAGCTCTTTCACAGTAGAATATAGCCTGCTATCATTATGAGGTAATTTTATTTTCTTATCAAGTTTGCTGATCCACAATATATTTAGTGACTACCAATCGCTGTTTTGAATTCTTAATTGCACTTTGTTTATAACTCTTTTATGTTATAGTATGTTTTTCCTTTGTGTGCAGTTTTTTTGCCTGTTTGATTGAAGTTTTCCTGTTGGATTGTTTCTAAGATCTTATAGGAATGGTTAGTATTTTTCTTCATTATTTTATTACCTGGAGTGCCTTGCCCAGTGATTTAACATAATTATTAAAATCTTTCTGTGGGTGCATAATACTATGTAAAGTAATTGATATTTCTAGGCTTTTTCCATAGCTGAAGGTATAATATGGTTTGATGAAATGAATACACACTAAAAATATTGGTTGTAGATTTTCTTTCACTGACTTTGGGGAACACACCAAACAAGAGAATAAAGAAAAAAGGGTTGAAGTACATGATTTATAAAAATTTTCCCCCACAAATTTAAATGTATATGATTTTAAAACATCCCCCAAAAGAAATGTCATTGGAGCCAAAAGACATTCAAAAAAAATTAGAAAATACTGTGAAATGGTTGTCCAGAAACTCTGCACTCAATATTGGTGACAGGGGAGAATATATTGTTTTCATGATAATCACACTCAGCTTTCTTACCAATCTAAGGGAAGATCCAATAAAGTTGCCTCTCAATATATAATTTTAACATTTTCTTTCCCACTCTCTATAATGATCTAAAATCTTTGCCTATTCCTAAGAATTCCTGCCCTGCATAATAACATGAAATTATTACCTTACACTGGAAAAATATTTAGAATTTTTCACCTCTGATTTTCTTTATCAGAGGTCAGTAATGATTTAATATTTACTTTGGGGCTTTTTGTTTTTTTTACTGTGGTAAAATATATAACATAAAATTTATCATTTTAACACTTTTTAAGTGTAATAGTTCATCCATACTGTGCAATCATCACCACTATTCACATCTACAACATTTTTCATCTTCCCAAGCTGAAACTCCATACCCATTAGAAAATAGTTCCTCATTCTTTCTCCCTCCAGTCCCTGACAATCACCACTCTATTTTCTGTCTCTATGAATTTGACTAATTTAAGTATAAGTACAATCATACAGAATTTGTCTTTTTGTGCCTGGCTTATTTTACTCAGCATAATGTCTTCAAGATTCATCCATATTGTAGTATGCGTCAGAATTTCCTTCCCTGTAAGACTGTATAATATCCCATTGCATATATATTCATATATTCCATATTTTGTTTATATAGTCATCCTTAAATGGGAACTTGGGTTGCTTCCACCTTTGAGATATTGTGAATAATGCTGCTATGAACATGGTCCATGCATATCTGTTTGAGCCCCTTTCAGTTCATTTGGGTATATAGCCAGAAGTGAAATTACTAGATCTTATAGTAATTTTATTTTTAATTTTTTGAGGATCTACCATACTGTTTTTCATAGCACCTTCAGCATTTTATGTTCCTGCTAATAGGGCACTGGAGTTTGAATTTCTCCACATCCTCACTCACAATTTTTTTTAATATTTTTTTTTTATTTGTCAGAGAGAGAGAGAGAGAGCATGAGCAGCAGAGAGAGGGAGAAGCAGGCTCCCCACTAAGCAGGGAGCCTGATGCAGGGCTCTAATCCCAGGGCCCCGGGGTCATGATCTAAGCCAAAGGCAGATGCTTAACTGACTGAGCCTCCCAGGTGCCCCCCAACACTTGTTATTTTCTGTTTTTCTAATGATAGCCATCCTAATGAGGGGTATCTTATTTGGTTTAGATTTGCATTTCTCTAATGATTAGTGATATTGAACATCTTTTCTATGCTTATGGATCATTTGTGTATCTTCTTCTGAGAAATGTTTATTTAACCTTTGCCTATTTAAAAAAAAATTTTTTTAAGATTTTATTTATTTATTTATTTGAGAGAGAGACAGTGAGAGAGAGCATGAGTGAGGAGAAGGTCAGAGGGAGAAGCAGACTCCTCATGGAGCTGGGAGCCCAATGCGGTACTCGATCCCGGGACTCCGGGATCATGACCTGAGCCGAAGGCAGTTGTCCAACCAACTGAGCCACCCAGACGTCCCAACCTTTGTTTATTTTTTTTAATTGCATTGTTTGTTCTTTTTTTTTGGGGGGGTGTTGAGTATTAGGAGTTCTGTAAATGTTTTAATTATTACACCTGTATCTGATATAGGATTTTTATATATTTTCTACCATTCTGTGAATTGCCTTTTGATTCTGTAGATTGTATGTTTGCTCAGAATTCTTAAATTTGATGTCATCTGGTAGTTTCACTTGTCATATCCAATAAACCATTGCCTAATGCAATGTCATGAAACGTCCCTCTGTGTTCTTAGAGCTTTACAGTTGTAAGTTTTACATTTAACTCTTTGATCGATTTTGAGTGAATTCCTGTGTATAGTGTAAGTGTTCAACTTCATTCTTTTGCATGTGGGCATGTAGTTCTCCCAGCACCATCTGTTAAGAAGGCTATCCTTTTTCTTGAATGACCTTGGTACCATTGTCAAAAATCATTTCACCGTAAGGGACACCTGAGTGGCACAGTCCATTAAGTGCCCAACTCTTAGTTTTGGACTCAGGTCATGATCTCAGGGTCATTAGGTCATGCTCAGCACTCAGTGCAGAGTCTGCTTGGGATTCTTTCTCTCCCTGTACCCCTCTCACTCATGCTTGCTCTCCCTCTAAAATAAAATAAATCTTGAAAAAAAATCATTTGACCATATATGCAATTTTTATACATATGTGTACTTTTTTTACTCTCTGTGCTTTTCTGTTATGTCTTTCTGTCTTTAGGCCAGTACCACAGTGTTTTGATGACTGTGGCTTTGTGGTCAGTTTTGAAATTAGGAAGATCAGCTCTACCATTTTGATTTCTATCTTAAGATTGTTTTGGCTAAGGTCCTTTGAGTTTCAATAAGAATTTTAGAATGGATTTTTCTATATCTGCCAAAAAATGCCTTTGGGATTTTGATAGGGATTGCACTGAATCTTCAGATAACATTGGGTGGTATTGACATCTTAACAATATTAAGTATTCCAATCCGGGTACACGGAATGTCTTTCTATTGATTTGTGTCCTCTTTATTTTTTTTAAAATATTTTATAATTTTTAGTGTGCAAGTACTTCACTTCATTGGCTAAGTTTATTCCTAAGTTAAATATTTATTATATGTTTTTAATGTAAGTCTCTATTTCTTTTCAATTCTGTCATCTTAGAAAGATGTTCTATGTAAGTTGCTTTTTATTAAACTTCTTATAAATATTTCCTGTCTACTAGACTTATGTCTCTTTTATTTATAAGCAAGATGCTTTCTCTACATTTATTTTATTCTTAACTTTATCATTTTGCAGATATCTCCCATGTTGTAAAGTTTGTCCCTAATAATTTCTTAAGGACAAATAAGTTATTAAAATTGAAAAATGTATAAATGTTGACCTGAATTTTAATAAAATAAGCCACATTTTTGGACTGCTATAACTAATATCAAACTAAGAGAAAATAAATTATTTTATAAATCATATACAGTGACAAAGGAAGTAAATCTCCATTGTGATTATTGCTATTAAAAATAAATTTTGAATGATAAAAATTTTGCTGTACATTCAGATTTTTAATATTTTAATTGAAATTATAATTTGGGAATAACAGTATTTTACAATAAAACTTGCAAAGAACCATGAGTTTAACAACAAAATAATTAAAAAGCCAAATTCTGTGTAGATCTATATCACAACTATGTAATGGAAATCAAATGCAGTCATTTCCCACAACTTAGTTTTTACATTGTTAGTTGAAAAGAATAAGAAAATCAGTGTCCATCAGTTGGAGAATTTTTTAATATATTTCTCCAGAAGTTAATAAGATGGTTTCAAGGTCTTTTTTTTTCTTTTTTCTTAAGATAGTAAGTGACATTTAACTATAGAGAACAAACTGATAGTTGCCAGAAGCGAGGTGAGTGGGAGGACGGGTGAAATAGGTGAAGGGAATTAGGAGGGCACTTGTGATGAGCAATGGGTTATGTATGGAAGTGTTGAACCACTATATTATACATGTGAAACTGATATCACACTGTATGCTAACTAACTGAAATTTAAATAAAAACTTTAAAAAAAGGTAGTAAGGGATTAGAAAAGGAGGAGGAAATGGGAGGAATGAAGCAAGCAACAGGTCAGAAAGAAGCAAGAGGAATAGATAAATATAGAAGAATGAATGAAGAGGGGAATAAAAAATAGAAAGAAAAACAGTAAAAGAGAGAAGTGGAAAAATAGAAATGGAAACATTAGGAAAAAAAATAGAGGACAAGAGCACTGAGATGTACAGTATTTGCCACAAACTTAAAATATATAAATCTACATAGATGTATAGAAAGTGAAAAGCAAGCATAAATTATTAAGGACGAAAGGAAGTGAGGGAGGGAGAAAGAAAAGGAGAGAGTCCAGGAGAGGAGAGGGGAGGGGTGGGTAGAGAAGGAGGAGGAGTTTCCAAAAGGGAATATATATTTTACATGAGAATTGACTTTATTGAGATGGTCACCAAACCATCACATAAGAGTCAAACATTATCTCAAAGAACAAAATTGACTATGTGAAGGAATTAGGATGGTTTCAAAGAGAAAATAATATTTAACGAAAATATTCCAAATTTAGGAAATCCATATAAAGGAGATCTAGATAGTTGTAGTAAAAATCTCTAGGTAAAAGGGACAGCATGTGTAGAGGTTTTAGAAGGAAAATCCAACCATGTGGTCAGTTTTTTATATCCTTAAGGTTGCAGTCTTGTCAGGGTAGATGTCAAATGACAAAGCTCTGCAGTCAGATCTTATTAGAGGTGGTCATCAAGAGGTTGTCACCTCTGACCCATGAGTGGACTTGAGCAGCCCTTCTGTGCTTGGAATAAACATTCTGCACACCATCTCCGCAGTGGGAGCTGTTTTCAAGATGCAGCCTTGAGAGACTACTCAACTCAGTTAAAGCCTCTAGATTAACTTTTAAGCTTAGGGCAGGTGTGAAGATCTACTCATCTTAGAGCCATCCAAGACAAACCGCCCAGATAAGTTCCCTTGCTTATTAAACTTGCCACCTACCCATCTGTAGTGGCCTGCTTCTTCTGTCTCTCCACCTCCTCTGCTTATGGAGGCCAGTTTCAGACTTCATCCCAGATGTTCTTAAGATTTCAAACCAACACTTGCAGATCATTTTAAAGATTTATGCATTATTCTTCAGGTGATGATGAGTACATAAATTGTTATAAGCAGGGAAATAATATAACTATGCATAGTTTACATAGAATTGGCAGCTATATAATAGGTTTTGATGTAGTAAATCACTTGAAACAGGGAAATGCAGTAAAAGGTTCTTGCCATTATAGAGGTAAGAGATGGTGAAAGCTAGAAATAATACCATGAAAGCTAGAAATAACAAAAGATTTTAAAGAAGGTAGAATCAATAGATAATGATCTTGATATTAGAAGTAAAGCAAGAATGCATAAATAGTGTGACTACTAAGTGTCTGGCTTGGCAAACTAGGTATGTGGTGATGCTTTTTACTGACCGGTGTGACATGAGGAGTGATCTTTCTGAAATGCAAACATGATTATTTCTCACCCCAATTTAAGAGCCCTCAGAGACTCTCTATTCAAAGATAAAGTCCAAACTCCTTTATATATCATAAATGACTCATGATTTCTCCTGATACATCTTTTTTTTTTATGCCCTTCATACCTCACTCTACACTTCAGCTATACTGAATTACTCTCACTTGTCCAAATGTAATATGCATATTTCCCCTGGGGCTTTGTTCCCAGTGCCTGGAAATATTCTTTATCCTTTTAACCAGGCTTTACTTAGCCTTTTCTTAACTGTTACTTCCTATAAACTAACAAGTCCTAATATCCCAAGAATAGTTTAGGTATCACTCATATATAATTGCATATGGTCCTGAATTTATCTTTGATATAGTGTTAGTAAAATTGGCTGTTTCTAAGTGAAGATATACATCTGAAATTCTTAAAGTATGTGCTTTGTTCACTACTGTAATTTTTAATTATATTAAAATTATATATGCTCAATACACATTTGTGCAATGCAGTTTGATATTGGTTCAATTGTCAGCTATTAGAGATATTAACTTTTAACATTTTTCATTTGCTTTATGTATCTTCAGCCACTGTGGTCATTATAAAAACAGCAATTGAGAGTGATAAGTAGCTTTCCTCCTTCCCTTTCTTCCTTCCTTCCTTTTTCTTTTTCATGGTCTTTGAAGAATCTGCTAGATAACTAAAATTCCCCCTGCCCCTGGAATAGTGAAGCTACTTCTTTTGGACTCCCTTGTGTTTTTTCCCCAGTGATAGCTACAGTGTTGTCACTTCTGAAGAGGGAGAGAAGCTGGAGCATTTGCTCCAGTGTTTCCTTATGCCTCTCCTATTTCTTCTCCCCTCTACCTCCTGTATAAAGTGATCAGCTATAGGATGGATGGAAGAAAAATGGAAAATTTGATTTACTTTTTTCTTTTGGCTCTCAGATCATCACGTCAGATCATTTTTGCTTCCCTCACAATGTATACACCTAAGTTTTGTGGTGGAAGCAACAGTTTGTTTACACAAGAAATAACCAGACATAAGAGCATTACAGAATGTCATGAGGAAAGTTATGGAAGGACAATATTGTGATTTTTTTAGCAGCATTTTAAAAGTACATGAGCTCATGCATTATGATGGTCTTAATTGTCCTTTCTGATAATGTATAAATTGTTGTATATAGAAAATCCAAGTAAAAAAAATGGAGCTGAAAATTTTGATAACCCTTCTGTGTTTTGTATATGGCCGACACACCAGTAAAGTGTACTAAGTCTCATATTAGAATATTGCTAAAATTCTAAAAGAACTACCTAATTGAGCAGAAAAATATATCACAAAGTATCATTCAACTGAAACAATTTAAAAATGGCTTGTTTTTGTTTAGAGAGAATAATTTATGAAGTGTAGTTTAATTTGGAACATCTTATTTTCTTTAGGAGGGTATTTGAAGAGTCATGATTTACTTCTGTGGTCACATATTAGGATTCTGTATCCCCCTTTCTATTTGTATATACCTTCTGAATTTTAACTTATGTTGAAAATGATACATTTCTTTGTGGAACCACATTAAAAGAAATGACTATTGATAAAAAATATAATTCTTCATATTAAGGTACATGTTAAAACAAAACCTTCTACATGTAACACAGTGAAGTAAAATGGCTTTAGGACCTAAAGGAGACATGTTCTATACATAAATGATCTTTAAAACAGCAAAAGGGATATGATTTTATTTGTTAGCTGAAAACTTTAAATGTTTCTCTCAGATAGAAATGTATATAGCACGATAGTATGGATTCTAGACTGTAGTTTGAAAGAAGGCAATAGTGAAAATGAATTTCATGCTAGTAGACACTTTAAAAACTAGATTTAGCAGCAGTCACATTAGCTTAGATAATGGGAGAATTTTTCTTCATTGAAAATGCTCTGTGTCGCTTAAGAAGAACTTACTGAGGCAGCCTGCCATCTAGCTTTTTCACAGAAAAACAGGCTTACAGACTGCAGATGAGAGAGTCTGGAGCAGAGACAATTTTAACTTAGCCATTCCTAATTTATCTCAAGCATTTTCAATTCATCTTCACTGCTCTATGCACACAGGAACACCAGATTGCCATCCCTGGGGAACAGAATGCAACCAGGGATCTGGAGAGCTGTCACATTCCAAGAAATATTTAAATTGTGCTGATTTTCTTCTGGAGAACTGAGCCCAGGGAATGAAACTCTCCATCAAGTCATAGCTTTGCGGGCAATAGATCAGAGGATATTGCCAGTTTTCTAATGGATTATTGTTATCGGGCAGGTTTTCTCTGAAGGTACGTATTTTCTCAATTCATTACCCTCTCCTATTTATCAGGTAATGATCTAATGAGCTGGAGATCCAAACCGGTAAAAAAGAGAAAGATATTAAGTAGTCAGTATTGACTAAAGAATGACACTTTATTGCTGCATGTTTATAGGTGAATAATCCGACTCCTTTAGTAAAGATTAGTAGGTTGTAGTTTGAATTGCATTGTCAGCAAAAACAGGCAAAACCAAAACAAAACCGTGCTGCAGGCTGCATTATCATAAGTTCATATTAATTCTCTTGAGGATTTTTTGTAGCTGCAGCGTATAATGAAGGGAAATACATACTTTGGAAACTCAGTTAACCTTATACATCTTAAAAATATTTTTACATAATCATGATGTTTCCTCCGTATATTCTCTGATAGAAACTTTGTCTCAAATGCTGCTGTTAATTTTGGTGCCATTGATATTTATGGTATATAAATATATGAATGATAAAAGTATTCGATTTAAAGAAACTCCAGTGGGAATCTTTATGAGAATATTATATTGGTGTACTTTTCTGGCTTTATAGGTCTTTAGTTTTAAGTTTGAAAGAATCTTTCTAAAATTAATTGCTACATTTTTAGTAAAATATGCTTATCATAAAAATTTGTTATTCAACTTTGTTCTGTCAAGTGAAAAGTCCCAATACATCTATGAAGTACACAAAACTGTTTAGCAAAGTAAAACATGGAAAGCTGGCAAACTTCTGAATATTAACTGAATTAATAAAAATGGAAAAAGACTCATCCTACCCTGAAATTTAGCTTATTATACCTATGATATATTAGACCAGGCAGAGGGGTGACTACTGTGCCTGTTTCCTAAAAGTTAAAGGTATGTGTGTAGGAGGGTGTTTTGTGTCAGCAAGTGAATCGGGGTGTAGGATAGAAAGCAAGCACACAGTAATCACAGTGAGCTTACGAAAACTGAAGAAATATTTTAAAATATGGTATTAGGGCTCTTGATGTTTTTTAAGTGTTTTATTGTGTGAATAGGCTCAGTGAACCCTATCATGGTATTGATATTCTTCCATGTTAAAAATGACTATTAGAATAGGTAGAATAGCAGGTGTATCTCACCTGGAGCGTGGTATACCTGCTGCTGTCTTTGGACTGGAACACAGAGTCTGTGGACCCATCAGTGGGTTAATCACAGGCTCGGGAGAGGAAATGGTGGCTCCACTTCACGAAAGCACTTGTTAAATGTGTTCTCATTTCTTTTGAGCATTTGAGAGACTCTTAGAAGAATGAAGGAGAGGGAGAAGGATTGAGTCACTCAAATAGTTACTCGGAGTTTATTTTTTCTTATCCTCAGAGGGATTGTAAAAGGGGAAAAAAGGAAAAGATGAAGGGGAATGGAGTCCTCAAAGAGTACTGTTAAGTGCTTCATCTTCTTCTTCTTCTTTTTTTTTTTTTTTCATGAATCTTACAAGGATAGAGGAACAGAGGCTTAAATTAAGGTTTCCCTATGGATTCCTCCATTTGGCAAGCTTTCTCTCCTTTATGGATTATTTTCCCTCCGCTCACTTAAAAAAAAAAAAAAAAAAAAAAAGGTGAACTTGCTCCCAGTCTGGTTTCTTCCCCAGTAACTTGCAGCTCTAATTTAAATCTACAGAAGTATGCTCTCTGAAATTGCATACACGCCTGAGTGTCTCACAGTTTTATAATTCACTGACTTATGAATGTCAAAGCTAAAGTGATTTAACACTGTTTATTTATTTATTCAAGCATAGGGAAGATATGACAACAGCTTAGTGATATATCCTTTAATTTATATTTTGGGTGTTAGATGAATAGAACAAATATGAAAATCAGGAGGGGCACTTTCAGTTGTCAAACTGCAACAAAAATTTTTATTGCTCTGACTTATTAACCTTTTCTACCATATCATGCTAGTGTCTCTTGCCTCCCTATAGGGTTCATTCACTTACCCAGCTATCTAAATCTGCTCAGCTTCCAGGTCTAGTGCTAAAACTTGTTTTACTTCATCTAATGGTGAGTTCATTGCAAAATATATTACTATAATTTCATTTTATTAATTGATATTAAATATTTAATATTTATCGAGTGCCCATGAATTGTTTGGTGTTTCAAAGCAAGATATAGGAAGAAAGTACATAATGGTATTTTCTCTTAAATCAGGCAGTTTATTAATATTTCAAGACTTCTAATTGGTGCCCACAGAGGAAGGTAATTAAGGCTGGCTTTTTAGTGGCTGCTTATGCACATGTAAGACATGAAATATCCTGTATTCAATGGTCAATGATTTGCATTCAACTTTACTGTGGATCCCAGGCTTATCATCCAGCTGTATTCAAATACCTTCTCTACTCCACTCCATAGACCAGTGTGTCATCATAGGCAGAACATTGGATTGAGGATAAGAAAAACTAGATTTAAATGTGTTACGCAAGTTGGTGTAAGTTAATTGGTCTCCCACGTACTTCTCTCCTATTAGGTATATAATAAAGACAGTGGTATCTACTTTTTAGATTCTTGTGAGTAGCAGATATCACACATTAACAAACCCATAGTGTGTGCCCAACATATGTTTGATAAATAGCATTTATTTCTAAATGCATTGTATCATAGTCTCACATACAAAATGTACCAAATGAAACTACCGTGACTCATCTTTCTTCAGTGATGCATATGTGTGTATCAATGTGTATGTGTACATGTGCATTAGCATAGATCCATTGTTTAACAGTCTTAGTGATAAAAATAATGTATTGATCATGTCATTATTGCTCAGCACTAAAGTACTCTATAGAAGTACTCTATACACAGATAAAATTAGAAATTAAGATTAGCTTGAGAAATAGGTTGGCATGTTCTCTATGGCTATCAAACATCTAAATTTTCAACCATACCTTACCAGAGAAAGCAGATAGAACTGTATCTCATATTCCCATTTTTCCCTGCTCCCAAAAGATATGGAAATAGAAGACAAGCCAGTAAATCCTCTTGCTCATTATCTTGTGCCCTTTGCCCCTTTTGTTTGCATTTTATTTTGCTACAGTGGCTTGTTTAGTGAGATGGCCTCAAATTCTAACTGCACAGAGTAGTTTACGTATACAAACCACCCCTTCAAGGAACAAAGCAACTATATGAATACTTTTATTAAAACAAAAGACAGCTTTTGCTTTGAAAAAATGCTAAACATTTTTTAATGAGAGTGAAACTATTAAATGTGAATGTTCAATCCAGCCAGATGTTGACCTTACTGTGAGTTTGAATCTTTATAAAAAGAGTATGCAAATCCAAGCTAGAAACTGCTTTCTTTAGGTCTCAAGACTGCTGAAAAATTCTGAGTCTGAATTTCTCTGATACATTTCATATTGAGTTAAGCCTATACAGAAAGCCTACTTTAATATTCTGAGTTATATGGAGAGGTAAATTAAGCATCATATATGTCTTTCATATATCTTTTATTGGAACTTGGAAACAGATGTACAAATGTCCTCTTTATAAAAGGGAACCACCAAATAATTATTTTGAAAGTGTGTTACAGGAAATTATCTTGCACATTATGACTAGATCAAAATGTGGATACAAAAGCAAGTACCTGCTGAAAAGCTGTTCTCTTCTCTTCTTTCTCCCCCCCACCTTTTTTCAGTCAGTTATCTGTTGTCTTAAAATCAGTGAATCGACCTACTCACCAATTAAGTGAAGGTTTAGGTATCTGACCTCATTCTCTATAAGACCCTTGAATTTCTTGTTCTATTGCTGTTTGATTGCAAACTTTGTGTATTTTGACTGAGTATCTAAGGAGGTTAGAACCTGTGTCCAAATTCCAACTCAGTTTCTAAACGGTAAATATGTGTGGGAGGAGAGTAATGACATTCATATGCTTGTGTGGAATGAGTGACAAAATATCATAAGATCATACTATAGGGGCTTGTTGATGTAATACTAAAAAATGGTACTGAGTGTTGGTATAACTATCACCACATCACCATCTTCAACCTATCCCTGATATTGGTCTTCCCGTTATTCAGTATGATTATCTGTCCCCCTTTGGGGGACCCAGATATGTGTTCATTTATGTTTTTCCTCTGCCTATGGCTTCCTCTAAGTAAATATTTTCATTAAGTCAACCCTGCCCCTTTGACCTCACTTTAAACAGCTTAGCTACCAATTCTTTGAGGTGTTTTCCCTCAGCTTTTCTTAATGGGAAGACAGGTATCTCTGAGCTTAGTGATTCTCTCCTTATGTCTAGGAGTTCTAACTCCTAGTGTCTTGCAATGTGAGTGTATTTGAAGACATTTTTTTAAAGAAGTAATTAAATTAAAATGAGGTCATAAGGTAAATTCTAACCCAGTATGACTGATATCCTTGAAGAAGAGGAAACAGACACAGGCACATGAAGAGAAGCCCATGTAAAGACATCAGGAAAATGCAACTATCTATAAGCCAGGAAATAGACCTCAAAAGAAACCAACTCTTCTGACACTTTGATCTCAGCTTCTAGCCTCCAGAATTGTGAGGAAAAAAAAAAATTCTGTTGTTTATACCACACAGTCTGTGGTACTTTGTTCCAACAGCCCTATAAAACGAATAAACACTTTAGATTTTGGGGTCCCATAAGCTCTCTGTCACATTTTCCTCCTCCTTCTTCCCTCTTTGTCCTTATTCAGCCCTTTAAAAATGTGAAACAAAAACAACAAACAAAAAACCAAGTGCTTTTAGGGGCCATATTTGGCCATGAGCATAGTTTTCCAACCCTTGTTCTAGAATAGAAAGATCCTCCAAAGTTTGGGCAAAATATAACCCTAAACTTCCATGTTCAAGATTGTCTACTTTGCAGGTAACCACTGATTTTTAGCCTAAAAAATATAGCTTTATCTTTTTTTTTCTACCAAAATCTTTCAAATTCCTCAATTTGAAGTGGATATCTTGTAGAGCTTATTATTTTCACTCTTAATGGACCTTTATAGCCCTAAAGTTAGAATGGCATCTGAAAAATATTAATACTAGAATTCTGCATTTGTTGAATAGATTCTGTGGGCCAAAGATTATTCTAAACACAACATATATTTTCTCATGTTAATCCTACCAATAGCCTTGCAAGGAAACTGCTATTATAATCATTTCTCTAATGTGGAAATCTAGACAGAGAGAGATGAAGCAATTACCTGTGGTTATTTAGCATAAGTAGCTTAGTGGTTAACCAAGGTTTGGATAGAGAATCCTAGCGCAGAGTCTTGCATTTAACCACTATACTATAAGGCTCTCAGATCATGACAGAGTTTTACATTTACTGTAAGATCAGCTATGAAAATGTTGAAAATTACTATCAAACAGCAATTCAGGTGAAAGGGAAATGATGCAGTGCTTATTTAAATCCCGTATTTTTATGTAAATGTAGTAGGCATGATGGTTTTCTAGTTAATTATGCAATTTCTGTTTGTCTTTTCTTATGGAGTTCATGAATTATCTTTTTAAGACTTTTTTTTTTTGTCTTCAGAATATCATATGGTGAATGAGTATGGTTAAAGAGGTTAGGTTTATTAAAGAAAACCTAAAGAACAAAATGGTATAATTTTGAAGCTCAGAGGAATTTCACATTTAATTTTGCATGTAAGTAATTTAATGCTTAATTTAATAATTCATATTATATGAGGAAACAATGAATAACAAAACTGACTACTAGGTATAAATACTGTATTATTTCTAGTTATTTCAATGGAATCAACAGGTACTCAGTTTGAATGTGTTCAAAGAACGAGACCTGTTCAAAGGAAAACTTCACCAGGTGGCAACTCTGTCTGCTTTAATTCTATGTTTTGTGTTGTGTGAATTCCTGGATTGTCCTTTTTAATTTCATCAATACATCTGATCTGCCTTCAGTATTCTGTAAAACTGAATCATATTTCCTAGCCATATCTGAATTTGGTAGAACATCTTTGAAAAGAAAAATAGACCTACTTCATGAATTATTATTCTGTCACTTTATTAGCACAAAAATATTCTTGGGATATTGTCTATGTCCGCATCTAATATGAGAAATATAACCATCATAAAGGAGAAGGTTGTCCATCATCTGCCAAAATCTATCAAAGTAAATAAGCAGTTCTAATAGTTTCAGCTTTGAATTATAATGTCTAGTAATTAAAATATGTGCATGTATGTGTGTAGAACCTTAACAAAGCACTATTATTGTTTAGAAAATTATTGCAATGGATCTTGTTAATTTTAGGTTCTATTAGGTCCCTGGACATTTTAAAGCAAAACAAAAGTAAATTTTCTTTGGTTATATTTTTGGAGATAACTATAGTGGATAACTATGGACATTCTATTGTTCTGGAATTGTTTATCTTTTTTTTTTAAAGATTTTATTAATTTATTTGACAGACAGAAATCACAAGTAGGCAGAGAGAGAGGAGGAAGCAGGCTCCCCGCTGAGCAGAAAGCCTGATGTGGGGCTCGATCCCAGAACCCTGGGATCATGACCTGAGCCGAAGGCAGAGGCTTTAACCCACTGAGCCACCCAGGCACCTGTGGGATTGTTTATCTTTAATATGAATTTATATTTACTCTCAGTTTTTTAAAGAAATATGTGAGTAGCCATGTGAGTGTGTGTGTGGGTGTGTGTGAAGGTATTTATGTACATGTCTGTGTGTGTCATGTCTGTGTTTTTTTCCAAGAATTACCCATGGGAGATTTCAAAAGCAGATCTTTAGTTCATAGGCAGGATACTGAGATTCACCTTCTCACCTCACCAGCAAGTGGACTTTGAAATATGTAGGAATTAGAACATTAAATACCACCGTGTGTTATCTTGCAGTTCTCTCTCACCTTCCTTTTACTTAGTGTTATTCGTCACAAAATAACTTAAGCTTTAGAAAATGTTCTACCAGGAATTTTTTTTCCCTCTTTTGGATTATTCTTGTGGGGTAAAACTAGGAAATATTTTAGGAAAGGGAAAATTTTTATGAGAATTGGTGGAATTTACATGAAGGAATGAAGGTTTGCATTGCCAAAGAAGAAAATTATTTTTAGGTTGTCAATAGGGATGGGAGTAGGCTGGATCTTGCGAATAACACTGAGAACTGGGATATTCCCATAAAAACAATTCTCTGAAATGTTTAAGTTCTTATATATTCTCCGTTGACTCTGAGAATAGTTGTATTTGGCTTTAATTACAACTCTCGTTTTCATTTTGAAACCTCTTCTAGTTATCTCCAAACCTTTGGTCAACAACCACATAGTTCATAGAGTAGAGTACAGACCAAATCTGGACTAAAGGAAAATTTTTAATCTGCACCTGCACCTAGGTACACATAGAATCATAAACAGGCACGTATATACCTGCGTATTGATATATATAGACCAACAGATAGGCACATAGGGACAGACTGACAAGTAAATGTGGAGAAAGATTGACAGATCAGAATTGACAGTGGGGCAGGGATGGACAGACCAATACACAGGAACAGGCAACATACTACAGAGAGATGTGGATGAACAGGCAGGCAGATAACATAGGCAAGCAGATTCAGACAACAGGGGAATTGATGAAGAGACAAGAAAAAGACAGTGAGCCTCAGACCCATGCTCTAACACGGACAGGCAGATCTGGCCACTCATTGGCAGCCAAGCAGTGATATAAACATAGACAGGTGTGTGTACATACACTATATACTAGAATCTTACCTTATATATTCATGAGGCAAAATCCCCCAATACATAATTTTTATTACTTATTAAAGGATCATTTCTAAGGTATATTCATCTATGCATTTCTGTTTTTCACTACATAGATGCAAGAAAAAGAATCATGGATAAGTACGAAAAACATGCTTTGTCATTCTTTTTAATTTTATCTAGTACTTCTGTCTTTGGATAAGAGATACAAAAATTGTGAAGTTATTGTGAGGATGCTGTTGAAATGTTACCTTAAGGTTTTATCAAGCTCTGTAATGTAAGAGTCAAGTCAGAATTCAGCAAGAGAATGATCAATTTTCTTTCTCCAGGAGAAACAAAAACAATTATAAAACAAACAAAAGAACAAAACACTTGTGCCTTGAAAACATTATTAATGTCAAAACAATTATTTTAGCTCTTAGTATTTTGCTGTGGGTCACTGAACCCACTAAGTTATAAATGCACTTTGATATTTTTTGTTGCAATAAAATGAGAAAAGCAGGGGGAAAGTATAATGCTCGTTTGATTGAATGGAATTTTAATGGCTTGAATGAACATATATCAAACTTCTAAAGTCTTATAGAAAGTTTTGAGTATTGCATTGTATTTAACTGTTGATTTGAAATACTCAGTCCTTCAGAATATTTTATAATTTTAAGAATTAGAGGGTTAAAGGATGGCAAAATTTAGAAGTTATTTAGGAGATGCTTTTAGAGGCTTAGAAGGGTATGTAGACTGTATAATTAAATGCATGTTAAATTATCATTAGACAAATATTTGCATGTGGTATCTTACTGGTGCTTTAACCACCCTTCATTTTTCACTGGTGGGTGGACGTCTTCACCCTCCTCTGAACTTTAAATAATCTTTCACATATTTTATTATTTTGTTTTTTTAAGGAAACATTTTTGTTGTTGTTGTTGTGTTATGTTAGTCACCATACAGTACATCATTAGTTTTTGTTGTAGTGTTCCATGATTGATTGATTGCATATAACACCCAGTGCTTCTTGCAGTCCGTGCCCTCCTTAATACCCATCACCAGGCTATTTTTTTCAACTATTTTCCCATCTTTTTTTTTTTTTTTAAGATATTATTTACTTGAGAGAGAGAAAGCACAAGAGCATGAGGAGGGGCAGTGGGAGAGGGACAAGCAATCTCCCCACTGAGCAGGGAGCCAAGGACTTGGGGTATCATCCCAGGATCCCACCATGACTTGCCAAAGGCAGAAGCTTAACTGACTGAACCACCCAGGTGCCCCATCTTTCATATTATTTTACAACTACTATTGTACATCAAATTTTGTACTTTTACAAATTAACACCAATTGAAAAGTGAGATTTGTGTTTTCCTATGAGGTTACTTTTTATGGCAGAGGGTATTTTCCTTTTTATTTTAATCTCTGGAAAGCATACATGCTTATATATTGAACTCCCCTTTAAATAGCTTTTTGAGGTATAATTTACCATAAAATTCCATACCATACCATACCATACCAAAATACCAATTCCATAAAATTCATCAGCTTTAAGTGTGTATAGTTCAGTGACTTCTAGCACGTTTACTGTTTGAGCAACTCTCCCCACAATTGAATTTTAGAACATTTCCATCAGCACAAAGAGAAATCTTGTGTCTATTTTGAGTCACTCTCATTTCTCATCCTGACTCAAGCCAACCACTAATCTACTTTCTGTCTCTCTATATTTGCCTTTTCTGGACATTTCATATAAATGGAATCATACAATATGTAGTCTTCTATGTCTGGCTTCTTTCACGTAGCCTACTGTGAGGTTTATCCATGTTGTAGTACCTTTTCATTCCCAGACAGTGTCTCATCCTTTGGACCTACCAAATTTTATTTCTCCATTAATTAGTAAGTGTACTTACAGATTGTTTCTGAGTTTACCTTTTATAGTTATTCACCGTTAAAGAGTGAAGATTGTGTTTATTTTTTCTAGACAGTCTATTCACAGAGTGAATATATGCTTGGAAACTAATGTTTAAATTAATTTACCCTATATTGAGGTTTGCAAACTGCTTTTTTAAAACTAAGAATGAGACAAAGGTAAATAATAAAAAAAGTTTGTTTATGAAAGTATGTTAAGGTGATACATAATGATATATTCTATCCTGATAAGCTTAAGATTACTTATAAATAATATAAATAGATTAAATATAAATAATCTTAAATATACATAATCTTACTTTACATATAAAACATATCTCTAAATAGAAATAAAAATGACAAATACATAAAGTAGTTAATTTTTTGATTCCTGTTTTTTAAAATAGAAAAAAAATTATTGAAATGTGTTGCTGTTTTCTGATTGAATCAACTATTATGGAAATATAAAATTTGCAGATAATGAGCTTTATTTAGCCCTTTCTGTATGTAATAGATTTTCTACTTAACATGCATTTTTTTTCTATTTCTAGACATTTTCAATGCTTAATCTTACCTGCTTCCATGAATTACCATGTGAAAACTGTTTCAAGTTTTGATATTTAAGATTTGCTAACCTACTGAAAACAGTGTAGGTGTTAATTTTCAAATCATATGGATGACTGGGGCTACCTATGAGTGAACTTATTCATATCAATGGTTCCTGTCTTTTTCTAAATTGACTGATATCCCAGACAGCTTATAAACCTTTTACGAGGTTTGTACTTGATGATGATTTTTCTCCTTCATTTGTTTGTGATTAACTGACATGGAGCCATGACTTTATTCATATTCTTATTTTAAAATAGGTAACTTGGTTATGAAGCAAAATTTGACTTTTAAATGGATTTTTTTCCCTGTCACACAGAGTATATCAGAGCAAACAGAATTTACTGAAACATTTTTTCTTAAAGTGTGAGAAATATACATCTTTCCAATATACTTTCCTTTTCTGCATCTTTTCACTGTACATTCTTCTAAGTTTTATTTATTTATTTAATTATTTAAGTTTTACTCAGCCTGGGTTGTTTCATCCACTACTGCATCTTTAGCTCCATCTAGGTCAACAACTCAAGTCATGACTTCATTCCTTTGATCTTGACCTGGAAATTTCAAGTTAGATATCCAATAGAAACTTTGGTTGTTAAGATAAAACAAAACAAACAAACAAAAAATCACTTATTCAAACATCTATTCAAGAAAATATAAAGGAGAAAAGAGTGCCTACATTTTTAAACAGAATTTGATGGTTTCCCATTTTCTAATGTACACTGTTGCACCAAGAATACAGAGAATTTGGATCTAATTAAGTGCTCTGTTTTCTGTCATTATTCTTAAAGGTGCTATAAAATCAATCTAGTTCATTTTTGCTGCAAATGTGGTTCAGTCTTTACTTGGTTCAATTGAGATTATTTTGGGAAAGAGTGCCATACTCAATCAGTTTTCCTATAAAAAAAGTAAATGTCTTGTATCTTCTAATTTATTACAGTGAAATATTTTAATTCTATAAATGATATCATTAAAATTTGCTGTCTATTATAATGTGAACCTCTTTTCTAAAAATTAAGTAGCACACTCTGATATTTAAGAAATACAGAAGATTAATAACATAATTAAAGATTTTCCTTATCTGAGTTCAGAATCTTTCTTTTTGAAATAAAATAGTAATTTTATTGTGCTTTATATTTTAGAAAAAAATAGACATTGGCTGAAATTATAAAACCACAATGTTAACATTTTACTTGAGGTTTGGCAGAACATCCACTATTCCCACTCTATTTCAATTTAACTCAGTTGCTGATTCCCAGAAGCAATCTAGAAATGTTGTAATACATCAGCCTAAGGAAAACCACACATACTCTTATGAACTATCCCATTCTGACACATGCCCACCACCCACAAAACACTTTATCTAAGTTGGAGTCTCTTCATTATGATACTTACATTTCCATGGATTAAAAATGTGATGAACTGTTTTGGGTAAAAAAAAAAAAAATTTTCTTTTAGCTTTTGCTACACAGACAACATTTAAACAGACTGTGATGTCATCATTGAGGGCATGGACATATGAAGAAAACTTTGGGTATAATTTTTAACTTGAACTTGAGTAAATATCTTAAATTACCACATGCATAATGGAACAGATACTTAACAGTAGACTCCTGGAGTTCCTCAATTTCAGCCAATTTTTTTTTTTTTTTAATTACCTGATTCTGCCTTGCATCCCACCAGATTAGTGTGGGATAACCATGACCTCATGACCTAAACTGTAGTAATTGGATTCTCTTTCCTTGGAATCTAGAGTAGAGTTATAGGAACTCTAATCAGTCTTAATTTTGTGTCTAAACTGGGTAATCAAGTAGAGCAGGAATTTGGCAGCCATTACTAGGCTATGTGCAAATGAGACAGAGCAAGGCAGTCTGCGAAGAACAATAAGGTGAGATAAAGCTCAAGGTTGGGGGAGTGGTGGGTTACTCTGTGAGATGCTCCACAGTTAACAGAGTTGGGAGGCAGATATAGTAATAGCCCGAGTAGCTTTTCTGGGTCCTGGCTGCCCTCACTTACTGCTCTTGGATTCTGGGAATCATCCAGTACACTGTATCATTCCAAGTGACCTGAAAGAGGCTCTTAGCACTACTGCTAATCACACTAACCTGCTCATTACTGCAGTCCGTTGCTCTTCCAAAAAAATTATTTCAGCAGTTGGGTTTTTTTTTTTTTTTCCTGCTTTAAACCTCTAACAGCTCCCATTTTCACTTGTTTCTTGTTCTAATCAGAAGAAAAATTACCATCTCCTCTTCAAATATATCAATATATATTTATCTGCTTTAGCCAAGAGGCACTCTAGAATCACAATACAGGCTGCTGGTTGAGAGATTAGTCTCTGGAGTTAGTGATGATGAGTTTGAGACTCAGACACCATTTATTATAACTTCTTGTATTTTATTTTATATCTTTAAGTGTTCTGTGTCTCCTTGATTTGTTAAGGGTCCAGAAAGGTGAAATTAAATATCTACTACTAATGTGTTTTCCTCCTTGTATTTCCTATAGATTTGTTAATGCATGTTGAAACTCTTATTTGATATGTTGACATTCGTAACTATTTTATCTGCTATATTATTTGTATCATTTAATATTATAGAGAGCCCTGATTTGTCACTGTGAATGCTTTTGGCCTGAATTCACCCGCGTTTGTTGTTGATAGTGAGTTCTACTTTTTGTTTGTTTGTTTGAATTGCCTATGTCTCTGTACATTTTTAAAAATCTTTATGAATCACTTTGCTTCAGATTTATCTCTTATATACAGCAAGGAATTAGGATCCTTTTGAAAACCATTGTGGAAATCTTTCTCTTTTAAAAATTTAGTTAATTTAAATGTACTAATTTGAGAAATGTTTATAAGTTCTATCTTTTTGATGTTAGCTATTATCAGAAAGGTGAGGAATCAGCATATGTCCTGATTTCATTGCTCTTTCTTCTAACTTTGGTGCTTATGGCATTTCTGCATTAAGGCATCCAACACATACCTTCTGTTCCTTCCTGCAAACCTCACATTTACATGTACAGATAAACGTATAACTATTTCCACAGGACCCCCCCCCCAATCCTTTCCCAGAGATCTTTATAGTAATCTTTTGGTCAGCTAAGGCTCATTGCTGAGCACTTTTATTAGAGACAGTTCATAGAAATATTTTTTGTATATTTAAAATATTTTATTATTTTTATTCTTGAAAGATTATTTGACTCAATATAAACTCCTTTGATCATAGTTCCTTCTGCTGAGCATTTTTGTTTTTCCATTTTATTTTCACAACTAAAACTCTTCAGAAGAATTCCAAGATTAGCCCTTTTCCCTCTTAATCTCAATGTAAAGGATTTTTTTTTTTGGTCCGACTCTGTGTATAGCATCTTTTATAGGATGTTGTGTTTAATGTCAATTTACCAGAGTATACTTCAATATTGATAGTTTGGGGTGAGTTTTCCCTGGGATATGATACTCTTTTTTTAATATGAAGATTCAAACCCTTTGTATTATGAAATATTAACTTCGTTCCAATATTTTTTTTCAGTGGGAATGCACTTACACAAACACAGGTTCCTTTTATGGTTACTAGAAAACATCTACTGTTTTCTCCATAATCCTTTTTCAGCTTTCAAAAATTTTACATTTCCTTTGCCCCCTTCCTATTCTCTATATTCTTTTTGATTGTTTTCTCCTTATTTTTTATGTATATTACTTTCCTCATAATCCTTTTTAGCTCCTTTAAAAAAAAAAAACACCTTGTATTTATTTTTCATCCTGCGTATCTTTTGGATAAGTTTTATAATTTTATTCCACTACTTTTCTAAGCCTTAAAGGAATCACATTACATCTCCTTCCGTTGCCTTACCATTTCTTCCTTAAGAGATTAAAACTTTTGTAGCAACATGGACGGAACTGGAAGAGATTATGCTGAGTGAAATAAGTCAAGCAGAGAGAGTCAAGTATCATATGGTTTCACTTATTTGTGGAGTCTAACAAATAGCATGGAGGACAAGGGGAGTTAGGAGAAGGGAGTTGGGGGAAATTGGAAGGGGAGGTGAACCATGAGAGACTATGGACTCTGAAAAACAATCTGAAGGGTTTGAAGCGGTGGGGGGTGGGAGGTTGGGGGAACCAGGTGGTGGGTATTAGAGAGGCCACGGATTGCATGGAGCACTGGGTGTGGTGCAAAAACAAGGAATACTGTTATGCTGAAAATAAAAAAAAAAAATTAAAAAAAGTAAAATTCTGGTTTGTGCTTATACTTCATTGATATATTTGTGTTAATTTTTACAATTCATAGAAAATGTTAGATTACTTACTCTGATGCAGTAGTTTCATAGGGTGGTTTATCTGTCATTTTTTTCTTGTTCTCTTCCTTTAATTTCCCTATTTTTTTAAAGACTATTTTTTAATATTTATTTATTTTAGAGAGAGAGAGCACAAGCAGGAAGGGCAGAAGGGGAGGGAGAAAGAATCTGAAACAGACTCTGTATTGAACGCGGAGCCACATGCAGGGCTCAGTCTCAGGAATCTGAGATCACGACCTGGGCCAGAAACCAATAGGTGGAAAGCTAACCCACTGTGCCACACTGGAGCCTCTAAACACTGTTTTTTTGCAGGTTATGTGTTTGTTGATTTTTGTTTATTTATTTTCATAAAAGTCCAATTGCCCTGAACCATTAATTGGCAAGAAGTTCAGGTAGGTGAGTGGCCAGGGCTGTATTTCAGGCTAGGTGGAGGTTTATTTATACCCAAGATTTTGAACATGAGTTTACTTAGTCTTTACTCCTCCTGGGTCAGTAGTGATAGAAGAAAAGTCTCACCTCCTTTCACACAGTTGTGAAGACTGCTCTTTGCAAATATGACTTTTCAATATGATTTCTTATCTAGAAGAATCTTTTGCTTCTTAGAATGGAGCTGATTCCAGAGTATCACCCCGCTGACATATACCCCCCCATCAAGAATGGGGGTGAATGTGAGATAGGTTTTGACACCTGAATGTTTGCATTCATGTTTGAAAAGCGACTTTACTGGCTCTTCCTGAAGTTTCTGGCCTTGCAGTTTTCTTTTTGCCTTCTGCTTCATATGCTGGTTTTTATATTCACTCTATTTCAGAAACATTTCTACTATTCTGTGTTTGAGGAGTTAGCTATTGCCTAGTTTCACCAAAAGTGGAAATTTTCTTCTTGCTTTCTTGTTTCCCTTCTTGTTTGGGACTGTTTTTATGGGAAAAAAATATAGGGAAAATATGCCAATTCTATTTCTCTGTACCCAAACTACAATTTTCTTAAATCATATTTTAGAAATACGTATCAGATCATGATCCACTCCTCAGAATTTTCTGGTGATTTCCTGTAACCCCTATCAATAATGTCAAGTCCTTAAAAGGGTCCACAAAATCATGTAATGATGTGGACCCAGGCCCGATCTCTACTTTCGCCTTCTGTCTTTCTCCCTTCTCCACCACACAATTCTAGTCATGCGGGCCTTCTTGCCATCACCTAATTATGCCAATCTCAGTTTTGTGCTTTTCTCGTTCCAGACATTTGCACTTTCTCTTCCTTGTGTCGGCAATAATTTACATCAAAATATTTGCATAGACAATGCTCTCATTTCCTTTAGGTCCCTGCTTAGAAATTTCTTCCTCAGAGATTCATTCACAGATTTTAGTATTAATATTATCTCATTAGTCTTCTGCATTTTTTTCATATTACTTAGAGCTGTCTGGTACTACAACGCTTGTTTTTATGTTGCATTTTACTGCCCCCCTTACTCCAATATAAGCTCTATGAGAACAGTAATTTTAAATTCTTGTTACTGTTTGATCTTGACATCTAGAACAGTGTCTGATGTGTATAGATATATGTATGTTGGAATTAAGAAATGTTGCTGAACTTTTCCTTCATGTTTTCTGTTGATAAAAATGGAATTCCTTCTGACATAATAAATAACTAGCAATTTATAGTACTTGCTAAGTACTCTTCCGGGTGTTAAGGGTATTTATTTAATTTGCAGACAACCCTTGGGTTAAATACCATAATTATGTTTATTTTACAGATGAAGAAATTAGGGACAGAGAGGTTAAGTATTGTTTAAAAGTGATGGAGAATGATATAATTCAGTGCTGTGAGTCTTAACCAGTTTGTATCTCTCTCTGTATATATGGCTTACTTATTTAAACATAACCTGCCATTTTAAACTTTTACCTTTTTGCTCACAGTGCTGGATCCCACTTACAGGTTGTTGTTTTAATCACATTTCTGCAAAGATCCTACTATTTTAAACTGTAAGTCATTGATAACTTTTCAGTAAACAATGTCAGGTTCTTCTCTATCACAAAATTCTCTTTTCCTCTGATGCCAATATTGTTTCTTTTCTTCATTTATTTTAGCTGATCTTCTAAACTGTATGACAAAAGCTGTATCATGATGTCCTAGGTGTGTAGCAATCTGCTCTAGATCTGTCTGAGATGCCATTATTTCTCTACATAAGTGAGATTTCAACTGCTTGATGTTTTTTAAATTTATACCACACTTCTCCAGTTAAGTTGGTTTATCTATGCAGACTCATTCTTTAGATGCTCTTCTACCCATCTTACTGAAATTATATGCATACTTCAAGACTCTTGTCAAATATGACAGTTTTCATCAGAATTAGAGAAATGTTTCCTTACTGCATAAAATCTAAGTCTGATCTCTCCCTCTTTTTTTTTTTTAGATTTTTATTTATTATTTATTTGACAGGCAGATATCACAAGTAGGCAGAGAGAGAGAGAGGTGGAAGCAGGCTCCCTGCTGAGTAGAGAGACCTATGCAGGGCTTGATCTCAGGACCCTGGGATCATGATCTGAGCCGAAGGCAGAGGCTTTAACCCACTGAACCACCCAGAAGCCCCTGATCTGTCCCTTTTTTAAAATATTATCACATTTTTTTTGTATTCCTCCTCTATTATGTATGTGTTATTTCATTTTGTATAGTGGTAATGCTATTAATCTTATTCTTGTCTTCATTAGATAGATCTCCCTTGATTTATCTAATTTATATTAGATCCAATCTATCTGTTAGAGTTTTTCTTCATCACACTCTTTGCAGTTTATAATTATGCATTTTGTTTTTATAATTGGGTCTGTCTTCTCATTAAATTATAAGGTCTAATTGGCTGGGCATATATTTAGCATAGGACCTACACATAACTAAAAGTTTAATAGGCATTTTTATTGGTTGAATGAAAGAAACATATTTAACTTACCATATTTAAATCTATTTTAGGAAGGTTTTTTTTTTTTTTAATAGGTACCTCTTTAACTCCTATAGTATCTGGCATGCATTGGTTATCTATAAATATTTATGAAATTTAAAATTGTATGAATATGTCAAGAAAGTCAAATATTACCAAAGAAGGAATGATTTCATATCCTGGGTACTGATTTTTTTTTAATTGAGATGTATTTACATATAACATTGTGTTGGTTTAAGGTGTAAAACATGTAGCTTTGATACACTTACATATTGTAGTATGATTACTGCCATCATGTTAACTGACATCTCCATCACATCACATAATTTTTATTTCTTTTGTGGTGAAAACTTTTAAGACCTAGTCTCTTAGCAACTTGCAAGTCTAGAATATAGTATGGTTAACGATAATCACAGTGATGGGCATTAGCTTGCCAGAACTTAATCATCTTTTAATTGCAACTTTGTACTCTTTTACCAAGACCTGCTCAGTTCCCCACTCCCCTGTCCCCAGTAACCACCATTTTACTGTGTTTCTATAAGTTCAGCTCTTTCAGATTCCACTTAGAAGCTATACACTATTTGTCTTTCTCTGTCTGACTTATTTCTTTTAGCATAATATCCTCAAGGTCCATCCATGTTGTCACAAATGTCAGGGTTTCCTTCTTTCTCATGGCTGAGTAATATTATGTATAATATAAATATTATATATAATTCATATATTTGTAATTCAATATCCATACATGTGTATATATAATATTCAAAATTCATATATATGAATATATATGTTAGTTTATACATGTATGTGTGTGTGTGTGTGTGTGTGTGTGTATCTCATCTCCTTTATCCATTCATCTGTTGAGAGACACTTAGACTGTTTCCATATCTTGGCTTTTGTGACTAATGCTGCAATAAACATGGGAGTGCACATATCTTTTTTGAAATCCTATTTACATTTCCTCTGGGTATATACCCAAAAGTGAGATTGTTGGACCATATGATACTTCTATTTTCAACTCTTTAAGAAATCTCCATTCTATTTTTCAGAGTGGCTGAACCAATTTATATTCCTACAAACAGTGCACCTGGGTTCCCTTTTCTCCACATCCTCACCAGAAATAAATAATACAATTGAAAAATACATCTGTTAGAATGGCTATTGTTAAAAAGACAAGAGATAAGAAATGTTGGTGAGATTGTGGAGAAAAAGGAAACCTGGAAACCTAGTCTCATTTGTAATTATTATTTTTTTTTAAATATTTTATTCATTTATTTGACAGAGATCACAAGCAGGCAGAGAGAGGGGGAAGCAGGCTCCCTGCTGAGCAGAGAGCCCAATGTGGGACTCGATCCCAGGACCCTGAGATCATGACCTGAGCCGAAGGCAGAGGCTTTAATCCACTGAGCCACCCAGGCGCCCCCTCATTTGTAATTATTAAACAGATATCCAAATATACATTCCATTAGCCTAGGTACCAGGATCAGTGAAAAGGTTTGTCTCAGTACTCTATTTTCCCTAGCTTCTTAGTGTGGGCTGCCATAACAAAGTACGATCAGCAAGATGGCTTAAATAACAGAAATTTTTTCTCTCCGTTTGGAGGCTGGAAGTCCAAGATCAGGATAACAGCATGGTTGGGTTCTGGTGCGAGCTTTCATTGAAGCTTGCAGATGGTTGCTTTCTAAACACTCTGTCCTCAAATGGAAGATGAAGAGGGAGAGGGAGAGAGGGAGACAAAGGAAAAGAGTGAGGACATGTTCCTTCGTTGTCTATCTTCTCTCTTATAAAGAAACTAGTCCCACAAACCCCATTCCTATGACCTCATCTAGACTTAAATACCTCCCATGCCACTCTTCAAATACCATTACCTTGTGTGGGTTAGGGCTTCAACATATGAATTCTGTGGAGAATTCAGTCCATAGCACCTAGCTTTGGCCCATATGCAAAAGGATCAAAGGATCAAAAGCTCTTAGGAATGTATTACCAGAGATTCCGTTGTATCTGTGTTCTTTAAGTAGGGTAGAATTCCATACTAGAAATTATATAGAGAGAACTTCTGACTATAGTGATCTATGAACATTTATATTATAGATACTACTTATACTACTGATTTACTTAATTATATCTTTATGGATTTTAGAACAGTTAAAATCTCTCCAGTGTGAGGTAGCTTCATCTCAGGTAAATCCCAGAGAATCTTTGGAGCCTTACAGTATCTTAGAACCATTCTGTTACCTAAGTGTATCTGTAATGATTTGAATACTTATGGATCTAAGTTATTTCTTTCTGTTCTGTCAACAACAATCATTCAAATTAAAAAATTATTAAATATTAAGTATTGAGGATGTAAAATTGTTATGGCCCCTGCCCTCTGAAAGTCTATATGTATAGGCATTGGCATAGTCGGTGCATGTAATAGAGACAAATAACTCAGCCTGTGAGAGTGAATTTGGGGAAGTTTCTTTATGTAAATGATGACTGAGCTTAAGCTACCCTCCTTTGAAATAGCAACTCCATTTCTAAGATTTATCCCAAGAAGGTATCATTAAATATGGAAAGACATATTTAAGTAGCTTCATTGCTATGCTTTAACCAAAACTTTGGAATCAACCTCAAAGTTCATTAGCATAATGAATGTTAAACAAATTATGTACTTTTCATGTTTTGAATAACATTCAGTCATTGAAAGTGGTGTTAAGGAGGGCAGTTGTGATGAGCACTGGGTGTTGTATATAAGTGATGGATCACTAAATTCTACTCCTGAAACTAGTATTACACTATATGTTAACCAAATAGAATTTAAGTAAAAACTTGAAAAAAAAAATAAAAGGTGGGTGAGTAAGGAGGAAATAGATAAAGGGGATTAAGAGTACACTTACCTTGATAAGCACTGAGAAATGTATAGAATTGTTGAACCATTATTTTGGACACCTGAAACTAATATAACACTGTATGTTAATTATACTTGAATAAAAAAATTAAAAAGTGCAATCACACAATAAATAAAAGGAAAGAAATAATATAAATCTTTATTAATGAAAGGTAATAATTCGGTAGAAAAAGCAGATCACAGAATTCATGTGAGCTGCTGTTTATGTGAAATGGAATAACCATAAAATGCCCATCTTATTTCTTTTTTTATACCTACATTGTTCAGATTTTAGTCATTTTTCCAAATGCAAAACAGTTATTTGAAATGCATAAGAATAATAGATTCCTTTAAGAAAACATTTATAGTATTATCTAATTCCCATCATAGTAACTAAAAGTAGTACCTTATAAACTTTTAAAATCCTTGCTGATTCTTACATTTAACTCAAGAAGAAAAAACTTTACTTTAGAATTTAATCAATATTTGTTAATAGTTTATATATGAAAAATAATTATAGTCATGATTCTGTAAATACAGAATTTCACTGCTGACTACTAGAATAGGAATTAACTTTGTCAAAATGATCTAAAACAACATTTAAAGAATTAAATAGTCAAATTCTATCATTTTTATCATGAGTAATTTGATTGTCTTGTATTTTTATTTCTTAATTCTTAAAATGAGAGTATATTTTATTTTTTCAATATCATTTTGCAGTTGTGACACTTCTTACAAATGAGCATGTCCTTAAAAAATAACAGTTAATAGTCATAGTATATTATAGTTTAATAATATTTTATAAATTACTCCATTAGTGTTAAAATAACTCAGATTAAATAGCTTAAAATTCACTTTGTGGTAAATGTTACTAAGCAACTTGAATTAATTTTTTATCAGAAAACATTTAAGGCAGATATAAATTTAAAATGTGGCCATGTTCAAAGCGTTGAATGTTTCTACGAGTTAAGATACATAGTTAAAAGCTTATATACAGTAAATTAAATTTGAAATAGAATATTCCTTTTATACGAAGAAATATATAATTTTATGATTCTCAAAATCTTCACGTTTGGTTCACATTAACTATATTCTCATTTTGCAGATAGAAAACAAGATGTAATAGATGGTCCTCTAGTTCTTTGAATCATTAATTAAAGCAATATTATTTGTTCCTATTATGCTGGATTTGGAGCTGTGGAATGAAAAATCAAAAACCAGGACTTAGTTCCTCTTCTCAGGAAACTCACAAAATGTTCTCTCTCTCTCTCTCTCTTTTTTTTTTTTTTTTTTTTTTAGTTACTTTTACCTTCTGCTGTACCTCAGGGTGGCCTGGCTAAACTAATTTCTTCTCTTTTTTTTTTTTTTTTTTTTTTTTTTTTCTTTCTCTCTCTCTCTCTTGTTTTTTTTTTTTTTTTTGGTGGGGGTGTAGGGTGTGTGGGGCAGATGTGGGGCAGAGGGAGAGGGAGAGAGAAACTTTTAGGCAGGCTCCAAGCCCCATGAAGTAGGGCTCCATCTCACAACCCTGAAATCATGTCACGAGCTGAAATCACTAGTAGCTGGCTTCACCAGCTGAGCCACCCAGGCAGACCTGGCCTGGCTGATTTCTAATTCAGTCTCCTCGTCTTAGCTCCAGCATCACCTTTTGTTTAGTGTCTGTTTTTTCCTGCTTCCCTCCACGTGTCAGACTGAGTTAGAGAACTGCACCCTGTGTAGCAAACAGCATGGGCTCCCATCTTCGGTAATAACTGTTATTCTTCAATCTAGGCATAATGCATTGACTTATTTTACTCTCCCTACCTTCTTGACATCTGTGGTATCAAGAGTGTTTGGTATAATATTAATTTGATATTCTCTAACTATATTCTCATTACTTATTCAAAAAGGATTGCATGTTCTTACAGATTCTATGGGCATGCACTTCTATTTCTGCTGCCTTTAATTCTCTAACTTTCCAGTATTCCTTTTTTCCTATCGCCTTTACTTAAGATAGAAGCCAATCTTTCACAAGTGAAATCTGCCTTGAATCCTTGGCTGGATGAAGGAGGTTATCAAGTAATGACAGTAACTATTCATTTTTTCTTTCTTCTCTTTTACTTTGGGAATTTTGAAAAATATAAAAACAGTAGAAATAAATGTCAAGAACTCAATATTCCAATTTCCCAGAATTATCCACTGTTTTTAAGTTGGCATATTTGTTTCCTGTCTTTTTACTGTGTTTGCATTTATATTGCATTGGCGGAATATGAATGTTGTTTTCCTTTAAACTGTACACTATTAAACAAGAAGATGAATTATCTCATGTACATAAAGCAAAGATTTTCTCCCCCAAATCCAGATATAATGACTTTTGTAGGTATGATGTATGGACTTCTAGTCCATTTTTTGTCATTTACATGGCAGTGACAATAGATCTTGTTTACTATTATATTGTGAGTTTTTGTTTTTATTTTTTTTTTCAGTTTTACTGAAATGGCATTATGTAACATGAACTATATTACATTTTTTTCATTTAGTAATTTCCCAGAGATTCTTCAGTATTACTGTACATATATATTTGGTTCCTTCAATTGCTCTTTAGTATTTCATTCAGTACATGTTACTTGTGTTATCCCTGGCTCTATTTATGCATAGTTAGTGTTCTGTTTCTCACTGTTAAAAACAAGGCTTCGTAAAGTTCCTTTTAACATTTTGACGTGTCTCAGCTTGCGGAAATGTTATTCTGCAGGGTACTTGGTATTACAATAGTGAGGATAAGAAACACGCTTTTTCAATTTACTATTTACTACAATGTTGTATCAGTTTATAATCCCACTTAGTGCCTGAATCTATTCAGATCTTTTTAAAACATTTTCTTTTTCTCTTTATCTCCTGAAATAATTCATAAACTAGAGTTGAAAGTTTGTTTTTTCTTCTCTATAAAATGGCTTCTATCAAATTTTAGTGCTCTGTAGTTTAAGAAAGTTTAAATAAGACCTTATGAGAAAGGCTTTATTGGGAAGAAAATACCACAGGCTTAGAACTAATCTTAAAGAATTTATTTGGGAAATTGCAGGAAGTATAGGCTTTGTTTGGCAAATTGTGAGTTTACAGATGGACGACTCCACACATCATTTTAATAAATACTTACTCAGCAAATATCTTTTTATGTCTTCTATAAACAGAGTGTTGGGCTGTGTAAGTAGGAAGGAACAGACGGTGTGAGAATAGAGGAGGGAATAGATTTTGATCATCTGGAGTTTATACTATTCTACAACTCATTTGGTTACCAGAACTACATACCTAATACCTAGAGGGAGAGGACTGCCTCTTCTTACAGCACCACATATATGGGCCATTAACTGCTCCTTCTTTGCAGATGAACCTGAGCCACAAATGTCTTGTTTTCTTAGGCCTTTTAGCATCTTCGCTAAAATTTGTTGGGTCCTAAACGTAGCATTGACTGAACCACAGGCTTCATGATGAAAAATAATATATAGATAATTCAATCAGGTTTGTGAATTTCAAAGCCATTTTCATTTTTTATTGCTTTCCTCTGCATGCACTATCAAAAATAATGAGGACTTTTTCTGTAGCATTTACAGTAATTCTATTTGCCTCTCTTATCTAGGTATGATCTATACTCTTTCTGTTCTTTATGTTTATATATGACAGCTGAAATGAGTGAGCGATGGGTAGATAATATAATTTCAAGCATGGAACAGTTGTCTTCATTATATTTTAAAATCAAAGGCAGGAATTTAGAACTTTTTTCATGGTTTGAAATATTCCTTAAGATATTGATTATGCACCACCAAACTAAATGTCCAGTAACACTAAGCACTCGCTAATATTGTAGTTTTTTACAACTGCTACAAGCAGGGAGATTAGCACTAATGTACAATAAACTCTTCCTGCTGCATTTAAAAACTTTACTTCATTTTGTTCTCAGTGATTTACCCATAATTTCATTCATTCATCTGTACATTTTCAAAATGCCTCGCCTGGCAATTTCATACTTACTGCAGGTATATCACCGTATAAGTACAAATTTCAAATTCTCTGAGAGCTGATATTCTGTTACGATTTTTCCTACCACTTAAAATTTCTCTTCATGTATTACATTCATACTCATTTTTTAATGACTCAGTTAAATAATGATATTTTCCTTGAATGTCTTATTTTGTTATTTTAACTTTATTTGAGATTTGCCAAAGATAATATATGGCTTAAATAAAAATTTCACATATGGGTTGGGAATTGTTTTTTGTTTCTTGTCTCCAATAAAGTTCTAATATAATTGAGTATATTCCACAATTCTATAGTATCAATATTTTTACTCATTGAGCCAAGTTTGGTGGAGCTCTACTTAATGTTCTATGCATAGGAAATGGCAAATTATTTATAATAATTACTTAAAAGTAGTCACCAAAAGAATTTCACCATGGCCTGATAAAGTTTTCCACACTGTAAAACTATTTTCCTAGATATATCTTCCACTTTCAAATCAGACACCAAACTTATTAAGTTTAAGATATTATATCTCTGTTGTATTCCTTCATAAACCAATTTCTGGTGGAATTTTTGAAAAATCTTTACATCATTTTATTATTAAGTTCTTTAAAAAATTAAATTGGGGGGGGCGCCTGGGTGGCTCAGTGGGTTAAAGCCTCTGCCTTCGGCTCAGGTCATGATCCCCGTGTCTTGGGATTGAGCCCCGCATCGGGCTCTCTGCTTGGCAGGGAGACTGCTTCCTCCTCTCTCTCTGCCTGCCTCTCTCCCTACTTTCGATATCTGTCTGCCAAATAAATAAATAAAATCTTTAAAAAAATAATAATAATTAAATTGGGGGAGGGCACTTGGGTGGGTCAGTTGGTTTAACAGCTGCCTTTGGCTCAGGTCATGATCCCAGAGTCCTGGGATTGAGCCCCACATTGGGATCCCCCTGCTCTGTGAGAGCCTGCTTCTCCCTCTGCTTGCCACTGCCTCTCCTTGTGCTCGCTCGCTCTCTGTCAAATAAGTAAATAATATCTTTTTAAAAAATAAAAAAAAAAAATTAAAAATTAAATTGGGAATAACATCTTAAAATTCTTACATAGTTTAAAAAACTATTGGTCATGGTCATTAGGGCTATTCAAATATATTGTGGTTTTCCTTCTTCCAGACAAATTATTAAATTGCAGTTTCCAGCCACTTAAAGAGTCATGGTCCCTAGATTCACTTCTGTCAATGAAATCAGACGTAGTCTCACATGTCAATTGAAGGTGGAAAGGGCTGATCGATAGCGTCAGATTTCAGTCTTTCCTTTTCTTTCCTAGCCTAAGAAATTCTGTATGAGTGGAGATTAAACCATTGTTATCCTGAATCCCTGAAAGTTCATTATAAATGGGGCCTTCCTGCCAACCCCATTAGATCATGAGCAAGAAATGACCCTTGAATTATTGAGCCAAATATTATGCCCTTTGTTATGGAACTATATCCTTTGCCATTTTTTTGTTTGTTTCAAGTTTATATTTAAATTCCAGTTAGTTCCGGTGCCTGGGTGGCTCAGTGGGTTAAAGCCTCTGCCTTCAGCTCAAGTCATGATCCCAGGGTCCTGGGATTGAGCCCCACATCCGGCTCTCTGCTCAGCAGGGAGTCTGCTTCCTCCTCTCTCTGACTGCCTCTCTGCCTACTTGTAATCTCTGTCTGTCAAATAAATAAATAAAATCTTTAAAAAAAAATAAATAAATTTCAGTTAGTTAACCTATAGTGTAATATTAGTTTCAGGGGTAGAATTTTGTGATTCATCCCTTATACTATAATACCTAGTGTTCATCACAAGTGCTTGCCTTAATGCCCATCACCCATTTAGCCTATCCCTTATGCCTGCCTCCCCTCCAGCAACCCTTAGTCTGTTCTCCATAGTTAAGAGTCTGTTTTATGGTTTGCCTCTCTCTCTCTTTTTCCCCCTATATTCATCTGTTTCATAAATTCCACATATGAGTGGAACCATATGGTATTTGTCTTTCTCTGACTGATTTATATCCTTAGCCACTTATAAGAAATGATAATTTTTATATTGAATTAGAGACAAATGATAATTCAATTTAAAATTTCTTTCTTTTGGTTTATATTTATTCTTAAAATCTTGCTAGATGAAGCTCTGATTAAACTTCTCTTCAGATTTTCTAGTAGTTGCTTTTATAAATCAAAAATGAAAAGGAAGGAATGAAAAAAATCTTTCCTCCGGTGCATCCTCTGGAAATAGCATGTGCCCTAATCGCCCAGTACAACCTAAACTTCACAGCACAGAGGCGATGTGCAAATAATGCTTTTTGTTTTTTCCTGTGTGCTTTTAAAGCAAAACTTTGTAGAAAACTCTAATCCTGTATTTGGTGTATAATCACTGTTATTAAGCACTATTTTTCATACTGGGGAATTAGAAACATTTTTGTTATTTATTAAATAATTTTTTTTAAATCCAAAGCTGTCATAGTGCAAAATAATTTTCATTATGACTATATTTTATAGCAAAACATGAGAGATATTCTAAATATTCTAAAGTTAGTCCTGCGGGATGGTTCATGAAAAATATATTCTTTGTTGTTTTTTTTAACTTTTTTTTTTTTTTAATTTAGTTATTTGAGAGAGAGAGAGACAGACAGAGAGACAGAAAGTAAAGAACCAGAAGGAAGGGTCGGAGGGAGTGGGAGAAGCAGAATTCCTGCTGAGCAGGAAGTCCTATGCCAGGATTGATCCCAGGACCCTGGGACCATGACCTGAGCAAAAGGCAGATGTTTAACCAACTGAGCCACCCCGGAGCCCCTGTTCTTTGTTTTAAAGTACAAATCAGAGTTGCTCTGCCAACTATATGTTGATTTAGTAAGGTACATTAACTGGCACAAGAAAGTTTTAGAAATCTTGCAGTGAAGAAATGAACTTTATGTTGTTCACCTTGGCTTTTCCCCAAACATATTTTATATTGTCCTTCACTTGACCTTCACTTCTTCACAAAACAGATTTTTTGGTTTGTTTCAGATTTTGTTTCCTTTTGTTTGTTTTGCTATCATATGTCTAGATACAGATTTATCCTACTCAGGAGCATTTGTGTTTCTTGAACTTGAATAGGCATGATTTTTAATCAATTCTGGCATATCTCCAATCATTATCCACACTAAAATTACTTTGCTCTGTTTTTTCTAATTCTTAAGGTGTTAGGCTTGTTCATTCTATTTGCAAACCTCTTAACCACTCAGATTTTTCATTTTTTATTCTTCTGTTTTTTTCATAATTAATTATTTATCTTTTCAAGCTGTGCTAAATTGTGGCTTTACCTGTTCATTCATATTTTAAATTTGCCTTTGCAATTTTGCCTTTTTAATTTTTCTATAGTACTTAAATATTTGTTATGTTTGTTTTGATTCACTATTTTACAACTTTATTTGTAAAACATTTTCTATGGTCTCGATTATAGTTCTGTTATTAGTTTTGGGAATTCTAATTCTCTTCTTTCTTGCTTTTGAATGTTATTTATTGTAGAAGTTTTTTCTTGTGTTGTGCAATTTTAGATGAAGTATGTCTCTTCAGTGGTACAGTTTTCTCCTGTTCTGGTGTTAAACCTTCAAAGCATCCAGCAGACAAGTGGCTAAACAAACTGTGGTACATACATATCATGGAATACTACTTAGAATAAGAGGGAACAAGTTGTCTACACATGGAACAACTTGGACGAATTCCCAGGGAATTGTGCCAAATGACAAAGCCAACTCCAAAAGATGACCGACTGTAGAATTTCATTTAAATATTTAGAAATGACAAAATTTTAGAAATGGAGAAGAGATTAGTGCTTGCTACATGTTAGAGTTGGAAGTGGAGTGGATGGGTGAGGTGGGGGAAGAATGGCAAAAGGGAGATTGGTATTATTATATAAAGGCAGCAGGAAGGATTGTTTTGATGGTATTGGTCAGGATTTTGACTGTGGTAATGAACGTAAGAAACTACATGTATGATAAAATTTTATAAAATGAGATGTATACACATGCACAAGTATAAGCAAGTAAAACTGGAACATATTGAATAAAAGCTGTGAATTGTATTACTGTCAGATTTTTGGGTGGTGATATTATGCCCGGTTTTACAAAATAATACCATTGCGACAAACTGGGTGACGTGTACACAGGAAATCTGTATTACTTCTTATAACTTCATGTAAGGCTATAATTACCTCAATAAAAAGTCCAATTAAGGACAGAATATATAAAGAAATATGCCATCCACAATCTAGAAAAAGATATTTGCAATCCGTGTAACTAACCAGGGATAAGTGAGAGAGTATATAAAAAACTCCTAAAATAAACTTCCATTCTAGTGAGGGCAATTCACTGCTTCCTCAGTGATGAAAGGGCGTAAAGTGATCAGCCTGCCAGCAGGTGAAAGAAAGGCTCCTGGCCCTGGGGAGGGCTGCCACAGTGGATGCTCAGCACTGGCCTTGCTGTTTGGAAATTAGACACTACACAGTCTAGTCAGATGAGCTTGAGGACAAGTCCACGCTGTTTAGTTACTGAGAAGAGAATATACTCAGAATCTGTGCCCTCTTTTGGAGGTCCTTCCGCATATCAGTTCCTCAGACTTCCTCAAAACCAATTTCTGGTTTTGATCTTTATAAATTCCTGAAATCCTGGTTAAACTGTTGAACTTGAATCCTCATAGCTCCATGTGTCAGGCCATCTCTCCTTCGCAAGAGAACAATAAGATATAGTGCCTGGTGTATGCCAACTAGGATTATTTCTTATCAACAGTATCCTTTTTAAAAGGCACCACTTAATGAGGATGCAAAACAGTGGCCCCGTACTGCTATTGCTACATGGATTCTTTCTCCCTTCAGAAATGGGATTACCCCATGAAGCCATGAGTACAAGCCAGGAAAGGATGGGAATAGAGCAGAAAAAGTATTATGGCATCCATTTATTAGGTTGTACCTTACAACTCTATGTTAGCAAGATTCTATAACATACTGTTTGGAAAGGCGGTATTGTACATACAGGCTTTCAGTCCCTCCTTGCCCACATGAGAATAAAGGCCCTGGGCTTCCAGCACTTCCTTATCCCCTTATCCGCCTTATCTCCTCATTGCCTGCCCTGAGCTTATCAAGGCTTGTGTAGGAATATCTTTCCCTGTTCTAGACTCAGCGTATCCTCCTTCGTTTTACTGAAGTGTCTGTCATATGACCCCTGGCTAGCCCCACTATCATATCTGTACACTACAGAAGAGGATGGGATTCTTTATTCTGCGGCACAGAATGTGCATGTGAAGCCCTGTGTCAGCTTCCAAGAGGGACCACTGTCTAGAGGCGATCTACACCTGCTACTGAAGTTGATTTTTGCTTTGTCTCTTCGCAGTGTGCATAAGGTGTTGTTGCATCCAGCACTCAGCTGTGCTCTGATTTCCTTGGTGACTCAGATACCAAGAGGCAGTGGGCAGAAGTGCTGGATTTCTGCTCTTGGTGATAGGCAACTGATGTCATTTTCCCGACATACCACTTAAACTTGATAATAGATTACTGATGTTTATGCCTAACCTGAGGGTTCAGTGGATCATATTATACCTGGTATGTGACAAACTTCCCAGATTGTATAGTCTTTGCCCCATGGCTAAGTGTTTTGTCTCTTCTATAGCCCATAGCAAGCTGAGAGTGGTCTTTTAAATACACAATATTTCTCTTATTTCCTTCTTTTCTACTTTCTTGTCCTTCACTTTTCTCCAGTTACAAAGATCTATTTTATGTTCCTCAAATATATCAAATATGATCTTATCTCCTTCTTTGTAATTGTTATCTTTAACATTTTTCTCTCAGGAGCTGCATGCCTTATTACCTGCCATTCCTGGTGTCTCTGCCTCCACAACGCCTTCTCAGGGATGCCTTTCCTGACCACCCAGTTAAGATAGCAGTACCCACCCACCCCCATAATTCATTCGCCTTATTTTTCCCCACAGCATTTATTACCTCCAGTATTCTATATTTTACCTCTTGTTTTCATTATCTGTGTCCCTCACTACCTTTACTAAGGAGCTTACATTTTTTTGTTTTTTTTTCATTGTTTTTGCATCTTTCTTCCCTGCTGGCTTTGCCACTAATATAACTTGCCCTAGTTTTTCAGTAAATATTCTCTTAGTAAATGTTTCACATTCCCTTGTGATCTTGTTTCTAATATTGATTATCTGAGTTTCCCCTCTTTGTATGCCATAGAAAGACTAGTAATTAACTGTATATAAACATTGTATCATGTAAGTTATCTGAATTAAAATTTGGATATAACATTAGCCACAATTTGGGAATTGTCTATTATATTTGATGTAATCTCTTAAAAAGATTGCTTTCTTGACTTTTTACTATATGAGATACTGAAAACAGAAGAGATAATGGTGATAATTTAAATATAGTAATATAAGAGAAAAAAGAAACTTTGTGGAATTGAACCTTGTGGGATATATTTACTTTCAATCTAATATGAAAACGTGGACCAAATATAAATGAAATATAATAAAATTCAATAAGTAAATAAGACTTAAAAAGTTGGGAGCACTCTCATTCCTCCAGGTTCTCATACTGAAAACTGCTTTGAACAATAATAACAAAAATTCTTGAGGTTTACATAACGTTTAAAACCTCAGTCTTAGAATATTCTCTAAAATATTTTCTATGTGCATATTGCAGAGGTGATAGCTGAAAATGCTTGCTATCGCAAAGCTGCTCTTTAATCTACCATTCTGTCAATTTTAAACCTTATTTATGATGCAGACATAGCTTTAGTAATTACAAAGAATATCTCAGATGAAAGAACAATCCTAGAAGCTACTTAAGAGTGAAGCGTGTATCATATTTAATACTAGGTAATCTTTCCTATGGCTTTTCATGTTTGCCCATAATATGGACACATGTGTTAAAGATGTTACAAAAATTACTCTATTTAAATTATCACCATCTCTTCTGCTTTAGACTATCTCATATTGTAAAGACTCTACAAAACAATCTGTTTAAAAGTTTGTATCAAACAACATAACATACCATTTCCCACATTGTTATTAATGTTATATTCAAATTTGAATTCAGTTAAATTACAAGAGGGAATGATTGTATGCAAATTATAACAAGCAGAAATCACTAGAAAAACATGTAAACGAGCAAGAGTCATGGTGATGGTGCTGGTGAGGGCAAAAGAAAGTAAGGAGGTGTTGGGAGTGATAAATAGATAATTACCTCAAAATCTAGGCTACATTTACAAAAACTGAATCCTTCTGTCCCTACTGATTTTCACATTTTGAACTTCACCTTACTATAATTCAGATTTTGTTAATTAATTTTGTCACTTGTTATTTTAATTGGGTAAAGTCTGCTAGGCAAATTGAATTATTTAAGCAAAGGTCCCTCCAAAAAGGTGACTCTAGTTTAGTAGCTTGTGCTATTCCTGAATGAAGCTTGTTTTTCTAGCTGTAGCAAAACTTAGATCACTTGGTTCATATACATTAAAAAACAAGCAAAGCCAAACATTCCCATATTTAAGTTAATAAAATAACTTGACTTTTACAAAATATTTCATTTAATTCACCTTTGTATTTCTTCCAAGACTTTGCATACGGGTTAACCAATTGATAACATGATGACTAGTTGAAGTAGAAATAATGAATACATTTTTTATTTTTATTTTTATTATTTTTAAAATATTTTTTAAAGATGTTATTTATTTAGTTGACAGAGAGAGATCACAACTAGGCAGAGCGGCAGACCGGGAGAGAGAGGGAAGCAGGCTCCCCACCAAGCAGAGAGCCTGATGCGGGGCTTGATCCCAGGAACCTGAGATCGTGACCTGAGCCGAAGGCAGAGGCTTAACCCACTGAGTCACCCAAGTGCCCCTTGAATACATTTTTTAAATGCCAAAGAATAGCCAGTGTTCTAAGCTCCACCATTCAGCCTTATTGCAAATGGTATATTTATTAATTTTTTTAACTTTCTCTAAAGCAAAGCAAAGCAAAGTTTGCCTGTTTTTCTACACATATTCCTTAGATTTAAGAGCCGTTTATTTATTGGGCAGCTATAAAATGCTATGCAGGAAGACAAAAAAAAAAAATTAAATCATTATCCCCCAAAGGAGTTCCTAATATATTGGAAAAGACTCTCATATAAAACTGAGTTAAAGGGCGCCTGGGTAGCTCAGTCAGCTAAGCTTCTGACTCTTGATTTCTGTTCAGGTCATGATCTCAGGGTTGTGAGATTGAGCCCCTTGCTGAACTGTAGCGGCCGGCGCGACAAATTGACCAGGGTCGAGAGGGTAAGAGGACGCTGAAAAGAAATTAATAGACAAAGAGATGGGGGCAGGAGGAGCACCAAGGAGGATGTCCAATAGTGCCAATTTTATTCAAGGCAGCAAGGCATTATATAGCTAACAGAAACAATCATAAGAAAGTATCTATTTTTAGCTGATTACTAAAGAGTTTGCAACATGCACAGCAAATCCTTCAAGCTTTCCCATTATCTATTTCCCAAGCACCAATAGCAGACCGTCTAGCGCCAGATGTACTGACTTCAAGGCCACCCAAGACATAGTTTATGTAAGCACAGCACAGTC